>NC_136063.1:1526883884-1527449275 GCF_964261635.1 Lissotriton helveticus | reverse complement strand
AGAGATACTGCCTGTTTTGGAGATAAGCCGCTATGGCGGATAAATGTATCCGAATGGAAGCATATGCCAGATTGCATTTGTAAAGATGCAACAGATAACAAATGATGTTGTGCGTGGACGCGTCAAGCGGGTCAATGTTGTGGTCCACGCAATAAATGACAAACCGCTTCCATTTTGCTGCGTAGCATGCTCTGGTGGTGTGCTTTCTTGCCTCCCGTATGATATCCATGCAGTCAGGAGGTAAGTTGAGGTAGCCAAACTCTAAGACCTCAGGAGCCAGATCGCCAGGTTGAACTGTTGCGGATCTGGGTGCTGAATGTCGCCATGGCTCTGCGTCACAAGCCTGGGTGTGAGGTGCAGCCTTTGATGCGGTACCACGGAAAGTTCTAGAAACGTGGTGTACCATGGTTGGCGTGCCCACATTGGAGCAACCAGGATGAGCGTCATCGAGTGTTGCTTGAGCTTTCGTGCCACCAGCGGTATTAGAGGTGCTGGGGGAAAAGCGTACGCAAATTTGCCTGACCAGTTCATCCATATCGCATTGCCCTTCGACTGTGGGTGTGGGAACCTGGCGGCAAAGCTTTGGCATTCGTGAAGAAGGTGAATGGTGTGAGACATGTTGGCAGCGCACTGGTGGGCCGACTTTGCTTGGACAAGCCAGTCGTCTAGATAAGGGTAGACGTGAATGTTTTGTCTCCTGAGGTGCGCAGCCACTGTCGCCAGGCATTTTGTGAACACCCTGGGTGCTGTGGTCACTCCGAAAGGGAGGACCTTGAATTGGTAATGTTGATTCTGAATGGTGAATCTGAGGTATTTTCTGTGTGACGGATGTAGTGGAATGTGAAAATATGCAACTTTTAGATCTAATGTTGCGAGGAAATCCCCTTAACTGAGTAACGGAAGAACCTGCTGCAGAGTTAGCATGTGAAAGTGTTCTGATAGAATGTACTGGTTTAGGGGTCTGAGGTCCAGTATGGGACGCAAGGACCCGTCTTTCTTTGGGATCAAGAAGTACAGGGAGTACACACCCGAGCCTCTTTGTTCCACTGGCACGAGCTCGATTGCCCCTTTTTGCAGCATGACGAGCACCTCTTGCTGCAATAAGTGCAAATGCTCTGTTGACATAGGACGGTGCTTTGGGGGGATGTTGGGTGGAGTGGATGTTAACTCTAGACAATAACCGTACTGGATAAGTTTTCTGACCCACCTGTCTGTGGTGATGGATTTCCAGACCGGCAGGAACTGTTGGAGTCTCCCCCCGACAGGTGTTGTATGGTCGGGGGGCAGTGACAAGGCGTCACTGTTTGTTGGCGGGGGAGGATCGGGAGTTGTTGTTTCCACGACCTCTGCCCTTGGTGCTGTTGCCGCGATATCCGCCTCTACTCTGCTTGTTGCGAGAGGTTTGTGCACCACCTTTAGTGTACTGTGTTTGCTGGGACATCTGGCCCCTGGAAACACCTCTATTGCTTGAGCGACGAAAAGTACTACCCCTGAACTGCTGGGACTGAAGAGCCCCCATAGACTTTGCAGTCTCTGTGTCTTTTTTTATTTTTTCCAGGGTGGTGTCCACCTCGGGGCCAAATAAGTGGTCAGGGTTGACAGGTTGATTGAGGATGGTGGTTTGTATATCCGGCTTGAACCCGGAGATTCTGAGCCAGGCCTGACGCCGCAACATCACACTGGTGTTAATGTCCCTGGCCGCGGTGTCCGCTGCGTCCAGTGCACACTTAATTGAAGCATTTGAGATGAGCTTCCCTTCTTGAATGAGCATCTCTGCTGCCTCCTTATACTCATCTGGCAAGTGTTGTAAGAGGGTTTCAAGTGTATCATAGTGTGCCCTGTCATATCTGGCCAAGAGCGCCTGCGTGTTAGAAATACGCCAGATATTGGCCGCTTGAGCCGCCACCCTCTTCCCAGATGCTTCTAGCACTTTAGACTCTTTGTCAGGGGGAGGAGCATCACCAGTAGTCTGTGAATTTGCCCTCTTCCGGGCATTAGAAACAACCAGGGAGTCCAACGGCAACTGGCCCTTGATGTAGGTAGGGTCGCCAGGTGCCGGCTTGTACTTTTTTTCAATCCTGGGGTTGATAACCCTGGCACGTGTGGGTTCTTAAAAAATGTCTGCAGCATGTTTCAAGACACCCTTGAGCATTGGCAGAGTCTTGACAGTGTTTTCAGAGGTGGAAAAGGTATCAAACAGAAAGTCCACTTCAATAGGGTCAGCATGCAGCCGGACGTCGTGATTTTTATCTGCCCTTTCAATTAGTGCATTAAATGCCGCAGAATCCTCAGTGGGGGAGGTTTTGACAGCATATACTTGAGTGTCCGGGGCAGTTTGTGGATCCCCTGGGTCTGCAGCATCTGTCCATGTGTCATGCTGATCTTCAGGATCAGTGTCGGCAGGGTAGCTGTACTCGTCATAGTCACCTACCCCAGCCTCCACATCTGAGTAAGTGGGCGAGATTGGAGCAGTGTCCTGAGCACGTGGATTAATCAGTTCAACAAGAACTGGGGAATCCGTGGAATCCTTTTTCTTTTTCAAAGGAATTGTGTAGGACTCCATAGGCTGTGCTTGCGTGATCTTGCGCTTGTAAATGGACAGTTTACCGGTGTTGGCGTCGATAAACTGTTCCGACTGGTCCTCGAGTAGGGGTTTTCGATGCTTTGTGCCTACAACAGCAGGGGTAGGCTTCGGCCCGGTGGAGACCGTTATGGACGGCTCGACGACCTGCTTGGGCGCGAACGCCTTCGGCGCCACTTTCGGCGGCAGCGTAAACTGAATCGGCGCCGTCGACTTGTGTGGTTTGGTGGCAGGCTTCGGTGAGGAAGTATCCTTCGGATCGACCGCGGAAGACCTGTCTTTAATGCGCTGCAACGAGTCCGACACCCTTTGTGAAGGATGCGGACGGTTTCGTCGACTCAACAGGCGCTTTTGAGCCACCACCACGTGGTGACTCGAGGGTAGTAGTAGTCTTGGCCTTTTCGGACCGACGGGTAGGATCGACAGCTTTTGGAGCTCCGAGTCCCTTGACTGTGTCGACGGCCTTTGGCGCCGACGGCTTTGGGTCGGCGGCTTTGGCAAGCGTTTTCGGTGCCCCAGCGTTCGGTTCGACGCCCTTGAGCGACTTCACCGATTCGACAACCTTCTTCGGCTTCGTCTGCACCGACATGTCCGAAGACGTGGAGCCGACCAAGGCGACAGGTGTTTTCTGTTTCGATGGCGCCTCTATCACTTTTGGTTTTGTCGAGACCGAAGCTTTCTCTTTCGGTTTCGATTTGATTAATGGCGGCTCTGTAGAAGTGTCCTTCGAGACCGAGGCTTTCTCTTTCGGTTTCGATTTGACTAATGGCGGCTCCGCAGAAGTGTCCGTAGTCGGGCCCGGAGGCGAGACCGTGGATTTAGGGGTAAGATCTTGGGTAAGGCCATGTGGCGATCCCTCGACCTGAGCCTTAGTCAATGTCCGAACGGGGCATAGCTCTTCGCCTGAGCTATCTTCCGTGGCCCCATAGGCCCCATCGTCGTCTCCTACCTCGTCAACGACGTCTTCTGTATCGAGCATTTCTACGTCTGCGTCGTAGTTGGAGTCGATCTCTGCCGCTGGAATGGAAATCGGCTCTTGAACTTCCTGCTCGTCTGCTTCTTCTCCCTCGGTATCGAAAATGTTCACCGGGTCAGGTACCGTCTGCTGGGCCTCCGGGCGCGCCACGCGCCGAAGTCGAATCGTCTTCTTGGAGCGAAAACGAGACCAAGCCATACAGTTGGCTTCATCGTGATCCGGCGACAGGCACTTGTTGCACACCGGGTGGACGTCGATGTGGGGATACTTGGAGTTGCACACGGGGCACCTCTTGAACGGGCTCCGTTCCATGATGTGTTGTCGAATAAGTCTTGTTGCGTTGACTGGGCCTCGAGCACCGAAGAGCCACGCGACTCCTCGGGATGTCCGACTCGGGAACTGAGCCGGAACAGAGCTGGGCACCGAACGCAAGACAATACCGACGATATAGGAAAGGCCGAATAGAAACTTTTTATCGAATTCGAACTAGAGTGATCAAATATGCATTCGAACCCAATGGCGGAAAAAAACAATCTGGGGATGGAGTCGATGCCCATGCGCACTGTAGTCCAGGGGAGGAGCCACCTATCTCGTGATACTTCGAAGACTCTTCCAGGACAACAATGTGCAATCATCCGGACCCAACACTAGGCGGTGATCTATGCTATAGATATGAATTCAGCAGCCCACGTGCCTCAAACTCCTTGTTTTCTTCACCATTTGTCTGTTGGTGCCGGGTATATTTACTGCAATTCTGACACCGTTTGTACAGATAATTTGTCAAATGTAGTGAGGTATCAGTAGTGGGTCTCTGCAGCTCAACTAGTGTGCAACCATTTTCCCCATCTGCCGGCCACGCACGCTGGAACCCAATTTTGGTGCAAAATTATTCATATGTAAAAACTGTTGAGGAAAATTGTACATATAGAGGAAAAATAAAAGTGGAGCCAACAAACATCCTGGTTTTAGGTTGTTATGCTTATCAACAGGCAGAGAAAGGCCTTTGTTTCCTCCAGCAAAACTTTACACCACGTTGATAAATAAAGAGCCATAATGAAATGTAATAAATGAATCGAAATACAAAGGAGTACTAAATTATGTTATAGTGTAGGCCTGATGACCCGATCGAACGCAGTTGAAAACTCAATAAAAGCAGAGTAAATTTTTTTTTTACTAGATATTTATCTAAAATGGTTAATAATACTGCTCTTTCGTCTGTAATTGAATGATTGGATCTAAAACCTGATTGCTCTAGGAGGATAATATGTGCCTCGTAGGCCCAAACCTCCAGGTGATCCAAGATATTCCAGGCAAAAATATTTCCAACAGCATCACAAGGGCAACTAATCAATAGTCTCCAGGTCGATTTTTGCTTCCTTTTTTGTGAAGTGGTAAAATAATGCTCATTTTTCACGATTCAGGGATAGATCCTGTATCGAAACAATGAGCAAAGGCTGGTGTCAAAGTTTTTGCCAACAAAACGGCATTATTTTTCAATACAAAAATTGGGATTTCATTGGGACCCATCGCTGCGGAAACCCTTGCTCTAAACATGCATGTTTAGCAACTGCGAAACATTATTTAAGCTAGAGTGTGTGCCTTTGTGAAACTCTGAAAAGGAGTGAGGTGGTTCACCCTATACTTTTTCATCTAAAAGAGAGGTCCATATGTGCATTATGAGCACCTATTGATGAATATGGGGCTGTAATGTGGTATTTTAGTGTATGGCCATCATAGATTGCACAGGCTCCAGCTATATGACATTTTGTTACTGATAAAAGATCACCAGAAACAATAACACTGTATCTGCTTCAAAGTAAATGACAGCCATGTGTAAAACTGGGGTAAGCTATAAAATGATTGACACATCTCTTGAGAACAACAGCGCTAGGAATTTGGTCACCAACAATATCATACATTCAATAGAAATAAAGCTCACAGCACCATCTGCAATAGGATAAAACACATCAGGATATTATGTAAGAAATGATGGTCCTCTGTTTACTGGACCCAGAACAAGCACGCAGATTACAGAGCAACAGAAAATGGTCTCACAATCACAGTAAACAAAGGCAAGCTACTATCCTAGGTTTTAGCTGAACTACATTTTTATGTGGGTAATGCGCAACATAAAATCTCAACAGGCTATACTAGTGAAACACACGCCATTATGGTAATATTCAACACTGGCAGATCCGATGTGGATGTACAAGAAAATGTTTTAACGATTCAAGCTCTGCTAAAATGGGATCAGTGTTATTATGCTTTTCTGCTATTATTTTGTAAACTTGGTTTATTCTTGGTATTGAAATAATAAATAGAATATAGTCTCTCAGAAATCTATTCTTAATAATACCAAGTCACTCAGAGCTCTGCTTCAAATTAATCAAACAATCAACAGAGCTCTGCTTTTGACAGTACTCAGGTTAGAGACTAATAAACTCTGATTTGGATTGTAATACTGATATTCAGTAAGATACCTTGAATTTTTTTATTATATAGTCTTGGTGACTCAGAATTCTGATCAACAGTGAAGCTAACTGCTCTTGAAAATATCCAGTCTTTCAGATAGCTGCAATTTATGTTACATAGGTCCAGATGATTCAACGTTTTTTTAAACTAATTTTGTGTCTATGGGAACATGTGTTTGTACATATAGCCCAGAGCCAGCACGATTAACTACATGTAACATCACCAACTCAGAAATCTACTTAGAGTTCCTGAGAAATCGAACTGGTAACACACAGGTTAAATCAGAGATCTACTCCTGATAATACACAGACTCATGCACGACTCTCCTCTTCATTATCTATATATATATCTATATTAGCTATATATATATATATATATATATATATATATATATATATATATATATATATATATATATATATATATATATATATATATATATATATATATATATATATATATATATATATATATATATATATATATATTACCTTCTCATAAGTGTCCAAAAACAGGGCTCACTCGCACCAGAAATAATGATTTGCAGCGCACCAAAAATCAGCGTGTCAATTCCTTTTAATATTAGTGCCCAACGCGTTTCAGATCTTACATCCTTGTTCACGGGCCTGAAGCATTTGAAAGCATGTTCATATCCAGGGACTCTCCATAAATAACCCCACTCGAAATTCATTCTCCTCAGGTGAGTAAAATACGGTGCCATGCATTGTGGGATAGATAGTCATTTTGTAGTAGTTCATCAAATGCCGCTGATTTACCAAAAACAATGTCAATAACCATGATAAGTTTGGAAAGGCACGAGGTTGAGATGCGCTAAGTAGAGCATTCCGGTGCTCTGTCAGGCTCCAGGTTTATAGAGCCTCAGAACCGCTTTTTCACAGTACTCAGCAGCGGTGCGCCCCCACGGCTGGACTGCCGTGCATATTACCTTCTCACAAGTGTCCAAAAACAGGGCTCACTCGCACCAGAAATAATGATTTGCAGCGCACCAAAAATCAGCGTGTCAATTCCTTTTAATATTAGTGCCCAACGCGTTTCAGATCTTACATCCTTGTTCACGGGCCTGAAGCATTTGAAAGCATGTTCATATCCAGGGACTCTCCATAAATAACCCCACTCGAAATTCATTCTCCTCAGGTGAGTAAAATACGGTGCCATGCATTGTGGGATAGATAGTCATTTTGTAGTAGTTCATCAAATGCCGCTGATTTACCAAAAACAATGTCAATAACCATGATAAGTTTGGAAAGGCACGAGGTTGAGATGCGCTAAGTAGAGCATTCCGGTGCTCTGTCAGGCTCCAGGTTTATAGAGCCTCAGAACCGCTTTTTCACAGTACTCAGCAGCGGTGCGCCCCCACGGCTGGACTGCCGTGCATATTACCTTCTCACAAGTGTCCAAAAACAGGGCTCACTCGCACCAGAAATAATGATTTGCAGCGCACCAAAAATCAGCGTGTCAATTCCTTTTAATATTAGTGCCCAACGCGTTTCAGATCTTACATCCTTGTTCACGGGCCTGAAGCATTTGAAAGCATGTTCATATCCAGGGACTCTCCATAAATAACCCCACTCGAAATTCATTCTCCTCAGGTGAGTAAAATACGGTGCCATGCATTGTGGGATAGACAGTCATTTTGTAGTAGTTCATCAAATGCCGCTGATTTACCAAAAACAATGTCAATAACCATGATAAGTTTGGAAAGGCACGAGGTTGAGATGCGCTAAGTAGAGCATATTAGCTATATATATATATATATATATTAGTTCTGCTGTTGTGGATATAATAATCCGTACTCGAACAACAAATTCAAATTTAAGTGGGTTGTACAAAACACGTATTGATTGCTTTAGGCAAGGTGTGAGGTACCTATATCTGAGCTCACTCTAGCCATTATTTACATATATAAACAAACATTGGTTGCCTCTGTTAATGTTGCTTGACTGAACTTGATGAACAGCGTGTTTAAAACAGCCTACAAATTTATTTTTCATTGTTTTTACAATTGTGTTGACATTATAAATCACACTGCAAAACAGCCTGCCTTCACACTATTAAGAGGCATTTTATAGGCAAAATAAAATTGGTCATAGCTCGGAGGACACCTCAGTCTGAGTTCTAACCAACATGATGAGTGCCAAGTAATGTGGCAGTTATTCAGTGAGTTAATGTATCCACAGCACAAGTCCCAAAATATTTCAAATAAAGAAACAAATACCACAGATGTAAATCAGCTTCAATAACAGCAAATAATCAAAAAATCCTGTTGTCTTAATTACAAGATCCATAGTAACCCTGATCTCGTACCCGTACCGGAACTACAAGTGGTGGAAAAATAATGCAATGCTACGGGAGGGTTTCCCTGCACCCATTTTGACAGGTAAAACCTGCTGATTTTTTTTAATTTTTTTTAGGAAAAACCATAATATTATGAGATGTATTGTTCAGAAAAAACGAACAACATACAGTACTATCGCTTTATCTTGTATTCTGTCTGGCAGAACTTCTTCTGAGGAGGTAATACCATAAAGGGGAAAAATTAACTCCATAGAGTGGTATTTTTCCTAGGTAGTATTACCTCCTTGGATTACCCTGTGTGCTTCTAGGAGGACCTGAAGATAATGTGGAAGTTCCAAGATCCCAAAATTAGGAGACACTATCAGTAGATGTCACTCAAACATTATGACAGTAATAGTAAAGTGATACTAGATAGTGGTTTACCACAACTTTTGCCATTAGACTCACCTTCATGTCACAAAATACAATGCCTGGTGAGTCTACAATGATATCAAGTGTAACTGAAAAATAGATATTCATAAAATTTTAACATATCAGGACCAGTGTGTTATAGATTTGATTTTGCGTGTCAGGGCACTTTTCACAGGGATCTTCCTTTCCTTTATCATAGACTCCTGAACATGCGTCACTAGTTTTAAAATGCTCTTATTTTACAGGTAGTCAGGTGAAAAAAGAATATGGGTGAACGAACATAAAAAGAGGGTTGCCAAAGCTAATTCCGCCACTGCTTAGTTATAAATGACCTGTACCTCTGAAATAAGCCTTTCAAAAGTCTTATTGTTCAGTCTTCTCCAAAACTTCCTCCGGGCAATGTAGGGATGCTGCAGCACCTCCCACACCCTTATTTCCAGCCCCACTAGCTGAAGAGCATAGTTCTGAGAGAAGGTAGTGCACTGGAGAGGTAGTAAATGAAGTGGTGGGTAGGCGGTAAACGCAACGTTTATATGACTATCTTGTACATTTAAAAAAAGAAATGTTGCCTGGAAATTAGGAGGCTGCAGCTAGATCAGGTGTGTCATATCAATCCAGTACATTAGTTTAAACGAAATGGAAAAGTGGTGGTAAAGCGGTTCCCCCTAATCCCTAAGACAGATGCGTAAAAAGAAGTAAAATAGTGTTGACAACTGGTAGTATAAGTTTATCAATTGTTTTTATTTTAATATCCACACAATCAATTTGTTTGGTTCCAATTTGATGGTTTCAACCTTTGGGATATTTTCATATAGGGTGACAGTATAGGTGGTTAAGGTTGACAATAGAAGAATAGGTCAATTACCTCTGGTAATGCTCTTTCTGGTGGATAGTCTAACTGCAGATTCCTCAACTTGTGAATATCCCCAGGCACCAGGTGGATCCAGAGATTTTTCTCATAAACTCCCTTGATAGCCGGTAAGGGGTGTAGTGCGGCTCCCTGGAAGTGACGTAGGGCCACATATAACTGTCTACTCAGCCTGTAGACATCAGCTTCTTTCTGATATCGGTTTGTGCCATTGAACATGATGACCTTATTAATCAAACTAGACAATGCGCAGATCTCTAAATTGAATCTTTTAAAGATGGATAAAAGAAGCCTGCGCCACAGAACGGGGAGTTGAGGAGATCGGTTAGGAATCTGCAGAGGAGGTAGGGTTTGTGAGAAATCTACGGTTAGATAGAGTATCCACTAGAAAGAGAATTACCAAAGGTAAGTAATTTGGTCTTCTGGTAAATAAATACCAAAGCAGTACCTCCCGAGGAAGTGGGTTTGTGGAATGACTTAGATCACAAAGTCCTGCAGGACTTAACTGACTGTGTCTCTCTCATCGTACCTGGCTATCCAAGCAATAGTGCTTCATAAAAGTGTGAAGTGACACCCACATAACAGCCTGGCAGATGTGGTAGCAGCCTTGGGTGTAGTGGAATAAGCCCACAGGCCTTTTAGTGGCTATTCTTTGGCTAATCTATAGCAGATCTTTATGCAAAGCATGTGTAGAGGTGTCACCTTTTTAGAGGAATGACACCTAAGTCCTTAGTACTAATTTGTCATGAAAAAAGATGGCATACAGTTTCTTAACGGAGTGCTTGCAGCTCACTCACACAATGAGATAGCATGATTGCTATGAGAAACACTGACTTCAGGGTTAATCTTAGATAGCAGCTGTGCGCAGGCTTAAACGGAGTGCACATCAGTAATGTGAGAACCAAATTCAGTTCCTATTAAAGCATCACAAAAAGTTTTGGAAAGAACATGTGGGTCAGCTCTTTTAGAAAACACATAACCGTTGATTTAAACAGAGATGACTGATAGGGCCAACAAATAACCTTAAAAATAGCCACAGCAAAGCTCGCTTAATGAGACTTTTTTTTACGCAATCGGGTTCAGATGTGTACAAATGGGGCTCAGGGGTTAGATGTGTAAAGTGTTTGGGTCCTCAGGTTTTTCCCTCCACTCTCGGCTCTGAGAAAGACTTTTACTGTTTCGATCCCAATATTTTCTGTACTCCAGCATACTTCAGAGACCATTGTGTAACCCTGGCCTCTACCACTCCGGGACCTCATGCCCCTAGTCTTATGTCTTTAATGCCAGAGGATGCACCCAAGTCGTAGGCGATAAAATGGGCCCACATCAGGAAATGTCCTTGTGGCCACACTAAATATCCCTGGGCTAACCTCCACAGTATATACCTTGGTCTCTCCTCAGAGCATAACAATGCAGTGTGTGCTTTTTGTCTCTCCTTTCGTAATAGAAAGACTCTTCGGTATTGCATAAAGACACTTGGCCAACATCAGGATGCAGAGACAAGCACCTGAGAGGGTGTCTACTATGAAGACCACATCCAAGCTAGTGAGTATGGTCGAAGACCAAACACACCACAAGTCTCATAAGAGACCACACTTGGACGTGTGGTAGAATCACTGTAGTCAGTGAGGCTCCGAGCCCTATGCACAAGAAAGGATCACACTCATGCCCTGTGTCACCTCTGAGTGTAGCTGCCATTAATGATCCGCTAGGCAATGTCTGCGGGGATTGTCCGCCCTTGCATTGAAGTAGCCTGCCAGGTGTTGTAAGATCTGCGAAATTTCCTGACTCTGCAAGTTACAAAGGTGGAAAACATCCTGGCAGAGGATCTACAACTATACCCACACTGCTTGATGCAGAACCACATGGCGGTGGTGTTGACTATAAGGACCTGCACCGGACACCCCCACCCCCACCCCTCCATGAAAGTTAGCAGGAAGGCTGTTAATAGCAAGGGAATCGCCCGCGAATCCAACAGACTGAAGTTGAGATAGTTTTCCACTGGTGACCAGAGTTCTCTGAACTCCACCTCTCAACCTCCATGACTCAGCAATGATGCATCTTTCATAACCGTTAGCTCCGAGAGGTTTAGGAAGCATTGTTTGCTAATGAATGGCCCAACTGTAGTCCAGCAAATGCCACTGCAAATCTATTGCAGTCTTCTCTAACATCCTGATGTAATATGGCAGATTTCCTTGGTGCTGAGCCCGCTGAGACTGCAGATTCAATTGTAGAGTCCGAATGTGCCACCAGGTGTGGTCCACTGGCAGGATGTAGGAGGCCCAGAAGCGTCAGAGCAGTTCTCAGTGAAACCCAGGTCAAAGGGTGAAACATCAAGATCACAGCCCAAATGTGCTGGACTTATTGAGGCGGAGGGAAGACTTGGACTCGCACCATATCCAGGATGGCTCCAATGAAAGGGAGCCTCAGCGAAGGGGTCAGGTGTGACTTTGGTACATTAACGGAGAAACCCAAGAACGTTGACTGGTTGACCATCATCTGGAGGTGTTTCACGATTGTATGGAAAGACTGGTATCTCTAACTTCCAAAGATGTGCAGCGACCATCAAAATCACTTTCGTGAACACTCAAGGGGCACAAGTGAGGCCAAAGGGGTACACCTAAATCTGAAAGTGCTTATGGCCTAATTTAAACTGCAAGTAACACAAGTGGGACTGCAGGATGGGGATCTGAAAATAGGGGTTCTGCATATCCAATGCCAACATCCAGTCGACTGTATAGAGGGCAAACAGTATTTGGGCCACAGGGCGCATCTTGAATTTGTCCTTTTTGAAGAAGTTGTTCAGAAGATGAAGATCTAAAATAGGACAAAGTCTTCTGTCTTTTTTGGCACCAGAAAGTCCCGATTGATTTCTTATGCAGTTACCCTATCTATGGCTTCCTTGTCCAAGAGAGCCTGGACTTCCTTCCACAGAACTGACAGGTGGACCTCTGGATGCAGTTGTGGGGTTGGTGGCATGTTTGCAGCTGTCTATAGAAAGGTGTAGGGAGTAGCCATCACGGACGATTTGAAGCACCACTCTGTCCATGTGATGCATTGCTATATGCGAGGTAATACATTATTCTGTCTCTAAATGGGTAACAATGTGCCACCAAAGCCTTACTAAAGGGGTTATACGGTGTGGTGTGAGGGCAAAAGATTAGGCGTTGGGGTATTGGGCAGTGCGTTGCCCCTGAGGGCCTGGATTCTGTTGGACAGTTCCCTGAATTCTACCCTGTAAGGTTAGGAACTCTGTTAGTGTGGAGACAGGTTTTGGCATTGCCTTTGTTGGATGCCCCTTCCGAAACTTTAAAAAAGGCAATATTGTTGGGGAAACTGCTGTATGGGTGCAGAAAGGCTGAGACCGCGTTTTAGCCTTGCTCTCTTTAAAATGCTCCAGGTGCTAGCCTTTGAGAGAAAACTTGAGATTCACGCATGGTGCTGAAGCACCACTCTGGTACCAACTGCCCTACCCAAACATTCAGTAGTGTCCAGGCCTGACCTAATCACATACTTAGCCATATCTTGGCTATCTTGTATAATCGGTTGCAGACTGGCTTCTAGGTCAAAGACTGCAGACAAGATGTCCTTCACCAAGTCCCACAACACATTTGAGTAACGCTGTATGAGGCTGTTTAAATTCATGTATCTGAAGGCGAGGCTGGCTGAGTAGAACACTCTTCCTAAATACCTCCATATGTTTGGGCTCTGTCTGTAATTGATAAGGAATTAGAGTTCAACCTGCTAGTGGAGGTTTGTACCACAGACTCTCTGGAGAAGAAAATATGGATCCTGGAACTAGATTATGTCTCTTAGCAATCTGCCTGTTTACAGGGGGATACGATCCTGGTGTTGCCCTTTTACATAGTAAAGTGTCAGTGAGAGCCTTGTTAAAGGGAGGAGTATCTCTGAGGAGGACTGCCCTGGCTGCAGAAACCCTGTGAGAACATCTCTTTGACCTCTACTAAAGGCAGATGGAGAGTGAGTCCCTCTGCCACCATGTGTACACCATGGCAAAGGATGCTGATTCTTCTGTGGAAGGGTCAGGTGGAGAGAGTTGAGGCCAGTGTCAGGAGATGTGTTCAGGCCACAGGCCTCTATGAGCTCCAAAAACAAGTTAATCTCATCATAAAGTTGTGAATTATCTCAGTCTTTATCACTGTGTAGATCAGAGTCTGAAGGCATGATTCCATTACCACAACTTTTGTCAGAGTCTTATTGGGGTTGGGGTTGAGGTGGACGTGACTTAGGCCAACGTCATGGTGGACTAGGTTCAGAGTCTGCCGGTGGTGTTCATGGGCGGGGACCTGGCATTGGCCCAATGATGAATGAAGAGTCGAAGCAGGTGCCCGACGCAGAGTCGATGTAGACTATGGAATGGGGTTAAGGGGCACAGTCACTGTCCGGGACTAGCTTAGTATAAAACAGAAAGTTAGTAGGGGTGTGATTTAGGTAGTGTGCCTCTGAAGTGCATTCTCAATGTTCTATTGTTGTTTCACATTTACCATGTGTCATTAATTCCAATGCCACTTCTAAGTCTCTGGTGGCCCTAGACACATATTCTAATCCTCAGACCCTGCAATTACAGTGCGTACCTGCAGTTCGACCAGGCTACCTTCACCTGCTCTCCTTAATGGTGTTGGTGGCCATGGAGCTGAAGGATGTTATTGCAAAATACCTGTCAGTCAGTAAGATACTCCTCACGTTTGCAACAGATGTTTGGGATGCATCTTCTACCAGATGATAGCATGGCCACCAAAGATTTCATATCTATCTGAAGATTGCACGATCAATAAGGTGTTCTCTAAACTTAGGAATGTCTGTATTTAGCTAGTTTAATAAGCTGGACCTTTGTTCGTGTACCCCCAAACATTCAACATAGATGTATATGCCTCTCCTTCAGCAGAGAATACAATGTGAATTATGTAGCCTATCTTTTAGCTTTAAATATGAGCATAACCGATTTGCATTACAATCAGTATGTTTCTATAATGCTACACTGGAATCTAAAAGTGATAGTCTTTATTTACATCTATAAAGATATGTAAATGTAATACTATTCTTCCTTATTTAAAATATTGGTCAGGTCAAGAGTAGAGGTAAAAAGGTAAACTAAAATAACTGGAGAAGGTGCATGCAAAATAATACTGTAAAATCAGCCCACCACGTGATACAATAGTGGTAAAAGGTTAGTTTAGATCAGATCATATATTACCAAACCAGAAAAAAAGAAGGATCTGGTTACCCAATGTTGGTAAATAGAGATAGCTTCAGATAGATATTCCAGCCAACTGGTAGGACAGAATAAAGTAGGATAGACTGGAAAGAACTTAAGGTCCTTCCTCACAAATATTTGTAAACATCAAGGGCTCAGATTCAAAAAGATTTTGCTGTGTATTTTGTTTCGCTTTTATTATTAGCAGTTCATAAGCCAGTCAATCCAGTAATACACAGTCTACGTTGGTACAGTGACTTTACATGCACTCAGAAATGAAAGCCATAGCATCAATTAGTCCAACGGAATACAGACATTACGAAGTATGATTATTACAACATATTCCCATCCATCAAATTACCATGTATATATTCATAAGGTATTCTTCTTTATGACTCCTGGGAGTCATTCAGCTCGGCCAGATAAGTTCTTAGTAGAGACCAGAAGTTAATCGGAAAGTGTTGTAACTTAGGTTAAGTTAGCCAATCTCGACAATGCCCATATGGTACAGTTGACTATATTAAATTCACGCTTTGATCGCAATGAATTTTGGTATAAACTGCTTTTATTGGTGTTGATCATACAAGTCCTCTTTGTAGTTTACAATGTGGTGGGTGCCTGCTATTATGGGTCCAGTGAAATGCAAATAGTGCTTGAGCAACTAAATATCAACCTCAAAATTGGGTGCAGCAAGTTCTTCCAGATCATAAACTAGCTGTAGTTTAGTTCTGTTTATATAATTAACAGATACATCAACTTTGTCAAAACCAGGACTGGTGGATCCCTCCCCCGCCCCTTCCCCTCCAGTCTGTTTTCAGGTGTTCGTCTTACAATTGTTATTGTTTGAGAATGGACAAGATGTCATCCGTGTATAATGAGATAAGGACAGTTTGAGTACCAAATGTGATACCCTTTCTATGGTGGTATTCTCTGAGGATACAGACTAAGAGATCCATGGTGAAAGCAAATAAGATAGGAGATAATAGGACATAGTGGGCAACACTAATGGCTCACTTCCCTCTGTGTTTTTTTTTTTTTTTTAAAAGACCATTTGCAAACAGCACACAGCTTCTGGGCTACAACCTCTGGGGCCGGCCGCCATTGTATCTTATGCATTTGCTTACACTGCCTGTATGCCGCCACCCCGGCGGTGCATCTGCGTTGACATGTACATGTGCATGCAGTTCGTGCTCAGCGTGCGGATATTGACAGGTCTAAATTTTATTATATAACAATAAACAACATTAACATGAAATTGCCACTTTTGGTCATTCAATCTACTTGAAATGAGTAAAACACCCCCAGTTCGATTTCAATCACCAGGCGTCCCTTTTATGTGTGTAAATCTAAGACCACTCAGGGTGTTCATTAACGTTCGCCGCCCTCAGTAGGGTGGTTCTGCAGGACAATCAGCAAATACCTCCCAGTCCTCCACCCCTTCTCTTCCCTTCCCCGTCATCGAACTATGTGTTCCCTAGGGTTTCCTTCCTCCCCTCCCCCACCTTCCTCCCTAGTCGTCCCCGCCCTCTTCATCTGATGTCAATATGTCTTCTTCCTCCAGCGGTTCGCATATGTCCCCCCTGTACACGTTCCACGGGGTCCAGATCTTGTTCCATTTACGTGGGCACGCTCTACTGGTATATACCGTCCGCTCTATGATCATAACCCCATCCATGTTAGAGCACCATTGTGTCAGTGTAGGGGTGTCTGCCGCTCCCCATTTCTGCGCTATGTCGCGTTTAGCCATCATCATACCTATCATGGACCACTGTTGTCCGTGTCGTGTAAGGTCATTGGGCCCCCATATGTTGAGCAGGCACTTCCGTGGTTCGGGAATCAGGGATATCCCCAGTGTTTGAGACATAGTACGCATGATTTGTCTCCAGAACTCCTGAATGTTAGGGCACGCCCAAGTAGTATGGAACAATGTCCCTTCCTCCCCACATCCGCGAAGACAATACGGAGTTTGTGCCCTTTGTATCCTATGGAGCATCGTCCTCGTGTAGTATACCCTATGTAAGATCTTGAGCTGTATAAGTCGAAACTTTGCCGAAACGCCAGCCTCCTTAGGTGACGCCAATGCCTCATTCCATTCGGACTCATCTAAGTTGCCTAGATCTTCCACCCACTTGTCCCCCAGCTTTATTGTTGGATCCGTAATGTTATTGAGCAGTTTGCGATATGTAAGTGACGTCGCCCTTTCCTGCATAAAATCCGTAAGAAGGCAGTCCTCGAGGGGTGATGCCTCTGGGACTTCGGTGCCACTTGGAATGACCGACAGCAGAGCGTGCCGTACCTGTGTGTATCTAAACAGTTCTGTGGGCCCCAGCTCATGTCTCTGCCGCAATTGGTCAAATGGGATCACCGTGTCTTTTTCCCACAGATCCCCCACTGTAGACAGACCAATGGTGTCCCACAGTGCGAACCCCTTACTACGCCTCAGGTTGCCCAGCGCCCGCGTGTCCCACAGCGGAGTAAGTTTTGTAATTTTCCCTTTCCATCCCAGTTTTACTTGTGATGTATGCCACAATGCTACCGTAAGCTTGGTGGGCCCCGTGAGTGGGCGCATTTTTCGTTGGTCGTAGAGAGGAGCCAGTAAGGTAGCAGTACCCAGCTGGTCTCTGTCCGCCCTGTACGCTGGGTCATCCTGGGGGACATGCAGCCACTGATTGATGGGCTTCAATTGGGCGGCCCAGTAATAGAGTTGGAGGTTTGGCAATGCAATCCCACCATCGTACCACCCCCTATGCAGTTTGGCCTGGGCTATTCGTGCCGGGTGGTTGTTCCACAGGAGGCCGGCTATTGACGCCGACACCCTCCTAAAGTATCGCACGTCTACTGGGTATGGAGTATTCTCTAAAATATACAAGAAGCGGGGCAAGGACATCATCTTGTATAATGCCGCTCTGCCTAGCAATGTCAGCGGTAGCGCCGCCCAGAATTTAACGTCCTGCTTCAAGCGCTCCAACGGCGGTGCGAGGTTCTTCTGGAAGAACTCAGCCGGATCCTTCGTCACATGGACGCCTAAGTATTTAAACTAGGTCCCCGCCACTTTCAGAGAACATGCGTCGCCCAGTGTGGGAGTCGAGCCTTGCAACACGTATAGTTCCGACTTACTCCAGTTCAAAGTGTACCCCGATACCTTCCCTTGCTCGTCGCATAACGACAGCAGCGCCGGAATACTCCGTTCCGGTTCCGTCAAATATACCAGCATATTGTCTGCGTACAGAGACAGGCGGTCTTCCCATCCCTCCGACCAGGTAATCCCCTTCAGCAGTGAGGTGGAACGTATCCGATTCGCCAACGGTTCGATTGCGATCGCAAAGAGCAGTGGCGACAGGGGACAACCCTGACGTGTTCCCCGCCTTAGCTGGAATGTTCGAGAAATATGGCCATTTGCCACTACCTGAGCCTCAGGCTCTGTGTATAATAGCCTGACCCAGGCCACAAATTTAGGGCCAATTCCCATTTGTACCAGGACCTCGAACAAATACTGCCACTCCACCATGTCGAACGCCATCTTTGCGTCCAGCGCCAGTACAACTGCAGTGTCCGATAGCATGTCCGCTCGAGCAAGCACACTGCGCACCCTGCGCAGGTTGAGGGCAGTGTTCCTGTGTGGCATGAAGCCTGACTGATCGGGGTGTATGAGCTGCGGAAGATGAGCCATCAGCCGGGTGGCAAGGAGTTTAGCCAAGATTTTAACCTCAGCATTGAGAAGAGAGATAGGGCGATACGATGTGCACTCTTTCGGCTGTTTCCCGGGTTTGGGGATGGCGACGATGGTCGCCGTCCGTTGATCCAACGGAAGTTCGGCCCTATCCAAGCTATCGATGTACATAGCCAACAGCGGTCCACTGAGGCTCTCCGACGCGGTCTGATACCATTCTATCGGGATACCATTTGGCCCCGATGCCTTTCCCGGCTTGATGGCATGTATCGCCTGTCGTATTTCCTCCTCTGTGATGTCCGCCTCTAGCTCCGTCGCCGCTTCCGGCGTAAGTGTCTGGTGTGGGATGTGTTCCAGCGCTGTGCGCGCCATCTCTGCTGACACCACCGTTCCTGGCTTATAGACTCCCTCAAAATACTCAGCTAGGGTCTCCAGTATCTCCTCGGGGCTCGTGTGCACCTGGCCCTGCTTGTCACAAATGCGCTGTATTCCTCTGGCACCACCCCCTCTCCTGTCCAGCCAGGCCAGCAGCTTCCCTGCCTTATCCCCTACGTCATATATTCTGTGGGCCGTCTCCGTCATCTGAGTCATTGTCCGTTGCTTTACACGTTCCCTATACTGCTGCTGCTTTAAGAGCAGGGCTCGAGATGTTTCGGGCGTCGGGCTCGTTTCAAGCGTCCTATGTGCTGCATGAAGGGCCAGTTCCAACTTGGACAGCTCACGCTGTCTTTCTTTTTTATGACCCTTTATGGAAGTTATGGCCTGCCCTCTCAGCACCGCCTTATATGCCTCCCACAAAATAGCGGGGGACTGTACAGAGTCGGTGTTCTCCGCAAAGTAGTGTGACGTTGACATCTTGAGTGCCTTTCTCACCTTGGGAACCTTAAGATAGGACGCGTGTATTGGGTAGATTCTCCTACGTGATTTCTCTTGTGTAGATAATGTAAGTGTAACCGGGGAGTGATCTGATTTGCCCCTAGGGTGTATATCAACAGTGTCCACGTATTGTATACCCTCTCCAAGCGTTAAGAAATAATCGATCTGTGATAGGCTGTTGTGTACCGTGGAGTGGTAAGTGTATTGCCTCGCGGCAGGGTGCGTGTATCGCCATATATCAACTAGCCCCATTGCGGACAAAAATCTCTGCAGACGTGAAGTGCCCCCCGTCTGTGCCAAGTCCGGGAACCTATCCACTAGGGAGTCTACTGCTGCATTAAAGTCCCCTCCCAGGATTACGTCACCCTCGGGTAGGTCCAATAAGAATTCACCCAGTGCCGGAAACATGACCGAGTGCAGTGCCGGGGGCATATACACTGATACTACATTTAGGAGCCTCCCTTCCCACTGCCCCTGTATCGCTGCGAAGCATCCCTGCGCGTCTATCTTAGTGCTTAGTGTGATGAAATGTGCTGATTTCCTGACTAATATGCCCGTGCCCCTAGAACCTGTGGTAAACTCTGAATGTGCCGCCATTTTGTAGCCTTTTCTGTCAAGAGCCTTGGTTGTACCCCCTGTGAGGTGCCTTCGGACTCATGCCAAGAAGACCGCAGGGGTCTGTTTTGGCTTGTTGAGATCAGCCCGTAAGGTGTTACCTCTGCTTCCTGCTCCATCAAGGAAGTTGTTGATTCGTGGCCTAATTCTATCCAGGCTCGATTATGGGAATGCGCTGTTTCTCGGTGCTCCGGAAGCTACCCTCAAAATCCTCCAACAGGTGCAAAATGCAGCTGCGAGAGTCCTTATGGATGTCCCTAGAAGGCAGTCTGCTGCTCCGGCCCTTAAAGCGCTCCACTGGCTCCCCGTGAAGGAGCGGGTGAAATTTAAAGCGCTTTGTACAGCTCATAAAATTTTACACGGTAAAGGCCCTTCCATTCTTGCAAATATGGCCCGTCCCTATAAACCCTCTCGTCTGTTGCGCTCTGAGCAAAAACATCTTTTGCAGTCAGCGAGAGTAAGAAGAGCCCGGTCGGGGGGCAGGCGTTTTTCTGTGCAGGTAGCCTCCCTTTGGAACTCTCTGCCCCTTAAGATCCGCTCAGAACCCCAGATCCTATCATTTAGGAAGTTGCTTAAGACTCATCTGTTTCCTCGGTAGTGTTAGCTGAGTCTTCTCCTTTTTTGTGGTCTGTTGCGCCGGGATGCCCCTGGGTAAGCCGAGCGCATTATAAGTTTCATAATAATAATTCTCCTGGAGGAGTACCAGATCCGGTCCCTGCCTTCTCACTGCATTCATTACCAGCCCTCTCTTTATCTTATCGCCTAGTCCCCTCACATTCCATGACATGAGCCGGAGAGGCACCACTCGTGATCTCAGCATCCCCTCCTCAGGTGTCTGCATGTGAAGGTCCTGCATTGACTGGCTTATATCTATGACATTGTGTGTCGGATCTCAGTGCAGGGATGCAACCGGCCAGTGCTCGGTCGAAACCGTCTCTGTAGCCTGTTACGTAGTGTGACCTTATTCGTGGAACTTCAACAACTTCTAAACAAACCCCCCACTCCTCCCCCCTCCCTGCCTCCCTGCTTAATGGGCCTTCAACCGCCCGCCTCCCCAACTGAGCAGAGTGCTTGACCCATCCCCTGAACAGTGTACTTGCGCTCTGGGGTGGAATGTCCTCCGGAGCAGGCGAACTCCCTGCCCTCCTTCGAGCTCCCCAGGCCAGTGTCCAAGCGTGACCGTTATGCAGAGTTCTTTAGATTACCACAGAGTGTCCAAACACCGGAGCATTAAGATTCCACTCCTCCTTCTGCTCCCTGGAGTTCGGGCGTTGGTGATCTACTCACTCCCCCCCTTCCGGACATTTGTGATCCCGTTTGGCTATGGACCCGGTGGTGTCGGGTGCTTGTGTTCGAGCGGTGAGTTTTTCCTGCCGGCCTCCATCCCTCCAGCCAGTCCTGAGCCATTTCTGGCGTTTCAAAAAACCAGACCTTGTCCTCTGCTACCACCCTAAGACGCGCCGGGAACAGCATCGAATAGGGCAGGTCTTTAGCCCGCAGCGCCCTCTTAACATCCAGAAAAGTTCTCCTCCTACGTGCCACTTCGGCAGTGTAGTCCGGAAAGAAGGCAATCGCGGAATTTTGGATTTGGATGGCCGGAGAGACTCTCGCTGCCTGTAGAATAGTATCCCGGTCGCGGAAGTTGAAAAGTCTCGCCAGGACTGGTCTCAGGGGTGCCCCTGGTTTTGGCGTTCCACCGGGTTCCCTATGGGCCCTCTCCACCGAGAAGAAGTGCGAGAGGCCCTTGGGGTTTAGCTGGGTCTTAATCAGGTCTTCCACGTAGAGATCCATTGCCCCTTTACCTTCCGATTCCGGAATACCCAGTATGCGGACGTTGTTTCTTCTCGAGCGCCCTTCCTGATCATCCATCTTCTCTCTGAGGGATTTGTTCTCCGCCGCCATCTTCTCCATTGCCACCTGCAGCTCTGATACATCTTCCACCAGGGATTTCGTGACCACCTCCACTTGCTTCACTCTCTCATTCATTTTCTGAAGGTCCGCTCTGATCAGGGTGACCTCCGTAGCCGTAGATCCCACCGTGGTTTGGACCTGCGTCAATGCACGTATCACATCTTCTAGTGTTGCCTTTTTCACCCCATCCCTTTCGTGTGTTTTCCCCGTGGAGTTGCGAGGTTCCACCTGAGGAGGGTTGGTCTTATCGTAGGCGAACTTGTCCAGTTTGGCCTGCGTTGTATTATGTTTGGATCCCCTGCCCGCCATAGTCTTCCTTGGGGCTGCTTCACCCCCTCGTTGCGTGGTTGCCGTGTCCCTAGGATCTTCCTGTGAGTCGCTCTCGTTCCTCTCCGATCGCAGCCTCCTGGTCGTGTGAGGGCTGTTGCTCGCCAGCGCAAGACGTGGCGCGAATCGGCACTGCGGGATACGCGCCGTGCTCTCTAGGAACGCGTCTCCCCTTGAGGTAGCAATATGTCGGTGGCTCTCCCGCCAGTCGTTCTCGGGGCCCCTGTGCTTGCGCGTGGGTATGTTCCTTGCAGCGTCTCTGCGGTACTCAGCAGCTGCCTGCCCAGGGCACTAATAACTATCACCCCTTCCGCTACCCTTCCGGGCCCCTCCACGAGGCGATATGCTGCTATATTGCAGGTGGAGCTTACTGTCCCGTGGCCTCGGCCTTATCTCGGATGTGGCCTCTGGTCGTTTAGTTCGTTGCCCCCTGCCTGCCGCACTTCTCTTCCCAGGAGTCACAATACCTTCCAGCTCTTCACCTGCGGGACTCCCCCGCCCAACACCGTGTCCCCTGGGATCAAGAGTAGCGGCGGGTCCAGTTAGTGGCCGAACGCGATGTGGGCGCTATGGCCGTCTCTAGTGGGCTCAGTAATGTGCCAGACCCTCACCGCCTCAGTCCTCCCCTTCGCCTTTGTACTGGCCTCTCCCTACCACTTCGGTGAGGGTTGGTGCCCCAACACTGCTGTACTCCTGTGCCTCTTATGCCCCTTGTTCCACTTGCCGCGTCCCACTCTCTCCTCGCTGGCCGGGTTCCAAGCTTAGTGCCGTCACCAGCCTTCCTACCGGTCTCCGTGTGATGTCGCTCCCTCCGGTACTCTCTGGTCGGCGGCCGATGCTGCTACGGCTCCGTCTGTCACCGCGCTGCTTTCCGTTTCGATTTCCGCGCCACTTCCGGCGCCGGCTCCCCGTCTCCTGCTCACTTCCGCCCAGGCTCTCCTGAGGGACAGTCCGCTGCTCGCCGCCTCCTCAAGGCCCCGCCTCGCCGGATTTCAATTGTGTGTTTCCCAGTGTCGGGCGGTTGTCACGTTGTCACGTTGTCTCCGCTGGGCACCGCCTGGTCCTGGACCCGTGTCGCCCCTCCGGAGTGTAGTCGGTGACGGATTAGTGTGCCGGATTGGTGTGGGAGATCGCCTCGCTCCTAGAGCTCCTCAGCTAAGTCGCCGCCATGATCGGCTGCTAGCCACGGCCCCCCCTCTGTGTTTCTTAATTGGGGTTTAATGTCTCCCATTCACTCTGATCTTAGCCAGAGGATCAGTATATAATTTAAACCAATGCAGCATTGACTTATCTATACCCATACGTTTATGTAGAAATGTCCATCAGACAAAGTTGAATGCCTTAGCCGCATCTAAAAAAGTGGCAAACACCTTTATTTCCAGGTCAATTTGGTGGGTAATGGTGAACAGAGTGCGTAAATTATTTGCAGTGGAACATCCTGGGATGAACCCAGATTGATCCAGTCTAACCAGGTTGTACATTAGTGGCAACAATCTTTTGCTAGTATTTTTCAGGAGTATCTACCAGTCCACATTAATGAGGACTATTTGGCGATATAATTTACAGGGCTCAGGTGGATTGTCTGGCTTTAGAAGAACAATACCAATAACCCCTCTCATTGTCAGTGGGAGCCTACCTACCTAATTTGTCTCTTCATACGCTTCAAGTAGTATTGGGGCAATCTCTTTGTAGAATGCTGCAGGAGTCAATCGCTACCAGGGTACTGCTATTATTCATTTAATATTTAACTTCTACCACAATGAGCTGGCACAGTGGCTCACGCTCACTCACCTCTAGCCGTGCCTAATTGACCAGTTTAGGAATGCCCCAATGTGACTGGGTGACTCTGTGAGTGGTGATGTGTACAGCGATTTGTAAAACCTAGTAAAATAATCTAGAATATCAGCAGATCTGCACGTTGTGTTCTTATTTTCCGAAATTATCTACGTTATGTGATTTGATGCCCATTTAGGTCTAATCATTGATACAAGATTGTGGCCGGGACGATCCCCTTTCCATAGTTTCTTGCTGCTCTATATTTTCCCATGAATTTAATCACCCTTTTTACACTTTCATTGAACTCTTTGAGCTGAGCCTGCATATTTTCTAATATTGCGTGATCTTATGTTTCGTCATAACGATTTTTCATACCCTGTATTTCCTTTTCAAGTGATGTGAGAAGGATTCTAAACGATTTAAGGATTCCCTGACCTTTGGCTATGCATTCATCATGAAGGAAATAAGTTACTTACTTGTAATTACGGTTATCCAATATTGGTATCTTTCAAGATACACATGCCCAAATCATTCCTCGGCGTCGAGATGGGAGTCTCACAATTACATAATCAAGCAGTATTTAAATAATGCCACAGGGTATAATGGCCCTGAGTCATGTTTTACATTGCCTATCAATGTACTTTTAAAAAAAAGGACTAAATATTGAATGCCGCCCATCAGCTGCTGCTAGCACCCTCTAGAACCTTCCCAGCAAAGAGAATTTTCCTCAGATTTTCGCGGCACGTTGTGTCTGAAGGAAGTCTCTCTGAGTTCTGCTCAGTTTTCTTCTACAAACTAATGCAAGTTATTCCTAGAATATTTCTTCATTATGCCTGATAAAAAAGGCCTATTACGAACCTGCAAGACCTGTGGCAAGAAGAGAGTCCATGTAGAATAGATGATCCTTACAAGGACTGCATTTATTACCTCCACCCAAGCCCATGAGGTAAGGCAGTGCAAAATCTGTTGCACTTTCCCTTCTTAAACTCTAAGAGACAGAGAGGGGAGGCTTCTTTTGTCTACAGTCCACTAAGCACCAGAAATCTTCTGAAGAGGACAGTGATGGATCATCCAGGCCTCACAAGAGAGACAGATCTCCTGAGGAAGACTCTGGAGAGGGCAGGAAACAGCTCAAACCCTCCACAGAAAGCTTAAGCTCAAAACAGGAGAAACATTCTAAAGTCTCCAGAGAGCCTTCATCTTCAGTCTCCTCTACTCCAGTGAGGAAAGAAAAGAAACATCATAGAGCCTCCTCCTCAGATTCTGGGAAGCTCAAAGCCGAAAAATCATCATCGATGATGACAGCTCCTAGATCATCGACGGCGACAAGTAGCACAGTGACGTCATCGGCTCAGTCGACGGCAGGGACGAAAACGACAGCTGCCATCTCCGGGCCCATACTGCTGACGAGAACCACATTGACACAATTACCGTCAACATCCATCCTATCTGGGCCATCGACGAAGACTCCGTTGGCAAAGTCGACACACCTCCTGTCGTCCTCGACGACACCGCTGACGACTACACCGTCAACAACAACACAGTCGAGGGCGACTCCGTCGACAGCAACATTGGCTGCAACAGCACCATCGATGACCGGCATCCCATCATCGATGGTCATGATACAGTCGACGCCACCATCGACAAAGATAAAGGTGTCGAAGAAATTTTTGAATCGGGAGATGTCAACGTTCAGCAAGATCTCCCCACTGCTTCCTTCGCACCTTTTGGACCTATAGGAGTCGGATGAAGATGATGACGATGGATTATATTGAGTTATGCATAGTCCATAGTTCATCTCGACAACAGGAAATGATTCAGGCTTGTGAATCCATGAAAGATACCCCAATACTGGATAATCGTAGCTTTAAATGCTTCTTATAGTATTCAAGTTGAGTCCACAGATCTGGTGTTGTGTTCAAAATAGTTTTTAATTGCTTCTCTCATTTCTTCCTGAAACATTGAATCAAGAAGACTCTGTGGCTATAGCAGCGACACGTGCTTTGGCCGCCATTCACTAGGGACAGTCAGAATGAGGATTGGATTGGCTAGTAGTCAAACAAGCATTTGCAATGCAATTGGTCTCGCCTTTGGGACCTTTTATGTAACTAGCTATGCAGCACATTAGCCTGGGTGCTGAAACATCTACTGTTCCTTAACATGGAAGGAAAGTAAGCACCAAACTGCGTGACAAGCCAGGTATGGCAACACATGGAGAGAAATAGTGACTTTCAGCAGGAAATGGTATAGTCCAAAGCTCTGTTTTTAATATAAAATCGGGACCTTCGGTGGTCATATCAATGAAAATACAAGATTTGAAAAAAATATTGTCCACGGGTGCTCGTGGAAGACAATTTCTATTGACTGGAATCTAGAGAACGCTAAAGAGTTTCTGGTATTTTATTGAACTCTGCTGGTCGTTTTCTATCAAGAAAGCTAGAGGCAGTTGCCAGAAAAATACAACAAGCATTGGAAATGCAAAAGGTCTCGGATTTATTTGAGTTAGAGCGAATGGCATTGTAAATGGCAATGTCTTTTAGCCATGTGTTATGGAGTGTATGCATGTGGTGTGTAGTGGAATTATGTGGGTTGGATTGGAATTGTTAGTTTGTGTGTGATTGTGTGTGTGGTTGTGTGTGTGTGTGATTGTGTGTGTGATTGTGTGTGTGGTAGTGTGTGTGGTAGTGTGTGTGGTTCTATGTGTGGTTGTGTGTGTGGTTTTGTGTGTGGTTGTGTGTGTGGTTGTGTGTGTGGGTGTGTGTGTGGTTGTGTGTGTGGTTGTGTGTGTGGTTGTATGTGTGTGGGGTTGTGTGTGTGCTTGTGTGTGTGCTGGTGGTTGTGCGTGTGGTTGTGTGTGTGGTTGCTTTTGTGTGTGTGGCTGTGTGTGGTTGTGTGTGTGTGGTTGTGGGTGTGGTTGTGTGTGTGTGTGTGTGTGTGTGTGTGGTTGTGTATGTATGATTGTGTGTATGATTGTGTGTGTGGTTGTGTGTGTGGTTGTGTTCAGGGACGCTCTCTAGTCCCGTCCCCTTCAACGCCCATACAAAGTTCAGAAGTTAATATCGGAATATTTCATACAGAAACCTGGAGATAAACAATCTGCCCTACAACAATGAAATGCTTAGGTTATGTTTCTGCATCACTGAAGGAAAGCTAGCGGAAGGAGCCTCTTGCAACCCTATAAGATTATCAATCATCTTCGAAACAGGAACATCAGCGATGGGAACCTTCAATCTTCTCTATTTCCAATCCTTCAAAACAATAAAGTGGCACCAACACTTTAGCCTACTATGTCTGTTTTAGACTTCATGATTGCACAAAACATACAAACTTTATCAGAGAGTCATGATTGCACAATGCATACGCACTTTATCAGAGAGTCATGATTGCACAAAGCATACACACTTTATCAGAGTCATGTTTGCACAAAGCATACGCACTTTATCAGGGAGTCATGATTGCACAAAGCATATGCACTTTTTCCGACAGTCAAGACATGGGCTAAATACGCGCTGCTCAAGGGACAGGGATGAAGAATGGGAAATTCACGGAACATAAAGTGATGACATGTTCACTGGGGTCGAACCGATGAGCAATGGGCACTTTCTTGCTTGAAACTCAAGTTGCATCACCTCTTTCAATTGGTCCCCAGAGCAATTGTTTTCTTTTTAAAGTAATTGAAGATGTAATCAAAGGTTTACATTTGTGATTCACTTTTATGGTTTTCTTTTTTATTGTTATGCAATGGTTTCAGTTAACTTATGCAAATAAAGTTCAATACAATACAATACTGAAAACAATGCACAAAACCAGAGCATAAAACGCTACCAAACCATTGTGACCATCCGACTAACAGTCAGGCAATAGCATAAAAAGTGCATTGGACTCCAGGAAACATTTTTCTAAAAGTCATCCTGAAAAAAAACAAGTTTGTACACAGTTCCTTTCATAGCTGTCGAACATTAGCACAAAATGTCATGTAATGCTTTGTTATAGAGATTGTACTCAATCCAGTATTCAGTGCTGACCAACATAAAATAAAACGATTATATAAAATATATTGCTATGACTGACTATTCAACAGGTTGTCATTAATGACCTTGTAATATACATCTGTCAAAAGAATATGTAGGAACCAACAATTTCTATCCCTAAAAATCAAAACTTTTTTGAGAACATCCACAATCAAATAATTACAGTTTTTGGCCCAAGCCCAGGTGGCTGTATGTGAAAATGTTGAGCACAAAATTATTGGTGCATAAAAAACACAATAAACAGTATATCGACTACCAAATTATGTTATAGTAAATTTTCGTTCCTTAACACCATATCTACATACCTTGAAGATACAGATCTCATCAAGGTACATATATGCAGAGTAAGTACAGTAAATATAAACTTACCTAAACATACCTTCATGATACTTTCAGAGTAGTTATTTTGGCCAGAAAATCTTTGACAATCAATATTTCAAACTCAACTACAAAGCTTGGGGAAAAAAAGCTCATCATGTACGCATCATGGCTGCATAAAACTGGACTCAGTTTTAGCTTCCTGCACTATTGAAGTCCACATCTCTTTTTAAAAAGTTACTCTTTTAATGACTAATTTTTAAAAAAACATTTGAAATCCATGTATGTTTTCTACTAACTAAATTATTTGTTTCATAAGCTTACGGTATGTTATGACCAACTAAATGATTTGTTTACATTTAAGATTTTGAAATCAATATCCTCAAGTTCAATCAGAATCCTATTCCTGAAAAGAATAAAACATTTATACTGCAATCAAATGTATAGTAGTCAATTTAATGAAGAATCAAAAATCCCTATAGGTAAAGGAGTATGGCAATATTGTGCAATCATTTTGGACTGTTTTTAAATGAACAAATCCCTCTGGTGGACTTTCTGCTAGTCTATTACTTCCGTCGACTTACAAGGTGAACATGTTTTAACCAAAATGGACATTTTCACGCTACTCTCCCTTTTCTAGACAGAGGAAAAAGTCTGTGGCATTAAAGAAAGCCCTGTACATACACCATTAAATAATGTGTGGTTTGAGTAACAAAACATTTTATCTCTTCTTTAGACTATGCATATACATACGAAGCACAGTTAAGGAGGGGAAAGTGCTGCAAATTTTAAGTGCACTCCTTACCTACTGCTCCCTCTGCTGCAGAGGGACGCAGCGCTCCTATTCAGAACCCAGAGTAGTACGCCACAAGAAAGGGCTGATCTGGCAGATTCTTGCTATATGTGCAATCTTCACCCACAAAGATATGCAGATCTTTCACAAAATTCTGGTCGCAGATAGCTTTTAGTTTGCTGAGTAGGCACCTACCAGCGGCAAAGGTTTAGTAAGTCAGCTCCTCTGAGAGCAAAGTAATACACTTGTGGGTGTGTAACGACATAGTTTAAAAGATAACATTGTTTTATCTTCGGTCTTAAATCTACTGCGAAATGATAGGTTAATAACCATCTAACACACATCAATCTGCAAGCACTTCCTGCATGCAAGACAAAACATTAAGAAAGGAGATCATTAAAAAAAAAGAATGAGCCAGACAAACATTAGCAAAGCCAATAGGTCTCATCTACGAGAGCTACTAGCTTTGGCAATGATTAGCCATTCTTTCAGCAGCAGAGCATGGCTAAAAATACTTTTATAAAAGTGCTAGTATCCGGCAAGAGCTATAGCACATTCTCAATAAAAAACAAGGGTACAGTAATAGATCTGCTGAGTCAGTCAGCACAAACCGCGGGTTCATTTACCCTGGAAACCGGAGGACCCGAGGACTACAGGACGTCATGTGCAGTATCATGGCCGTGAAACGAAACACTGGGCGGTAACAAACGGAATGCACATTCATTATTATTACAGAATATCAGCAGATTAAATGCCCGGTTTTCAAGCTCACATATTTGTGCGCCAGATAAACAACAGTGAATGCACGCAAATGTTGAGTTGGACACTATACTCAGTATCACTTTACACACAGTTTGTACTTCACTAAGTTTCAAATGTCTCTTTTGCTTTACAAAGTGTAAATCCTGCGAAGGCTCCTTAATTCCATAGAATCTCCTGTTTCAACCGAACCCTTCTCTATCCGATTCCGGGTACTTGGCTTATTTCTAAGCTGATCCCGTGCTTTGCTTCTCCGTGAAATGGATAAAAAAACAAGCACCTACCTCTCAGTGCCCTCACTGCGTTGCGAAACTTCTCGATGCCGGCCAGGAAGAGAGCAGTGATCGGCGCGCGGCGGGGACGCTGGCGCCGTGAGCGTGCGCGCGACTGAATCCACGCGTGGACAGCACTTGTCGCTCCCTCTCCCATTAGGATTGCTGGGCGCGTGCCCAGCTCTTGTCTCCTTTTGGCGGCTGACATGATTACAATAGTTCTCTGCCGAGAACGCGCTTCGCGCGACTCTAGGCCGAGACCAAAAAAAGAAATTCAGCAGAAAGCAATTCTGGTATTTTACGGACCTCTGCTGATCGTTTTCTATCAAGACAGTTAAATAGAGGCAGTTGAACAGAAAAAAAGGCCAAAAGCAGTAAAGTCCAAGGGCTGACCTCCAGAGCCCACATAGTAAATACAAGTATATAATAATAAGTATATACAAAAGTATATACAAGAGGTCTCGAATGCTCGACCTAAAAACATTTTAGGTAGATGGAACACAGAATTAATACAATCTGATACATCTTTTGTACTAAGTCAAACAAGCTAGCTTCGATGAGGAGCCAAGTACTGAAGAGGGAAATGAGGTGTTCTTGTTTGGGGTGCCTTTCCCTTCATATATCCACTATCTCTTCTTGCTTAATTATCTCTGTATTCCCTTGCAGTCCAGGTCAGAGTTTACAATTAAATGGTGATCCCATCTCATATAAAGGACTGTGCGTCTAGCAGTAGGCAGTGTGACATCATATGGGAAAAAGATACTGCCTACTGAATTAGGGTCATATGAGTTACTCAGGGTCATATGGGTCATATCCAGGATGCCATGCTAAATAAAATAGCAACCTTCATTGTCTGCAGTGGATTGAAGACATCAGAATGGAACACTTTTTCTATGGTGAGAAAAACATATGCGCTCTCCATGCTTTCGGGGGTAAATTAGTTTTTTTCAATGTTATGTTTGTTCATGTAAGTAAGTGTTTGCCTAACTTTCCAGGTGTTTTTCAGTCCCCAAAAGTTCCAGGTTATCATTTTCAGCATATTAAGAGATGGTCAGTTCCGCTTAGTGTCTCCGTGAGTGTAACATGTCTTCCGTAAATAGCGAGGGTCAGTGAACTTGGGCCCAATTTTAGTAGAAATCTTCAACTCTTTACCGTTAAGGGACTGCTATACAGGATTATGCCACAACCTCTGCTTAATAAAAACTACACATAGAACATTTTTAAAACACAAGTTGGTTTTCTTAAAAACGTCCACGAAAACATGTGAAAGCCTTATGTCTGAAATCTAGGACCATAGATGACAATACCAAATGAACTGTCTTGAATTGCAGTGGAGACAAATACCTAATTGAAGATAAGAGAAGCAACTTTAAAATCATATGAGGATCACTGGATAGGGTACTAAACCACATCCAACATGCCCACATAGGAGCAATGACAATAAGCATATTTCCGTACAGACCCAATCTTCTACACACAACATTAAAGGTTGAATGGCAGAGAAAAGATGGAAAAAGTACATAAATGTCTAATTACTCTAAATGTTGGCTTAGTGATTCCTCCCTGGTGAACCTCCTCTTTCAGCAGTGAAGGCACCCAATACTGGCAAGATGTTTCATCCATGCTAGACAAAGGAGGAACAGCTTTGTTGATTTACCGAACACACCATGTTGGGTATCTAGATTTCAGGTCAGATGTATTCGCCAGAGATATCCTGTACTGGCAAAGGTGACCATAGGTTTAAGTGTTTGCAGTTAATTAACTGCCAATTGTCAAAGTCCTTCATATGCGAAGTCCAAAACAATGTTATAAAGAGATGTAACAAACACAAAATGATGGACTGTGCACTAATGGAGGAATTTAGACTCCACCCATTGCACATAACATAATAAATAAAATAGGGATTATCCTGAGCACAGGAGTTTTGCATTTGTTCACAATATTACGCCCAGCACACATTTTTGCACACGCAATTATAGTGAGCATTAGATGGGGTAACCTGTTGAGTTATCTGTAAATACAAACCACAGTAATGCAAAATAAAAATTTTAATGTATATTTTAAATCCATAATATGATTTCTTATTTAGACCCGAACTCTTGTTCATCCATGAATCCTGGCTCATTTAACAATCTACACTGGTTCTTTGTGATTTAGTGCTGCTGAAGCAAGCACTTTTTGGGAATATACATTCTTATTGTAGGTTTGCACCTTCATAAATTACTGGAAAAAATATATGTACTTAACTCGGATGGAATTGTTACTAATCTGCATCAGTGAATATCTAGCAAGGTAATCCTTCAGTGATTCATCACTTTTAGACCTCAAGTCTGAACATCAGCTATAGCATAGATTTTTATCATGTTTTCAAAAATTAAAACCTTTTGAGCATTTTTAAGGCAACCGTAGCTACTGGAGGTTTTTTTACTGCCCTGTCACAGAGAAAGGGCAACAAGAGAGGTTTGGGTCCTGTCTCTGACCGGCTTGGACCACTACAATCTACCAAAACAGAACAAGTAGTGTCACAGAGAAAGGCCACCTCCCAGTGTTTTACCCCACATCTTCTCATTACTTCTTTCCACAATGACTGTGTTGAGTAAAAGTTTCGTGTTGGTACTTTTCCTTGTTTGTCTTTTACTTTTTGAAAGATTATCTTCTAGTCAAATAAACCCCAATCTACATTAATAGCAGTAAGAGTGACAAAAAGGGGCATAATACAACATAACAATGAATTTAAATACTTTTGATGTTGGTAGGCCACAACCTGCATGGACCATCTACTTTCTTAGAGTAAGTCTGTGCTTGATAGCGAGCAGGCATCTGTTATAAATATCAGTCACATAGTATAGAAAAAAGATCTCTACATGCCTCTTCAGTTCTCAAGGACAGGTTCACGATTTAGATCCTGTGGACCACAAACATTTGTATGTCCTCCATCAGTAACCATTCAGTCAAATCTTTATGCCAGACATTAAGTTGTGGCCCCTTTAGTTGTTTCCATTGGACTGCAATGTGAACTCTGGCGAAGATTAGACATAGAATCGTCATAAAATATTGCAATTGCTTTTTCTTTGGACATGGATGCACACGATTTGCATTATTATGACCACTGTTTTCCAGAATACCCCTATCATTGTACAGGACCAAATCATGTAGAGCAGCACAGCCTTATTCGTTTGAAATCCTGGACATGCTGCACATTTGTCAGGATAAATATTTGGAGGATGTAATTGTCTTGCAGCATCAGAGACCGGTATTTCTGAGCTGTGTGTCATCTCAATAGAGAACAATTTCGAAAGAACTTTGAGCTTCTTTGTCTCAAGTAGCCTTTTTCTAGAAACAGTTTGGCTGTCTTTCTTTCTGCCCTTCAGGGAAACCTAAGAAATATAAAATATTTCTTCTAGCTCTTCTTTCAGCATTTTACACTCTCATATTAAGGTTTTGTCACCTTCATCTTGATTACAGTCACTCGCATGTCTACCATCTTATTTTTAACTGTTTCAATAGTGTCTTCCAGCCTGTCTGTGCTTTCTTAAACACTCTCAAGTCTTCTCTACTTTACATAGTGGTGAGCAAAAGAACGAGGGATTAAACCCAGATCCTTGTGACTGGGGGTGAATGCTTGCATTGTTCAACATTCCGCCTATCATTTGTTCCTTTTATGGGAAGGGCATGCCCAGACACGAGCCCCGTATTCACTGCACCACTGGATTCAAGTTAGCCTGGCTGATGAGTGGTGATGCCCTGAAACTGGACCCAGGATGCTTGTTTCCGGTCCAGGCTTAGTAGTTCCAGCAGAACTGTTCCCACGAAGAACAGGGTAAAGACTGATTTGCATATGGCTGGGTCCAAACAGGGGTGGCGTGGTGAGCAAAAGAATGAAGGATGAAACCAGATCCTTGTTAATAGGGGTGAATGTACATTGTTAAGCATTCTGTGCATCATTTGTTGCTTTTGCTTTTTATAATAAAATGAGGCCTATTCAAGGACAAGCCGTGTGGACTATGCTCAAGGTCTTACAATTTTATACACTGTTGCACAGACAGCCAATGAAGTTGTTCTCTAGTCAAATTAGCTAGCGCAGACCAACACAGTGCAGGTGCTTTTTGAAGTCTTTCTTAATGTTTTTGGCCTCTTAGGTCTCCTTGACTTACCGCTACGCTATACCATGGCCTGACCTATCAATCGATAAATGTATACAAGCTTGGTATTTCAAATACTACTCCAGTCCTAGGGATTGGCCCCTGTATTTATAGATATGAAACATCACTTCACAAAAAGAAAACACAACAAAGTATCTTTAATCTCTTCAAAAACATTGCAATTACATAAGTGAAATGTGTAACTGGGAACTTCCAAGTTTTTTTTATGGCACACAGCATATGGTTTCAAGAAGACAGTAGATGTGATTGCTATGCTTGTCCGATAATATTAGGCAGTAAAAAGCTGACCCCCAAGTTGACTCCAGGCACAATCTTTCCATGACCACAGTTTTCTAGTTTCTCTTGTACTTGAGACAACGGATCGTGACATTGATTGTATAGTTGAAGATGACAAGACTAACAAAAACACTAGCAAGGCAGAGTAAGAGGAACATTTGGCAGTTAACCTATGTGCGGTAGTGTACTCTCTCTATCCAAAGCAACTGCACTCAAAACAGCACAAATATGTATGTAATTTTTCTAAATGTTGCTGCAGCAGTGTACACATTCACTAGCTCATCTTGCTGGAATACCTGGTCATAAGACAGCAATAATTTAGTAATGTGCTGCTGAAAACGACCAAGACAACATCTGGATGAACACCAGGCTTTTACTAGATTACTATGCCAGCCTGCCCTCTTCAAGGTAGATCCACTCCAAACCAATTTGCTGCCAAGTGCCAACAAAGAAGAAAGATGTATAAACAGCTAGTGTGCAGGATGAACATGCAGCACAAGTGCATCCCAATCCAGTGTGCATGTTAACCGAACTACAACTTGAATTTTACTCGTCCTCAGTATTGAAGGTTAAAAATTAATTTGTAACAAAATGGTTCGTACAATACAACAGTGACATCAGAAATAAAACCAATCTCCGTTGTTTACCTGAGTTTCTTGGGGCACATTGTACACTTCTGCATCCAGCAACACAGTGCAAGCACTAAAGGGTAGTGACTGGTTAGCTAATGTTCTTGCAGCACGATAATGGACACGTAAAACCTCCTGCTCATTGGATACAATAAGTTTTTCCTAGAGAAATGACAAACAATGCATAACATAGTCACTAAATGTGAATTTCTAATGCAGTTTGTATTTTAATACTATTTGATATTGAGCAAAGCAAAGAAGCCACACTTCTTCAATCAGATAATTGTAAATGAATAATTGATGTTAGCCAAGGATGTAGAATTCTTTAAAGGGAGAATGAGTAAAATACACATGACCAAGGAAATGTTAGAATATATATACACATTTTAGAGAAATGATACATTTTACAACTGTGAGTCTGATCTTATTAGCCTCAGTTTGCATCAAGAGTGTAAATATGTTATACAAGCAAACATGTTTCACTTTTTTCTTGTTAGTAAGAAAAAAACGCTTAGATTTAAAACAATCTGAAATGTAACAGTATCTGTATCCGTGATTCTGATTAATGTTGTCCCATGCATCAACCACAGAATAAAATTGCAAGTACATAATGTAAAATCTATACAAATTACTGCTGTAAGATCAGTAAAGAAAATCACTAAGATGCCACGGCGATCTGCCTAGTTCTAAATATTGCAAGTACAAACTCAAAAATCTATTTCTTTCAAGGGTATTTACATCCTGTTCCAAACTCTGTCTGGCATGTTTTTAGTGACAAATTTCCATATAAGAGATCAACACGGATACCCAGATTAGTCACCAGTGCCTCTGCTTTTGTTCTCAAATAATCAGCAAGAGAAAGGTTATTTATGACTTCTAATGGAAATTAAAGAATTACTAGACCAACTCAAGCTAGAACACCTTCCACTAACAGAGAGACCGATATTGACAGTTTAACTTTCAAACAGAATGAGGCAATATTTCAATTCCAAACTACTAGATCAAAGGTGCCAATAGGATTGATTTAGTCTTGAATAAAGACAACCGTCTAGCGAACATAAAAATGCTACATTTGGGATCATAGCTGGTATGGTGCAAATACTAACAATTTCAATGCTTCAAATTAATATGCCAATCAAAACATGGCCCACAAATATACTTAACTATTAATTATCTCAAATGTTACTTTCTAGATAGCATGTGTTGGCTCCCTCTTCCCACCACATTCGATAACCTGTGTACCACTACCACCTAATATACAGACATCCTATGGTCAAATATTAGGTTAATACGGGGTTTAGTCACCATGCAACCCTAAAATAGGTTTGGGTCAGAATTACTGTATCATTTGCATCCTTAGCATCTTTGTTATTGTATTGCCCAGTCTCGGAGTTAAAGAGTTAACAATGCCATTGCAGTATGTAAATCTGCCAAATACAAATTAAAAGGAAGTGCATTAAGAACGCATCCCTGTAGATCAGCCTTCTCCAACGAGTAGCTCGTGAACTACTGGTAGTAGAGTTCCTGTAAGTAGCTCTCCTGTGTGCAGCCTAAATTAGACGCTTTTGCTTGGTTTAGTTAATATATTTATACCAAACTTAAGTGTGTATTTGAGACGAAATGAGTATTTTCATAACTCATAAGCTGATGTTTGGATGAATACATTTCCAAAATATATATAAAACGGACATTTTAGTGATAAATCATGTCGCATGGAATGGGATTTATAAAAAATAACATTATTACTTTGGTGCCAGTGACATTACAGCTATGGCTGTTTGTATTACCCAACTAGAGGAATTTCAAATTGACACTGCAATTTCTGTATTGCTGGTGACCCTGCCTTATGAAGGGATTACTGCTGGTAATCTTGCTTATAGGTTTAAAAAAAAATATAATTTTCTATTGAGTTTCCAAAACATATGTCACATACAGTCAACAGAAGCTAGAAAACAGTTACAACGCATTTGCACAGCTTCTCTACATCAAGCAAACTGGGCAAATAATGCTAGACTACCTCTCAGCCCCACCCTCACATCTGCGAAGGCACTACATAGTTAATGACGGTCCAATCAGGTGAATTGAAATGTGAAACAGTACAGCACTTTTCTATGAGCAACAGCAAAGGTGGTCGATGGATCTTTGCAATATATTAAGTCTTGCAGCCATTCCTTAAAAATATGCCCCTTTCCTAATCTGCACGCAATTCAGCGTTTAGCCAATAGGAAGCTAAGCGCCACATATTTCCTAAGAGTGTATCCTAGTAGAGCCAACAGTGGAGTTAGGGTTACAGTCTGACCTATCATAAGGGAAAGTGCGTCAAAAATTTCCCTCCAGTTGCCTTCAATTGGGTCGCATGCCCCAGTGAGGTGGAGGATGTCTGCCCCTACCTCGCCGCATCTAGCACATCAATCATCTCGGCGGAGATTATATCGGTGCAGCCTTGCAAGAGTGTAATGGATATTCTATGTTGAAACATATAATGGATGCTTCGAAGCCGGCTACTCGAGGTAATGTGCCCCATCTGCTGACAATAATTCCACTGCCCATTCGTGAGCAGCGTCCCCTACTCCAGCTCCCATCCAGCCCGAGCCCGCCTCGCCGGATATGGTGCCTCCAGTCGAGCAGTGTGGTATAGATGGGGGACCAAGTGTCTCAGATTTCTGACTTTGAGCAGAATGTGTAGAGTGTTGAGAAAAGGGGGTTCCCTCTGAAAGTCATTAGTGGCAGCCTTTACATTGTGCCGCAACCAGATAAAGAGAAATATATCCAACGCGGTCCGCACCTTCTCTGTAAATAGTGCTTTGCGGGAGACAAACAACCCATCAGAGTAAACTTTATGAGGCATGTGCCTGCAAGCTGCTTGCTTCGTGTGTGACCGGAAGGAGGGATGATAAGGCAATGGAATCACCAGGGAGTAAAGCAAAGGCTTGGCGAGTCTCTTAGCCAATTTACACCATGTCACTGTTGTACAACCAACCATGAAGTCTAATTGGTGGTTCGAAACTCACCTGTTTAGTCTGATAACCCTGACTTTCTGTAGTCGAATATCTGTTTATAATGTGCATGCAATACTCTCCAGGTGTGTTCGATGTTGTTTGATGTATTCTGGTCTGCTGTTCCGCAGGTCAAATGGCTTTTGTATGATGTACCCAGAAATTTAATGCCACACTCACTATTTGTATCATCTTTGCAGGGCTTTGCCCGTATGGTACTTTCCTTTGTCTCTGTTGTTTTCTCCCCCTACCCTCTTTCCTTTCCCCCACCCCCGTCTACGCTCCACTTTTCTTGTCTTCTTATACTCTTTGGAGGGTGGGAGTATACGGGAGGTCTTCGCCTCATGAGATACAGAATTTAGGATAAGTAGTAGCATACTGATATAGGTCTTATAAATGTTTGCAGGCAGACCATTAGGTCCGGGGGCCTGCCGGACTGCAGCTGCTTAATTGGCTCTCTGATTTCATCTTCTATATCAGAAGACAGAAATTCCCTTTGCGCATCACTCAGCCAACCTAGCGCAAAATCTTCGGGGTAGGCCTCTAGTCCACGCCTTGCATCCCCCGCGACGTATACAGGTTGCTGTAATAGGAGGAGAAAACCCATAGTATGTCTGGCGTCCTTGAATACTGTTCCATCTATAATCTCAAGCATATCGTTAGTGAAACAAGGTTTATGTGTTATTGTTGCTTGACTATGCCCTGCCCGCCCACCTTGTCAAATGCTTGCCCCTAACATATTTCCCACAGCACAAACATTCCCTTCTGCTGTCACCTGAACGTCTGTCAAGGCTTTCCTAATCCTTTCAGACACCTTGAGGTCTTCAGAATTGCCTCGCAGAGCCTCCTGGTTTTTAAGGTCTCTCTCCAGCCCTTTCAAATGATCTCTTACAGAGCGCAAGACAATCCCCGCATTTGGCCAGACATATACCAAGCACAGTGACCATGAAGGCCTCCCAGATCGTGCCCATTTTGGGGACGAGACCTTATTTCTGTAAAAATAAATCTACAATCTCCTCTCTCAATTTCTCACAGAAAAGAGCGTCAAATAACATGCGGTACATGGGGATAGGTTTGTTGGGTGCATAGCACCAGTAGTACCGGGGAGTGATCGGAATATGTGCATGCCAAATGCGTAACTGTGAACTCATGTCCCCAAATCCCTAAATATGAGCCAGTAATCCAGCCTTGACCAGCTGTTATGTACAGCAGAGTAAAAAGGTGTCCTCCTTAACCAAAGGGTGTCGGGTCTGCCACGCATTCAGCATGTCATTCTCTACCACAGAGCTCTGGATGTGATGGGATGCAGTGTTATAATAAGAGGTTGGGGCATGGGATCTATCCAGAGCAGCGTTTAGTGCAACATTAAGAAACTTCCCCAGAGAACATGGGGGGAGCCAATGTTGAAAATTTGCTCCCACAGCCTATCGAAGAAAGCAGGGTCATCAGTGTTTGGTCCATAACAATTAACTATGGTAACGGCCACAGAGCCCCACATTAATGTATAGCGTCCTTAGGGATTGTTGGACAGGCCACATGAAGGGCTCGCTCCCTCCCCGCAGGACAGGGCCCGGGCCACCGTCAGCACCATTGCCCGGCCCAGCCGCCATCTTGGACACGGCACCACGCGGCCGCGCGGCCTCAGCCCGACCCCAACCCTGGGCCTGGCCAGGCCCCGACATCCCGGCACCACCCTCCACCCAGGAGGTGAACGGACCACTTGGCAGGTCAATGGGAGTAAGAAGTGTCGATGGCTCTCCCCCGCCAGGTGCCGAGCACCCCCAGCCTCCTCGGGCGCTGGCTCCACCCCCCTGCTGGGTGTCTGGACTCCCTCATCCCAGACCTCCCGACCTCCAAGAGCGAGGGTCCGGACATCAAAGGGCGCCAGACCTATAACTGAGGCCGCCCCAGGACAGGAAGGCAGTTGTATCCTGGAGTCGAGAGACACCGAGAAGAACTCATCCTTGACGGACTGCTGGCGCTGCCGCAGCCCTGCCTTGTGAACTACTGTCCTGCCTGCTGGCGCTGCCGCGGCCCTCTGCAACCTTCATCCTCGTGGGACCTGCTGGCGCTGCCGCGGCCCTCTGCAACCTTCATCCTCGTTGGGACCTGCTGGCGCTGCCGCGGCCCGTAGTAACCTCCATCCTCGTGGGACCTGCTGGCGCTGCCGCGGCCCGTTGCAACCTGCATTCTCGTGGGACCTGCTGGCGCTGCCGCGGCCCGTTGTAACCTTCATCCTCGTTGGGACCTGCTGGCGCTGCCGCGGCCCGTTGCCACCTACGACCTCTTCGGGACCTGCCGGCGCTGCCACGGTCTGAACCATCCAAACACCGAGCTCGAGGATTGTGAGCTATCACCGTTACACCTCCGTACCCGTGGGTACCAAGACTGTCCCGCTACCCCCTTCCCTTACTAGAGACTAGAATTGAGAGGATCATCGTGTCCTGATCGCCTTGTATCGTACCACTCTACTACCAGAAGTGCCTATAAAAGGTGTTACCCTGATCTTTGTGTGGTGTCCATCTGTGGGGGGGGAAGTTACCTGTCTGTGCGATCACTGTGCTCGGCCGACCCTCCAGGTCCCCGTCTAACATTGGTGGCTAGCGGCGCGATCCGAACCAACGCGTACCGTACAGACAGTAACTCACCCTACGACTAAAACCACAATGACGAGCAAAGAGAGCGGATCGGCGGAGAAGTTCCAGATGGAAAAGCTGGAGGAATACAACCACCGAGAGCTCAAACAATTTTGCATGGACTTAGGCATTGCTACCACCGGGCTAAGCACAAAAGAAGACTTCAAAAACGCCCTAGAGGCCTGGACAGAGACAAATACCGCAACCCCCCGGGACCCCGCAGCCCCGGAAGTCAACACCACCCGGACGGAGGAACGGAGAACAGGCCCGTCCCGTGAAGAGATCCAAGAGCGGGAAAAAAATAGATTACACGAGTTAGACTTGGCACGACTCAGATTAGACGGAGAATTGAAACTGGCGGAACAAAAAATAAACTTAGAACACTTACGGCTCAGAGAAGAGCGAGAGGAAAAACAGAGACAGAGAGACCTCGAAGAAAAAAGACTGGCATACGAGCACGAGTGCAAACTAGCGGAGATAGAAATACGCAAACTGAACAAAAACCTAGGGGTGCCCGAGCAACCGCACTCCCCGGGTCCTACCGAGCAGAAGGTCCACATCCCCAAGGATGTGGTCCGAGAATATCACCGGAACGACGACATACAGCAGTGGTTCAAGGCCTATGAGATTGCCATGACCGCCCACCGGGTCGCTCGAAGTGACTGGGGAGCCGGTCTATGGGGGAGATTCGTCAACGAGGGTCGTGATGCCCTGCTGCAGCTTCCGGACCATCAAATGACGTCCTATGACCACATGAAGGCCGCCCTCCTCAGTCGATATGGACTTACACCCGAAATGTACCGCCAGAGGTTCCGCAACTGCACCCGGATCCCAGGTACGACGTGGTTGGAATACGTGAACTATTTCAGCCGAGCCTTCGAGGGGTGGATCAAGGGCAACAATGTAACCACTTACGAACAACTCTTCAATCTCATTGTGTGGGAGCACCTCTCCAACAACTGCTTCGTCGAGCTCAGGCAGCACCTCCTCGACAGTAAATTGACTGAACCCCGGCAGCTCGCCACCGAGGCTGACCGGTGGGAGAGCACCCGAGTGGCCCGGAGTGGGCCGAATGAGCAGAACAGAACCAACCAAGGTCATCATCGTCCCCGAGGAGGAGGAGGAGGCCCGGGCCGGGGCAGAGACGCCGTCCCGGCCGCACCCACTAACGCCACCCCGGCCCCAGCAGGCCGGGGAAACCCCCCGATGCGCCCGGGGTTCCGAGCTAACGTGACGTGTCATCGATGCCAGCGAGTCGGCCACTATGCCAGTGACCCGACCTGCCCGAAGAACCAGGTCCCCGGGCCCCGCCAGATGGCGGGCGCCGCCCTGGGAGAAGAACAAGTCTCCGAAGACACGGAGACCTATGAGTCGGAGCAGTTCGAGTGGGAACCCGCCGCCATGACCCTGGCATGCCTAGGAGGAAGAGACATGGTCCCGCGGACTCCCCTGCCCGCCAACACTCGGAAGTACAGCCAATGGGTGAGCATCAATGGGCGCAAGGCCGAGGCCCTGCGTGACACCGGGGCCAGTGTGACGGCCGTCCGCTGTCACCTGGTGACCCCAGAACAAATCCTACCAAACGTACTTTGCCCCGTCCGATCGGCAGATAACTCGGAGAGCCTGTGTCGGATGGCCTGCGTCCCCTTCGAATGGGGAGGAGTGTCCGGCATGCTGAAAGTAACTGTCCGTGACGATGCCCCCGTAGACTGCCTCCTGGGGAACGATCTCGAGAGCTCCCCGTGGGCCGCTGTGGAAAGAAGAGAGCATCTGGGGATGTTGGGTCTCCCGGACTGGGCGTGCGTAACCACCCGGTCCATGGCCACCCGCACCATCCCTAGACCAGAAGAACCAGAATGGGCAGCACCTTCGCCCTCGATCACTCCAGAAGAAGACTTCCTCCAGACCGACCACCCGGACCCCGCCCCAGAGGGGTCCCCACAGCCCCCCGAGCTTCCCGACCTGGCTTAGTGGCGTCAAGAAGGGGGGCCCACCCAGGAACAATTCCGGCAGGAGCAAAAGACCTGCCCCTCCCTCGAGGGATTGCGACAGCAAGCGCTCACCCAGAGCCAAGGAGACACCACCGGGGCCCACTGGGTTTATTGGGACAATGATCTCTTGTACAGCGAACAGAAAATCGCAGAACTGGGGGCCGGGCGAGTGCTGGTGGTGCCCCTCCACTTCAGAGACTTCCTGTTGAACCTAGCCCATGATGTCCCCCTGGCCGGGCACCTGGGCCAAGACAAGACCTACCACCGCCTGGTGACTCACTTTTTTTGGCCCAAAATGAGAAATGACGTCTCCAACCATTGCCGGTCCTGCCCGACCTGCCAGGCCAGCGGGAAGAGCGGCCGCAAACTCAAGGCACCCCTACAACCATTCCCCGTGGTGACCACCCCGTTCGAAAGGGTGGGAATAGACATTGTGGGGCCCCTGGACCCCCGAACAGCACAGGGGCATCGCTTCATCCTGGTCCTGGTGGACCACGCTACCCGATATCCTGAGGCGGTCCCCCTTCGTACGATAACAGCCCCAGTAGTGGGTCGAGCCTTGATGGGGATCTTCTCTCGAGTGGGCTTCCCCCGGGAAGTCGTCAGCGACAGGGGTACGAACTTTATTTCAAAGTATATGAAATCCCTCTGGCAGCAGTGCGGAGTCACTTACCGCTTCACCACCCCCTATCACCCCCAGGGGAACGGACTAGTCGAGCGGTTCAACCGCACCCTCAAGGGGATGATCATGGGGCTGGAAGAACCCCTACGCCGCCAGTGGGACGTGCTACTACCGTGCCTCCTCTTCGCCTACCGAGAAGTCCCCCAGAAGTCCCTCGGCTTCAGCCCCTTCGAACTCCTGTACGGACACCCCGTTCGCGGGCCTCTCAGCCTAGTGAAGGAGAAATGGGAGATGGCCCCCCTAAAGACCCCTCCGGACGTCTACAAATACCTCCTGACCCTCCGCAATCAGACCCGGAAATTCAGGGAGATCGCTAAAGCCAATCTGGAGGCCAGTCAAGAGGACATGAAGAAGTGGTACGACCAACATGCCTCCTCCATCGAGTTTGAACCGGGTCAGCAGGTATGGGTGATGTCCCCCATCGAACCGTGTGCCTTGCAAGACAAATGGACGGGGCCCTTCAAGGTGATCGAGCGCAGGAGTCCCGTCACCTATCTCATCGACCTGGAGTCCCCCCGGAACCCCCTCCAGGTCCTCCACGCCAACAGGCTCAAACCCCACTTCATGCGCTCAAAACTCAGCCTGCTGATGGCGACCGACAGTGGCACAGAAGGAGACTCCGAGCCCCTCCCTGACCTACTGAGGACTCGGGAAAGAGATGGCTCGGTGGACGGGGTCCGACTCTCCGAGGCCCTGACCCCAGAACAGCGTCAAGATTGCCGGGCCCTCCTGCTGCCGTTCGCAAACCTGTTCTCCCTCGCACCCGGAGTCACCTCCTGGTGCCTGCACGACGTGGACACGGGGGACAGTCCTCCTGTCCGACACCGGGCGTACCGAGTACCGGATCGGGTACGTACATGCATCCAAGAAGAAGTCTCCAAGATGCTCGCCCTCGGGGTCATCGAGCCTTCGGACAGTCCCTGGGCCAGCCCGGTCGTCCTGGTCCCCAAGGCCGCGGCACCGGGCACCACGCCGGAGCTCCGATTCTGCATCGACTATCGGGGGCTGAACGCGGTCACCCGAACCGACGCTCACCCTATCCCCCGAGCAGATGAACTAGTCGACCGCATGGGGGCAGCCCGCTACCTAAGCATCTTTGACCTGACAGCGGGCTACTGGCAGATCGGCCTCACCCCCAGGGCCCAAGAACGTTCCGCTTTCTCCACCCCGGACGGACACTACCATTTCAGAGTGATGCCCTTCGGCATGAAGAACGCTCCAGCCACCTTTCAAAGACTGGTGAACAAGGTATTGGCGGGCCTCGAAGAATTCAGCGCCGCCTACCTGGACGACATCGCGGTATACAGCCGCCACTGGGCCGACCACCTCCACCACCTCAGAGCGGTCCTGCAGGCCCTCCAACAGGCCGGGCTCACCATAAAGGCCAGCAAGTGCCAAATCGGCCAGGGGTCCGTGACCTACCTCGGACACCAAGTGGGGAGCGGTCTGGTGGCCCCCCTCCAACTCAAGGTAGCTGCCATCCAGTCCTGGCAACCCCCCGAAACACAAACAGAGGTCCGAGCCTTCCTGGGGCTCACCGGATACTACCGGCGGTTTGTGAGGGACTATGGCAGCATTGTGGGGCCCCTCACGGAACTCACGTCTAAGAACAACCCAAAACGAGTCAACTGGACTCCCGACTGTCACGCGGCCTTCGAGACGCTGAAGGCCGCCATGTGCACCGCTCCGGTGCTCCAGGCCCCCGACTACAGCCGCGAGTTCATTGTGCAGACCGATGCCTCCGACCATGGTATTGGGGCCGTCCTCTCCCAACTGAACCCCGAAGGAGTGGACCAACCCGTGGCCTTCATCAGCAGACGCCTACTGCCCCGAGAACAGCGCTGGAGCACCATTGAGCGAGAGGCCTTCGCAGTGGTATGGGCCCTCAAGAAGCTCCGGCCGTACCTCTTCGGAACCCATTTCCGGGTACAGACAGATCATCGGCCCCTGCAATGGCTCATGCAGATGCGGGGGGAGAACCCCAAACTATTGCGATGGTCCATCTCCCTGCAGGGGATGGACTTCACTGTGGAGCATCGTCCTGGCCAAGACCACGCCAACGCGGATGGCCTGTCCCGCTTTTTCCGCCTCGACGAGGAAAGTCCCCAAGAAGATGGGTGACTCTCCCCGCCTTCAGCTGGGGGGGACGCATGTTGGACAGGCCACATGAAGGGCTCGCTCCCTCCCCGCAGGACAGGGCCCGGGCCACCGTCAGCACCATTGCCCGGCCCAGCCGCCATCTTGGACACGGCACCACGCGGCCGCGCGGCCTCAGCCCGACCCCAACCCTGGGCCTGGCCAGGCCCCGACATCCCAGCACCACCCTCCACCCAGGAGGTGAACGGACCACTTGGCAGGTCAATGGGAGTAAGAAGTGTCGATGGCTCTCCCCCGCCAGGTGCCGAGCACCCCCAGCCTCCTCGGGCGCTGGCTCCACCCCCCTGCTGGGTGTCTGGACTCCCTCATCCCAGACCTCCCGACCTCCAAGAGCGAGGGTCCGGACATCAAAGGGCGCCAGACCTATAACTGAGGCCGCCCCAGGACAGGAAGGCAGTTGTATCCTGGAGTCGAGAGACACCGAGAAGAACTCATCCTTGACGGACTGCTGGCGCTGCCGCAGCCCTGCCTTGTGAACTACTGTCCTGCCTGCTGGCGCTGCCGCGGCCCTCTGCAACCTTCATCCTCGTGGGACCTGCTGGCGCTGCCGCGGCCCTCTGCAACCTTCATCCTCGTTGGGACCTGCTGGCGCTGCCGCGGCCCGTAGTAACCTCCATCCTCGTGGGACCTGCTGGCGCTGCCGCGGCCCGTTGCAACCTGCATTCTCGTGGGACCTGCTGGCGCTGCCGCGGCCCGTTGTAACCTTCATCCTCGTTGGGACCTGCTGGCGCTGCCGCGGCCCGTTGCCACCTACGACCGCTTCGGGACCTGCCGGCGCTGCCGCGGTCTGAACCATCCAAACACCGAGCTCGAGGATTGTGAGCTATCACCGTTACACCTCCGTACCCGTGGGTACCAAGACTGTCCCGCTACCCCCTTCCCTTACTAGAGACTAGAATTGAGAGGATCATCGTGTCCTGATCGCCTTGTATCGTACCACTCTACTACCAGAAGTGCCTATAAAAGGTGTTACCCTGATCTTTGTGTGGTGTCCATCTGTGGGGGGGGAAGTTACCTGTCTGTGCGATCACTGTGCTCGGCCGACCCTCCAGGTCCCCGTCTAACAGGGATCATTAAGGAAACTCTGTGGAACATACGGTGCACCTTTGCAGATGAGTGTAATTGGTCCACACTCATAGGTGGAATAGTTAGAGGATTGCCTATGCGAGGCAAAGGTGGTGTGAGTGAAATTCCATAAGTGGGACTCCTGTAATAGAGCAATATGGATGTATGCCTATCCAGGTTATCTAAAATGTGACTCCGGTTCTGTGGCTTGCTCAGTCCTCTAACATTCCACATTAAACAATTATATCCAACATGTGTGTGTCGCTGTTCTGTACTTTTTCAGGGTTGGACATCTTGGAGTGAGTTTCTAGGTTCAGGTGCACCAGTCAATACGTATTATCCCACATATAGCACGGATGGCAAGTCAGGCATTTACAGATTAAATGGATGAGCATAATTTAAAAAATTTTTTTAAACAGAACATTTCCCAAACCACCCTCCACCCACACTGACGGCCCAGTCCCGCCAGGAATGTATTTCCCTTCCCAACAAAGAAAGTCAGTTTAAATACAACAATGGCAGCCATTGTGACTATACAGTTGAAATATCACGGATGCGTCTGTGTGAATAAACAATGGTTTGGAAGTATGGGAGTCAAAAGGAGAGAGAAGAATAGAAAGTAAAGAGGAGGGGCAAGTGGGGTCTCAAAAGTGAGAGGGAGAGGTGAAGTGAATAGTGTAGCAAAGTGGGGGGTAGCTTCAGAAAGACAGAATATGTGAAAGGAAAGCAAATGTCAACCCAGCAAATTCCTCAGGCGTAACCCATAAATGGTCAACCATAGAGTCAGGCAGAGTCCTCCTCGAGTGAAAGTGGGCTTCCAGGGTGCAAAGTAGACAACTCAGGTGCCCCATCACTGTATCGGTCTGAGGGTTGAGTGGTCAGGCAAGGATACATTTGCAGTCGAAGTTCCAGAATGGCTATTAGTTGCCACTGGGCATTACTCAGCAGTGGAGAGCCGCTTTCAACAGAACATGGTGTCTTAAGTAGAACAGTTTGGATGGATCTAGTCGAAGTTTGAAAGTGGGGCTCAGTCATCCGCCGCGGTAAAGATCTAGCACGTTGTAATTACTGCTTGATAGGTATACATTTCTTGCGAGCCTTTTGTACTGGAACAGTGAACCCTGGGTAAATGGCCACTGCGTTACCCTCGAATTATAGAGAGCGTTTTTCATATGCCAGGCAAAGAGCCTTATCTCTGTCGCCATAGTTTAGTATTCTAGCAATGATCGGCCTTGAAGGGACAACAGGAGAAGGGTGGGACATCAATGCGCGGTGGGCCTGTTTAACTATTAGTAACTTGGAAAAAGTCCACACCAAAGAGTATAGCGAGTAAGCACTCCACAAAGACCTTCATTCTTCCCGTTTTGGCAGACTCCGGGATTTGCATGAACTGCAAGTTATTTCTGCGAGACCTAGCTTCCAAGTGTTCATTTTTGGTGCAAATTATTTTAAGCACTTTCTCCATGTTGAGCATCTGCTGGTCACAACTTGCGACAGTGTCTTCGACTGCCGAGATTCTATATTCTGTTTCAGGTATGCGGCCATCCTGTTTTCCAACTTATGCGTAATGGAGTTCATCCTGGAGCACATGGTTTCCATTTTGGATTCCATGGAAGTGAGGCTGTGTTTCATGGCAATGAGCAATGTCTTCATGTCAACTGCATCTGTAGAGTCATCCATAGGCAGATCCTCCAAGCCCGCCTGATCTGCCCCACTTCCATGGGCACGGGAGGATCTACCAATTCATGACATTTGTAAGGCAGCCACATGGCGTTCGGTTCATACCTTCGCACGCCATTACTGCCTTGCTTCTGACACTAAGGCGGATGCTCAGTTTAGTGAAGCATCCCTGAGAAATTTGTTTGGTTAATATCTGTTGGTAAAATGTTTTGGTAGGCTGGTATTCGCCCGCAGGGTATTGGGATGGGCTTGCTAATCTATTCAGTGCTTATGACTATTGATGAGAGAAGGATAAGTTACTTACCTTTAATCCTAGTTCTCTTCCAGGGGTATACCCATCAAAGTCATAAGCAATCCTCCCTCCTCCCTGGACGAATATCAGACCTATATATGTATCTGTTACCCATGCTGTGATTACACTGTTATACGCTATTCCAAAAGAACTGACCTGTCACCTGTGGTGCATGATGGGAGCCTGGGGGTTCCTGGAGGTCTTAAAGGCACAGTGCCAATTTTCCAATTGTTTTCTATGCAGCCTGTCTAGGCTAAATCTGCCTCTATGATCCTGCCTGTTTTTACCTTTGAAAATAAAGGTTGTGTGTTTCAAAGAAACTCAGGGCAGTTGTCTTCTTTACATATATCATATATGGTGACTTGTATGTCTTCATTTGGTCAAATGTAAAAGTTTTACATGCAATAATGGCAGTTTTGGAGCCTAATATGGTGTTTTTCAGTTTTTTTATTTTTTTATTTTTTTTATTTACATTGTGGTGCCTTTGGGCTGTGGGCTTGAGTTGGAGCACGGTATTATAAGTAAAAAAAAAAGAAATTTTATTTTATCTTTTGTTGTAAGGAATTTGTCATGCACAAATGTATTATGGGTTAGCACAATTACTGACAAAGCATTGGGACAAGTACTATGAATCAGCTTAGTTGACATCTGTATAAATTAGGCATTGAAGCCGACATTCTGTGTAAACCACTTTGGAATATAAGAATCGTTAATGGATTAAGTAGTGCATTTAAGCAGCAACTTTCCATGCACAATATTCGAAATATGTGTGTTACAAAGACGAATGATTTGTGACTCCCACAGTATTTAAACTGTGAAATGTAGTATTTCTATTATGTCCATGATTTGTGATGTCATTGCACTTGCACTTTAAATTGCGAAGGAAAATGTATGAGGGTGTCATGTGATCAAGGGCGGGAGCGCCCGAAACGCGTTATGGCAGAGGTGGCTGAAATAAAATAATTGAAGCGCAATAACTTGGGACCACGCTCGTTTTTTTCTGTGAAGAATCAGAATTGCCAATTCGAGTAAGAAGCTATATATATATATATATATATATATATATATATATATATTATTTAGATATATGCATATTATTGGCTGTTGCTCCGAGATCCCGCACGTGGGCAGGACTATTCAGTTCTTATGACTTTGATGAGTATACCCCTGGAAGAGAGCTAGGATTACAGGTAAGTAACTTATCCATCGCTGTGTGCCATGGGACGAAAAGGGTCGCTCTGCTGGGTTCTACCCTCTAAACTACATTGTATTGCGCAGCTGTGTCTCATTGCCTACCTACATGGGAAAGACTGAAGGGCAACAGACTAAACTGGAATTTGACGCCTATAACATTTCTAAGCATTGCTATTGTAGCAGCTTTGCCTCTTGTAGAATGTGCTCTCTGCTTACCCGGGAGCTGCTTTTGAGCCAACTAATAAGATAACAAAATGCATGACACTATCCATCTGGAAATTGACCTTTTAGAGGCAGGAAAACCTGTATTCAACGGACCATAATTCACAAACAGTTGGTCAGACTTTCGTACACCCTTTGTTTTATAAAGGTAGAATTTCAACACTCGTTTTAAATCTAAAGAGTGCAGAGCCCTCTCGGACGGAGTGCCCGGATTGGCAAAAAAAGTGGGAAGAGTGACTGACTGGTTAATGTGAAAATCTGAGACCACCTTAGGGAGGAATCTCGGGTGAGTACGTAACACCACTCTATTCGCATGAAAAACGAGATGAGGCTCTGTAGAGCATAAGGCCTGTATCTCGCTTACCCTGCGCGCAGAGGTGTTTGCCACGAGAAAAGCAGTCTTCCATGACAGGTGTTGCAGGGAAGCCTTATGAATGGGCTCGAATGGGGGGCCCATTAGTTTAGATAGGATCACATTTAGCTCCCAGGGAGGAGAAGGGGCCCTAACAGGAGTATAGACTTTCTTGAGGCCCTCCAGGAAATCCTTAACTGGCATTTGAAAGAAAGAAACCTGAGTGGGAGACTTTCTATACGCTGTTATTGCTGCCAGGTGAACGTTTATGGAGGAATACTGTAAACCTGCTTTGGCCAAAGACATTAAGTATGGCAACAGTACCTGTTCTTGACCTCGAATAGGATCATGACCTTCAGCAGTACACCACATGAAAAACCGCTTCCACTTAAAAGCATAGGACTTTCTTGTAGAAGCTCTCCTAGCCTCTTTTAAAATCTGCATGCAGTCCTGTGAGAGGCCTAAATGTCCGTATTGGATGAACTCAGGAGCCATGCGGCTAACCTCAGGGACGGCAGGTTGGGGTGGAACACCTTGCCGTTCGCCCTGTTCAGCAGATCCGGATGACATGGCAGCCTCCTGTGTGGTACTTTGGATAGGTGAAGAAGGTCCGGATACCACCACTGGCGAGGCCAATCTGGTGCAGCCAGGATTATGTCTGTCTTGGCCTCGTACAGCTTCCTGATCATCAAGGGAATGAGTGGAATTGGTGGAAAAGCGTAGAGTAATGTCTCTGACCAGTCTATCCACAGAGCATTCCCCTTGGACCCTGGTTGCAGGTACCTGGAGGCGAAGATGCAACATTTTGCGTTTTCTGCATCCGCAAAAAGATCGATGTCTGGTGTTCCCCAGTTGTGGAAAATGTACCACTTCTTGTTTTAGCACCCAGTCGTGTGCTTCTGTGAAGTGCCTGCTTAGGTCGTCCGCTTGAAGATTGAGGACGCCCGGCAAGTGAACTGCAGATATTCTCATATCTCGTGCCAGCGCCATTTCCAAATTGCCTGTGCTTCCAGAGACAGGGGTCTGGATCTTGTTCCGCCCTGCTTGTTCAGGTAGTACATCGTTGTTGTGTTGTCCATCTGAATAAGCAGAGAAGTCGACGTTATTGATGGAAAGAACGCTTTGAGAGCTAGATGTTCAGCTCTGAGTTCCAGCATGTTTATGTGGTATAGTTGCTCTTTCTCTGACAACATTCCTTGGATCTGTAATGATCCCATATGAGCGCCCCATCCTTGAAGAGACGCATCCATCACAGAGTCTGTTGAGGCATGTCCTCTTGAACAGGGACTCCCACGATGAGATGAATCCGTTGCATCCACCATCTGATGGAGAGTCGGACTGACGGAGGTATTGACAACCTGTCCTCCCAGCGATTGGAGATTTGGGACCACTGATGCGCTAGAGACTGCTGCAGAGGTCTCATGTGAACAGCAAAACACACAAGATGATGGACAGAATGTTGCACAATGGCAAAACATTCACCCCCAGTCACAGATCTGGGTTTAATCCATCATTATTTTGCTCACCAAACCACCCCAGTTCAGACATGTCCATATGCAAAGCAGTCTTGACCCTGTGCCTCATGGGAACAGTCTAGCCCGAACTGCCAAGTCTGGTCTCCCCTGGACCGGAATCAAGCATCCTAGGACCGGTTTCTGGCTATCGACGACATCGATGGCATGTGTCTCGATGTCGAATGGCTGTCTCTCTTTGGCATCGAAGCCTTTGGTGTTCGGCTCGAAGTCGATGCCATTGGACCTCTCGCCGTCGACCTCGACGTCGGTCCAGAGCCTCTTGGCGGCGAACTTCGACATCGATGGGATGACGTCGAATCCCGACCTCTTGACGTCGTAGGCGAGCCAGACTTGGCCAACCTACGCGTGGATGACGACCTCATCCTATCTCTTCTCACCTTGTCTCGACTGCGAGGGATGTCTCAACGACGAATGATGCTTCGACGTCGACTGACGTCTCGACGGCGATTTCGACGCCGACTCTGAGCACAGAGGTACCTTGGATGACGATCTGTCCCTCGACGGAGGAGGAGACCAATACCTTCTTTTTTCACCTCTTTCCTTGCGCTCTTTAGGATGAGAAGAGGGCTTTCTCCCCCCAGCGCCTTGAGACCCTCCGGGTGAGTAGTGCGCTATATAAATGCATTGATTGATTGATTGATTGATTCTAGAATGATGCTCTTCTCGCCCACTCACTGTTTCTCCTCTCATGTAGGGAATGCAGCTTGATCTTCTTCCTCTCTCTAAGAGTTCTCTTGGAAAACTTGCTGCAGTGCTAACATTGGTCTGGCTTGTGGGATGACGGCAAACAAGCAATACAGACCGAATGAGGGTCTGACTTGACCATCTTTTTACCACAGGCCGGGCACTTATTGAATAAGGCTGGCATTTTGACTGGAAAAAATAGGCAAAAGTCAGAATTAATTTTTTTAATTAGTCATATGGAGACTAAAGACGTCGAGTGAAGTCAAAAAAATTATCTTTCTACCACAAAAAAAGTGATAAAATATCACCAACTGGCGAGCTCAATGCTCCAGGATCCTTTTGGGGAGGAGACATAAGTGGGGCCCCCCTCCAATAGCCAATTTTGGACCCCAGGGCCCTATCCTTTGGGGCCGATTTGTACATAAAAAAGGGGAGCGTATTCCCCCCTTCCCAAACTTGAAACAACCCCGGGGCCCCATCCACCGGAGACAAGCAATCAGAGAGTGAGAGGACATGCTGACCCCCTCCACAAGCATTACAAGGTCTTGGGAACCCCATCCCGTGGGGCCGCATCGCAGACTGTGTCCTGTGGAGCTCGCCCCCAGGATAGAGTAGTTTTCCTGTCTGCAGAAGTATGGGCAGGAAAGTCTATGTCTGCTCAAGGCTGGTGGAAACATTTTCAAAGCTCCCGCTGGGTGAGAATAAAGTTGCCTTCCCTGCTGCAGGAACGTGGGCAGGAAAGGCATATCTGCTCTCACCCAGCAGGAGCTTTAAAAACACTCTGCCGGGTGGAGCAAATTTTTTGTTTCCCTGCCAGTGTTCCTTTGGCCACAGAAACAGATGTTGCTTCCGCCCGGACTGTGCATGCAAAAAGAACTGCTCTATCCAGGCATGAGTAATGCCAGCTCCCGCAGCAGACGGGGGTCCGGCTGGGACCCTGGGGTTGCCCCCGCTGCCTCCAACGAAATGTTTTGTAGTTGCCCCAGGTTGGCACAGCGGCATTCACTTAGAGTGGAAGTGGCCCGAGGGCTGGGGTACCTGGGTTTTTAAGGTTTGGGGAGGAGGGTCACGTGACTTCCTTTGCTATTATTGTCATTTGGCTCCGGGGAATGGGTCACCAGTCTTTCCTAAATCACTGTCTAGTGCCAGTGTGGAGTCCATGGAGCAGGGTACTACCATCACCAGGATGTGAGAATACAAGGGCTTGAGCAGCAGTTTTGAAGTGTTCATTACAAAAGCAGTTTCAATTTCTTTAGAAGAGAGAGCTGGCAGGAATGTGTTTTTTGAAAGTGAGGTTAGTGGCCATGACAAATGAAACAAACAGGTCGATAGGTGGAAGTTGGGTTTCAAAGCCACCAAATTTCATTTCATTGAGCTAGTTTTATGGCAAATAACAGAAATTCTGTCTTGGTTGGTTGAGCTTCAGGTGGGGGTTGGACATCCAGGTCAAAATGATGTGCAGGCAGTGTTGAGTGGCTGGGTTAAACTGGAAGAAAGGAGACTTTCAAGTAGAGTTGTGTATCATCAGCATATTGGTAAACCTTGATATTAGTATCTGTGAATAGAGCACTAAGCAGCTCCACGTAGAGATTAAAGATGATAGGATAGAGATGATCGGGATCTATTGGGACATTGAGGTGCCCACGTGAAGAAACTGGTGTAGGTTGAAGAGGTAGGAGAAGGACTACTGAAGGACAGTGCAGGTTCCACACTCCAGGGTAAGTGTGCCGGTAGGACAGTAGACTGTCGAAGGCAGCTAAGAAGTCCAGCACTATTAGGATGCAGTAGTAATGTTCTTTATGGTCAGGAGTACTTCAGCTACGAAGGGTAGAGGTATTTACAACAAGGGGTGGTGATGGACAGAGTCTCTGAATTAAGCAGAATACTCTCACCCAGTCAAGAGATCAGGGCTAGATCCAACACCGTTTTTTAGCTCATTGCACCATCCCAGTTTCAGAACCTGGCTGTATGCAAATTAGTCTGTCCCTGGCCCAGTGCATCATGGGAACAGGGCAGACCAGACTACAAAAGCCAATTCTTACACTGGGAAGGAAACAAGCTTCCGGGGACCGGTTTCTGGCATTTCAGCCGTCTTCGGCCCGGCTTGCTTGAATCCTGATGGTGCAATGAGCAAGGGACTCACATCTGAGTATACCCTTCCACGCTTAGGGTGGACAAAAATATTTACAACAAGGGGTGGTGATGGACAGAGTCTCTGAATTAAGCAGAATACTCTCACCCAGTCAAGAGATCAGGGCTAGATCCAACACCGTTTTTTAGCTCATTGCACCATCCCAGTTTCAGAACCTGGCTGTATGCAAATTAGTCTGTCCCTGGCCCAGTGCATCATGGGAACAGGGCAGACCAGACTACAAAAGCCAATTCTTACACTGGGAAGGAAACAAGCTTCCGGGGACCGGTTTCTGGCATTTCAGCCGTCTTCGGCCCGGCTTGCTTGAATCCTGATGGTGCAATGAGCAAGGGACTCACATCTGAGTATACCCTTCCACGCTTAGGGTGGACAAAAATATTTACAACAAGGGGTGGTGATGGACAGAGTCTCTGAATTAAGCAGAATACTCTCACCCAGTCAAGAGATCAGGGCTAGATCCAACACCGTTTTTTAGCTCATTGCACCATCCCAGTTTCAGAACCTGGCTGTATGCAAATTAGTCTGTCCCTGGCCCAGTGCATCATGGGAACAGGGCAGACCAGACTACAAAAGCCAATTCTTACACTGGGAAGGAAACAAGCTTCCGGGGACCGGTTTCTGGCATTTCAGCCGTCTTCGGCCCGGCTTGCTTGAATCCTGATGGTGCAATGAGCAAGGGACTCACATCTGAGTATACCCTTCCACGCTTAGGGTGGACAAAAATATTTACAACAAGGGGTGGTGATGGACAGAGTCTCTGAATTAAGCAGAATACTCTCACCCAGTCAAGAGATCAGGGCTAGATCCAACACCGTTTTTTAGCTCATTGCACCATCCCAGTTTCAGAACCTGGCTGTATGCAAATTAGTCTGTCCCTGGCCCAGTGCATCATGGGAACAGGGCAGACCAGACTACAAAAGCCAATTCTTACACTGGGAAGGAAACAAGCTTCCGGGGACCGGTTTCTGGCATTTCAGCCGTCTTCGGCCCGGCTTGCTTGAATCCTGATGGTGCAATGAGCAAGGGTAGAGGAGCATGATCTGAAGCTAGTCTGTTAGTGCAGGAAACAGTTACCTTTGATTTGGTTTTGGAATAGAACATAAACTGATTATTTTTTTAACAATTTTTTTTCTCCAAAGTACTTATTTTTTAAATTTTAATTTTATTTAGTTATTTAAAGAGTTTTATATAGCGCTGGCTAGACCTGAAGGTATCAGAGCGCTTTACATGAGGTTCCACAAAATTAAACAGTACATTAGAATCGGGTAACATCAGTTGCTAGAAAAACATTTCAAGAGCATAGATGCGAAGAAGGGTAGGGAAAGGGAATATAGGACAGGGAGACGAAAGGAAGTCTGCCCTGAGTCTAGCTTGGTATGTGACAGCTAAGTGGGAAGTCCACAGCCCATCTCCTCTTCAGCTATCAGGTAGCTCCACCGGACCAGAGCCAAATGGCAAGGTCTCGTTTATGAAGCATAACATTTTAAAGAGTATAGGAAGACAAGAAAAGTGGAGCGTAGAGGGGGTGGGGGAAAGGAAAAGGGTAGGGGGAGAAAACGACAGAGAGACAAAGGAAAGTGCCATAGGGGCAAAGCCCTGCAAAGATAATACAAATAGTGAACGTGGCATTCAATTTCTAGGTACATCATACATAGGCTGTCCGGGATTCGGTTAAAACCGAGTCTGCCCGAGAATACCCCACTGGTGTGAAAATCAGCTGACCCGGTTTAACCTGAGAGTCACTGATTTTCATTGCTATTGCACCACTTGCAAACTACGGAGGTGTCAGAGCGCTTTAAATGAAGTGCAGGTGGCGAATACAGACAGACAAGAGAATGGGGAGCCGAGGTGTGAAAGGCCAAAGGGCCAGAGCAACACCAGGCCCCCTGCCTGGTTCACGTGGGGGGGAGAGGAGCGTTCTGGCGTCTGTCTAACTGCAGCCGCACCTAAGTACTTCACAGGTACTTAACAAGGCTATCTTGTGTTTCACCCCTTCTTAGAGTGGGGAGCTTAGTGCCACTGGACAGAGTCATATTTGCACAGTTAAAACTTTCCATTATGTAAATGACAGCGCTTCTGCAGGCCTCAGCTCCTCGTTTTTAAAATGTTTTATTTTTATGGGTTCAGCAGCTGAGCGCTGAGCATGCGGTAATCCTCGCTACTCCTGTTACCTTTCCTTGCTGACAGCTTAGGTGGTGCCCCCCCCCACTCCAACCTTCGCTTGACCCTCGACCCCGGTGCTTGTTGATTTCAGGACAGGGTGCATGCGCTTTGAGAGGGGCCTCGAGGGAGGTCAGAGGGTTGAGGAGCTATTATAGGTTTGGCTTGGTCACGTGTTGTGCCCACCCGAGTGACATTAGTATTGGGGCGTGGAAAGGGTAAAGAAGATTAACGTTAAATAATCGGTGCATTATCCTGCTAAGCTACATGAAATATACGGGTTTCCTTCCTACCCAAGCGGGCCGTGACACTACTGCCGCCCCCAAGAACGAGCAGAGCACCCTAACTGTTGCATTCACCCCGGGAGTGGACGCAGCCCCCCTCCCCCCTGCTGCACCACAACACGCGTTTGAATTAAAAATACCCTGAAAATACGAGAGCCGCTGTCGAAATGTATTGGCCATGCCGATAGCTATTGGACTATTATCGGCATGGCAAGGATGTCATTGTGAGAATAAGGAGCATGCTGTCATGTGAGCGTGCAAACAACTTCACACCGAAGGGGCGAAAGTTCTCCTGAAATAAACGTGCTCGGGTGGAAATTAAAGTGTCCTGGGGGACCCTGTTGCCGCGATGTCCTCAGTTTAAGGGGGTGTTTTCTAGTTGTTAAATGTTTGCCTTGAGAATTTATAAGATCTATGCTCTAATCCCAGCTCACCCTGTTGACACAAGCTTTGTGTGATCTTGGGGCTCGCTCTTACCTCGTCTCTCTTACCAACACAGTTGCCCCTCTCTCTCTCTCCATGGGTTCCTTTACCCCTGAAGAGGTCGATGCCTATTGGTGGGTACTTTTGACCCCACACCCTTTGCCAGTACCCAAGCCCTCCCTCTCCGTGAAGCACACGGTGGGGTACCTGTCCCCTCCGTTAAGGTGAAGGGAGAGCTCCCTATAGCCCTTTGGCACAAGCCAAAGATCGCACATTGTAACGTATCATACATACATCATGCTTCGTGCTTAATCTGTGGCAGAGGGTTGGTTTTAAGTACAGCTCGTTTAATAGCAGAACGACTGGAAAACATTTCCGATTGAGGTTTTACTTAAATGAACACAAATCGAACTCACGTGATCACTATTAGCATTCATATATTATATTTCTACAAAGATCATGGCCAGTTTGGGCAATCTGTGCTTGAATCTGGCTCCCACCTGTAATATGTGTGTTCCTGGGCAAATCTCTTTATGGCTTTGCCTGTGCCCCTTTATTTTCTCTGCCCAAACTATGGGTGCTCAGAAACAGACTACCCCCCGATAAACAAACGCAATGACTGTTGCATTAGGAATTACATTTGTCGGAAAGTCCTCAAATTTCCATAAAGAGCGTCATAAAAACATCACCAAATACACACGTTTACATGCTCGGCGGCATAACAGGTTTACGTTCAACTAATTAATAAAAAAAACAGTACGAGCTCGTTGCGGGGATGTGTGAGTTTCATGCTGGCACCAGGTTTCAATCTACGCAGAGTGAACTCTGCCTTTCATTGTCCACAGGTCGATAAAAAGAGTACTATTGGTATGGAGAATAATTACACCTTTAATTTAGTACAAACAAATAAGCAAATTTCGCCGCAGCATGCGCTATAAATAAAACACGTCGTCATTTCATAGCCTCAATTCTTACCGTACAGTGTCACTACAATATTCACGTATCCTACACACACACACCTGGAACTCTGAGGTCTGACCGTTAAATTATCAACCGGAAAACCATCAGATCCCGGCTCGAATTCCAGCTTCGCTGCCAGTACACTGTGTGTGATCCTGGGCAGACTGCCTCATCTCTCCCGCGTGTGTCATGTTTCCTCGCTGTCAAAGCTGGGAGCGCTTAGAAACAGGCTAAGGCCAATGACGTGCTATTTATAACCATCAAACAAATTGATATATCTACCCTCAATTAGCGCTTTGCATCATAACATATAGATAAGACACTTGGGGCACATGCATCAATATTGCATTTCGCGATTCCTTAATTGCGAAAAATAAGGAATCGCAATTAAGGAATTGCAAACTGCAATGCATCAAGAAATCGCTATAAAAATAGCGATTTCTTAAAATTCCTTAATTGCGATTCTCTAATTGAGAATCGCAATTAAGGAATACCTCCCCATCCATTCCTATGGGCCTAGAGGCCCATAGGAATGAATGGAAAGACAGTCTTAATTTGCAATTCACCATTAGAAATTCGCAAATTAAGAATGCAATTTCAAGGGTGCAGCTGTTGCACCCCTGAAATCTGCTTAGAAATACATTTTGCACACTCACATGCCCCAAGGGCATGTGTGTGTGTGTGTGTGTAAAATGGAACTTTGAAAAATGCACTTTAGTGCATTTTTCAAAGTTTTCGCAAATTACCATGAAGGTCAACTTCATGGTAATTTGCTCCTCTTATTTGCAAATTCGCAAATTTTTAGAGTTTGATGCATTGCATTTAAGGAATCTCAATTTGAGATTCCTAATTGCGATTTCTTAAATTGCGAAAATTACAAAAATGTTAATGCATCCCAAAAATGGGAATTGCATTCAAACGGCCAAATTTTGCGATTTGCACCATTTGCGAATGCAATTTCCTTTGATGCATGTGCCCCATAGAATGAAGAATTCGGAAATAACGCATTCACCTTCAATGTCTTTTCTCACCTCAGCGTGGACTCTTTTTTTGACGGCAGGCACGGGGGAGGGGACAGAATGTACACGTCCCTCCTGATTTTGGGGCCAGCTCTGGGTTTCGGGTGCCCGTTTCCGGGCAGAGACATATGTCAACGATGAGGCTGCGCTCTCTTATGTAGGGGACTTATGTCTGTTGTTATCTCATGCCTTATTCATCAGTATCTATGTGAACCACATTATTGTACACATTATGCGAGGATGTCATGTATGCACTTTCTGCAAGAGTCTTGGTGGCCAGAGTTGGCAAATTGTGTACTGTCTGTTTTGGCGTTGCCAGTCTCAAGTGAAAATGTCGAGAGGGCCTTTTCACAAATAAAAGTGTATATGGGAAAGAAAGAGAGCGCGAATGACCAAAGATTCACTGAAGAAATATTGTATGTGTACTACAATAAATTTGACTTGTAAAAATGTATTTGGACATCATATACGCTGTACATAGACTGGCTATATACCATGCACCAATTAAGAAAGCAAGCAATAATAAAAGGAAAGCGTACCATAAACACCGGTAAAACACCGTTTCAGTTGTTTTTTATGGCGCGAGAATGAGTAACCACTGAAAAGCACTGTTTTTTCGAGGTATTGAAAACACTGGAAAACACTGAAAAAACACCACCAGAATTTACCAAAAATAGAAACTGAAAACTGGAAAGCCTAATCATACAAAAGCCATATGACCTGCGGAACAGCAGACCAAAATACATCAAACAACATCGAACACACCTAGAGAGTATTGCACGCACATTATAAACCGATATTCGACTACAGAAAGTCAAGGTCATCAGACCAAACAGGTGAGTGTATAACCACCAATTGTTCAATGGGACTGTGAGAGGCAGACTATAATAGTGGGTCAAATCGATACCTCTGTACGTGGCCCAGCAGGATAAACTGATATTTTAATGATCTTGCCAATAAATGGCAGGTGAGTCATTGGTGAGTATTTGGCAAGGTTGTGAGAGTGTAATCCATTTTTCTGTAGAAGTGGGATAATCTGTCCTGTATTGTGAGCTTATGGGAAGATGTCTTGAGCGTAAAAGGCACTGACAATGTTGGGTAGAGATGAGAAAACATTCCAAGAGAGAGAGCTCTTAAGGAAGACGAATAATGCATCATCATATGAAGTGGCTTAGAGGGAAGAGAGTATGTTGGTGAGATCTTTGAGAAATAGAGCATTCAAGGTTGATCACTGCAGGATCCGACAGGAAGGGGGAGGGATAATAGATGAAGCAGACTTCATATGCTGTTGGATCATCTGCATTTTTTCACCCGAGAAGAGGTTAATGGAAATGCAATTTTCTGTTGAGTGAGGAATAGATGGGTGTGGGAGGTGGTTCATGCAGTGCTTAATTGTCTTGAAAAATGTTGGTGCCCCCACTGATCATGTTGGTATTGGCCCCAGCGTTGGCTGACACCATGAGCTTTCTGTGTGATGCACAGAGAGACTTCAGTATCATAAGGTTATTGGGAGTTCTGTTTTTTCCTGTGTTCGGAGGGATTGCTTATTGTCGGCAAGATCTTTTGAGTGCCAAGCAGATGAATGCTATGAATTCGCAGGTTGGGCATCCCCATCGCAGCCATGGCCATATGGCATGTGTTTTACTTGCTAGGAGGAATGCAGTGATCAAAGAACAAAGGGCTCAGCTACCAGACTACAAGTTATTTTTCTACCAGTGCCTACCATTTCTTGGATTGACTCTATGGTGAGTGGATTGGAAAGGATCCCGAGTTCTTCTTGCCACACAATGAGGCCTGTACTACAAGACTCTCCAAGGGCAGTGGATCCCCCAGTGCCAGTATGGGTCAATTCACCACAGGTGCAGATGTGGGCTACTCCAATGCGTCTTTGAAGGACTACAGCAGGGCTTCATTTGAAAGGTAGAAGCAGATCTGCTGCCACAGAAGCAGATTGCAGGACCCTTGTCAAAAAGTTTCATTTTGTTCCACTGGTGAAAGGAGCAGTTATAGCAATTCAGCTGCTTTCTTAAGCACTGAGTGGAATAATGGCATTTCTGGAGGATTGTCTATGTCAGTGTCTGGAGATGTGTTGTTCCCACTGGCAAGTGGCAGTTTCAGATAACTGTCTGTCTCCAACAAGGGAGGTGCAAACAGATGTGCCATGCCACTGCTGCCATCTGTGACTTGTTAATTCAGCATCTGTACAGGGTCAGAATCTAAAATGCATTCTTTGCCAATAATGACACAAGCTGTCTTGCCCCTGTACATTTAGTCCTCCAAGAACCTTCAGACTTTCTTCTAGAGAAATAGGTCTTGGAATGCACAGTCAGCGTATAAGGCTGAGGAATGGGATTCAGCTGAGATGTTAGTGGAGGTGTTGAAATTTACACCAGTATTGTCACTGGTACAACAGGTAAAGGCCCTGGTGTTGGTAAGACGTCGATCAGTCCCGGGGGAAACCTACTGCCAGAAGCCCAATCTGATCCCTGCATGGCCCTATAGGTCCCGAAGGAGCTGCTGATGCCTGCCATATCATATCCCACATAGCAGGAGCAAAGGGGACTTCATCCCCCAACCAAGAGCGCGCCAGGATGCGCGTTTGCACAGTAGTGGAGAAAGGGGCGGGCCTCTGGCAAGTTGCCGGCTTCCGTTTAAAAAAATATATATTTTAGAAATGGAGGCTGTGTAGCCCACCTTCCCTTGATTGTTTTGGGAAGGTGGGCTACACAGCCTCCATTCCTACAATATTTATTTTTTTAAACGGAAGCCGCCAACTTGCCAGAGGCCCACCCCTTTCTCCACTACTCTGCAAACGGGCCCCGAGGACACCATCCCCTGGGGCCAGACCCATTTAATTTCTTTTTTTTTATTAAAGAATTAAAATTAAAAAAAGGAGGGTGGTGATGTGGTCTCCCTCCCCTGACCGATTTCGGCCCCGGGTATCCCATCTCTCAGGGGGATGTTCATTTAAAAAAAAAAAAAAACATTTTCATGGGAGGGGGGCCACGCGGCCCACCTCCCAGGCTATTTTTAGCCCTGGGACCCCCATCCCCCGGGGCCAGGCCATTTCATTTTTTATTGATTTTTTTAAAGGAAAGGTCATTTACATTTTTTTTTATGTTTTCACTGTAGTCAAGGGAAAATTGTTTGAGCCCTACAAGTTTGTTACTTCTACTTTTGGTTATGTTTCCCACTGAATCTATGCTTTATAACTTATAATAAATACATTTGAAACTCCATTTGGAAGTGTGACATAGAATTCATCATATTTCCATGCAATATGGTCTATTGCATCTCACATTAAGGGACCCTTGTTCCTTTAAAATACACTATCTTGGCACCATGCCTCCGTGGGCTCAAAAGATTTGCCAGAAATCCCACAGCTTTCTGGTAAATGCAAGTATCCTTACATCAAAGAAATTATATATTCCTTACCCTTTCAATACTGTGCTGCAAACGGAGTTTCATCCTTATTACTTCCTGCTGTCTAAAAAGTTCTTTCAGGGGCTCCAACAGAGAAGGAGGGGGTGTAATCTGAAAAAGAGAACAGCACTATATTCAAATTGACAAACTTTAAAAATACACGAGTTACAAATGTCTTGGTTGTCATGGCTACCTAGCAATGATACTTATAGACCTTTGGTAGAGAACAAGATTGGTATTTTTTTATTGTTTGGTGATAATTAAAATAGTTGCATACTTGACCTGTAAGTCACTTTAGGCCAGATGTACATAATACTTATTTTGCATTTTCTAAACAGGAAATCGCAAATTAGGAAATGTTAAAGCAAGGGTGACTTTCAGCCTAAGCCCCCCTCTCTTGTTGCACCCCAAAAACAGTGGTGCACATGTAAGCGTACAGATGCCCTCGGGGCATGTGGGGGTTTTATTGTAAGCATTTGGTGTACTTATCTTTTTAAACTGCACATGTTTACCATCAACTTTGAGTCGATGGTAACAGCTTTTCCTAAATACACTATTTGCATTTAGGAAATACTTTGTACATGTGCATAGTAAATCGAAAATATTAAAAACCTATTTGCGATTTCCTATGTGGGTGTCGCAAAACGCGATTACTACTGGGTAGAAATCGCATTTTGTGATTTCTCACGGCCTTTGTACATGTGAAAAGGCTATTTAGCATTTTTTTACAGCTGAAATAGCGATTTGGCCCATTAAGAAATGCTAAATAGCTTCGTACATCAGGCCCTTTGTTTTGTAAAATCCTCTTGATAACACAGCGAGGGACACACCATTACATATTGCAAGAAGGTCCCGCGTTCCAAAGAATACTTTTACTAAGGATATATCAAATCCTTCAGACGTTCGCCATCTACATGATACATGTCTGCTATTCATGCGGCACACACTAATCGACTTTATCTTTGGACAAGTTCTCTGCATCTAACTGAGGTAATATCAGGTAGGACAACTTAGTCCAGCAAGCCAAGTATATATCGCAAAAGAGAATTTTTATCTACTACCCGGACTGATCCACAATCAACATACCCTGGTTGCATTGGTATATAATAAGTAAGGTATCTACCTACCCCCTTGGGATATTTTAATTTTTTTCTGAACTCTGGCAATTCGCTCTGGAGTACAGGAATTATGTTTTTTTCCTGACGAAGGCGTAACTCGCGTCGAAAAGTATATAGTCTTGCCACAGAATTGTCTGCTTTTTATATATATATATTGGTTTTTATGAATGTGATGATTTCATTGTATATACGTATAGAATAATAGGATAATAGTATGTATTAGGATTTGTGTAATTCACATGCAATGAGTGAATAAATTAATAAAAGATAAATATTTTTTACATTTGAAACCTTTTTTGTTATTGTTAACTGGAGTTACACTGACTTGAGACACATATTCAGGTATTGCATTGTATTTATATGATTGCCTAGGAAGTTATTCTTCATTGTGTGATACCCTGCCCTAGGAATTAGAATTATAAGGGGGTCCTTGTTATTTTCGAATATTTAGACACAGGAATAATAGTCAATCTAAGCAAATGATCAAAAAAACAAAAACAGGCAAACCGGTTTAAGATGGAGGCACTCAAACAAGTACCTTCTATAATCACTTGTCATAAGGTGCGACATTTACCAAAACTGTGCTCTGTCAAACATTTCAGAATATACATATCTACATATATGCCTATACCTATACACACACACTCAATCAGGCATCTGCAACTAAACAACCACAAGGCATAAAGGCACAGCAATGGGTATTGGTTACAGTAATATATATAAAAAAATGCTCCTCTTTAAATATATGAAAACACGCTGGCGTACTGAAGTAATTCCAACAACCTGGTTTATTGAAAACGTGTTTTGACTATTTTGCCTTTTTCAAATCAATTTCAGTGACCATCCACCATACCATTTAGAAAAATTCATAGCAAGTGTAGAAAGACTTTGCAACACTTCTCTTTTCCAAATTCTGAAATTTATTTCGTCATGGCATTTCTTCAAATGTCAAAATAATCCTTGAAAATTATTCATTCATTGTGTACCATCCTTAAACATAAGCCCTATCGAATTCATAGGGGTGGGTGGGTTTCCGAGGGCAGGGGGCCACCAGGTGTCATTCCAGGCGTCTGTGTTTGGTCCCATGATGACTACTTCTGTTTTGTTGGTGTTTAGTTGTAGGCAGCTGTATTTCCTCCATTTGGCAACGGCTTCCATGCCTTCTCGAAAATTGTGTCTGTAAGTGTTGGGTTAGTTGGATAGGGAGAGGAGGAGTTGGGTGTCGTCTGCGTATGACACAATGTTGAGTCTGTAGCTTCTGACGATGGGGGCGAGCGGAGCCATATAGACGTTGAAGAGCATAGGGCTGAGTGAGGAACCCTGGTGCACTCCGCAGGTGATTGGTGTTGGGTCCGAGAGGAAAGGGGGGAGTCTGACCCGCTGCGTTCTGCCAGAGAGGAAGTAGCGGATCCAGTCGAGGGCTTTGTCCTGAATCCCTGCGTTGTGGAGTCTGCGTATTAGGGTGCAGTGAGAGACTGTGTCGAACGCCGCTGAGGTCAAGGAGGATGAGGGCTACTGTTTCTCCTTTGTCCGGTAGGGTGCGGATGTCTTCTGTTGCGGTGAGGAGGGCAATTTCTGTACTGTGTTTTTTTTCTGAAGCTGGATTGGGAGGAGTTGATGATGTGGTGCTCTTCGATGAATGTGACGAGTTGGCTGCTGATGGCTTTCTCGATGACTTTCGCTGGGAACGGGAGCAGGGAGATGGGTCCGTAGTTTTTTAGGTTGGTGGGGTCCGCCAAGGGTTTCTTCAAGAGGGGGTTGACTTTGGCGTGTTTCCAGTCGTCGGAGGACGAGGCGGTCACTAGGGAGCGGTTGATGGTGTGGCACAGCATGGGTGCAATGGTGTTGGCGGCTCTGTTGAAGATGTGGTGGGGGCAGGGGTCTGTGGGGGCCCCGGAGTGGATTGACTTCATTGTCTTCGGTGGTGAAGGCTGTCCAGCTGTCAATCGCTGGCTTCAGGGTGTCGGGGGAGGTTGGTGAGGGTTCAGTGTGTTGGTTGCCTTCGTTGAAATTGTCGTAGATGCCCTCGATTTTGTGGTAGAAAAAGGTGCTGAGTTTGTCGCAGAGGTCTTGTGAGGGAGGGATGTCCGTAGACTTGCTGGTGGGTTGGGCGAACTCATTGATGATGTTGAAGAGTTCTTTGCTGTTGTGTGCTTATGTGGAGATTCTGTCTTCAATCGCTTTTTTCCTCGTTTTTCTGATGAGTTGGTAGTGGGCGTTGGTGGCGGCTCTGAAGTTGTTGTGGGCTTCTGTGGATCTGGTGTTCCTTCAGGCTTTTTCAAGGCGGCGGCAAGTGCGTCTGGTCGCTCGAAGGTCGGTGGTAAACCATCTGGCTTTCTTGGCATGGGAGTTTTTTTCGTGAGAGAGGCTATGGTGTTGGTGCTGTCGGAGATCCATCTGTGCAGGGTTCGGGCTGCAGTGTTGGGGGTCGTCGTTTTCCACGATGGTTGGGGAGGAGTTGCCGAGTGAGAAGGTGAGCTGGTCGTCGGTGATTTTGGTCCAGTTTCTTCGTGGGAGCAGGTGCTGGTGTCTGTGGATGGTGGGTGTTCTGAAGGTGAAGTGAATGCATTGATAGTCAGTCCATGGGAGTTCAGTGGTGTGGCTGAAGGTGATGGAGTTTCCTGTTGTGAAAAGGGGGTAGAGGGTGTGTCCTGCTGGGTGCGTGGGTTCGGTCACGATCTGGAAGTCAAATGTTGTGGAGGTTGTCCAGGAGGGATGTGGTGTTGGGGTCCAGTTGGTTGTCGAGATGGAAGTTGAGGTCTCCCAGCAGGCTGTAGTTGGTGGATGTGATGGCATGCGGGGAGATGATGTTCGTGATGGAGTTGGCGAAAGGTCCACGGGTTCAGGGGGTCGGTAGATGAGGGTTCCTCGGAGGGTGGTGGTAGGGCTGACCAGTATCTTAAAGTGAAGGTGCTCCATCAAGTCTGTTGGCTCGTTGGGGAGTGTGCTTAGGCGGAGGGTGGATTGATGGAGATTCCTCCTCCCGGGTGGGTGGGGCGGTCCTTCCTGGATATCTTGTATCTTTGGGGAATGGCGATGGCGATGTCTGGTCCAGAGTTGGTGTTGGTCCAGGTTTCGGTGAAGAATGTGACGTCTGGAGTGGTGCTGTCGAGGAGGTCCCAGATTTCGGTGGCGTGTTTGTGGAGGGATCGGACGTTGAGGAGAATGCATTGCAGGGTCTTCGCTTTAGTTGTGTTCTTGTGGGCGGGTTGTGGTGGGTCTGTGTTCTTGGCGGTGCTGTAGGTGTGCCGCAGCGTTGAAAGCTGAAGGGTCCGTGGGTGTCGGCTGGTGAAGCTGGCGTGCAGTTGTTGTTACGGCCTGGGTTGAGTGTGTGGAGTGTCGCCGGGTCGTAGCGTTGGCAGCACGGAGGTCCAGGGTTCCTGGCAATGGTCATGGTCGGGCTTACTTTTAGTGCGCCAGCGGCACATCCGCTGCGTGGTTGCCCAGTGGTCGCCATTAAGTAGGGGTCGGAGAGGGCTGGACAGCTTGGAGGCGGGGAGGGGAGCTGGATTGGGCCGGCCGCGCTGCTGGGCGGAGGGGTCGCAGGACCAGCAGCGGCGGTGGGTAAAACGGGCGGAAAAGGAAAAAGGATGGAGTGGAATAAGGCAGAAAACAAGAAAAAAGAAGAAAGGTGCAGAAAAGATGTTAAAATGAGGGTAAAAATGAGTGAAATCGAGTGAAAAGCGGAGCAAGAGGAAGGAGACAGTGGGCCACTGGACCACCAGGGATGAGGCGCAGGTAAACCAGCGGGTGGAGGAGGGTCTCGAACACCAACACTCGAGAGTGCAGGGGCTCTGCTGAGGCCTCACTTAATGGTGGAGCTGCGAGGGAGGGAGAGCAATTTCACTGACAATGAGTATGAGACTAGTCATTCTATGGGCATCTGTTAGTAAGACAATTATTAAACAAATTCTAGAAAATTTGGGAAAACTTGAAATATAGCACTGTCCATGGCACAGTAACATTTTATGGGTAACATTTTATATCATGACTTCTCAACAGTATCATACAGAATGTAACAATTCCACTTACCATTGGAATGCAAAGCTTGCTCAAAGGGTTGCCATCTAGAAGGTAGGATCCATTAAAGGTCACATACTCATCATAATATTGAGGTGCTTGGGGAATTACACTGCACAACATTTTACGTCTTTCTTCTATTTTTTTCCGTATATGCAAGTATTCAAAATATGGATTTGCCCTCTCTGATTGATATGGCTGAATGTCATCCAATTTGAGGGAATCAACAACGGCAGCCAAGGACTGCTGTGTTTTCTCTTTAGCTTGCAGAAGAGAAGGATTTACATGCCCAGGCTGAGGAACACGTGGCATCTTTCTTTTGCGAGGATGATGAACTTGAGGATCATCTTCTTCTGTTAATCGAATCCTTGCTTTTATGCATGCAGGTGATTCATGGGTTTCTTTATAAGACGTTTGTGAACAGCCAATCAGGATTTGCTTATTTAAGCTTGCGAGAAGATTTGCTCTATTTCTAGTAATTCTTTGAGGCATTTCTTGCTGGCCTAATTTGTCGGTATTTTCATCTGTCTCCAATTTAACTGTTTGGTGGTACTTTCGCATTTCTTCTTGAACCATTTGGTGTAAATGATTCCCCAAATGTGATAAGATGTAGTGGGGCTCTGCACTTGCTCTCACACAATCTTCTTTGTTTTCCATACTAAAACTGTGCATAGTTACAGGATGATCCATACTTTGCTTTGACGTTACTTCTGTAGCACTTACTTGTTGCTTATTTATGTCATGTCTGTTTTCAGCTAACTGGTTTGTCACCAAAGACTTCGCGGTTGGTTCTTTTTCATTTTTGATATCCTGAGTTTCAGATGGTTCCCTCTCAACTTTTTCATTTTCGTCAGTCTCTAGGGCATGCATTCCAATTGTTTCATGGGTGTCTTTCAGTTGCAAAGGGACATCACTTTGCTCATGGTCTTTATCTAAAGAAAATGAAGTTGTAAGCTTATCACAACCATGTGAAACACTTTGAGGAATACTTTCAGAATGCAGAAAAGAAAGATTGCTACTGTTTTTCTTTTCAGTTTCAGAAGAAATGCACTCTTTAGCCATATTATTTTCTGGTGTTGAAGGAACGCTCATATTCTGTCCATCAAGATGTTGGGTTTGTAATAGGTTTGTCTCTTTACTACAACTTCCAAGGAGTGATATATTTTTAGATGCACATGGTGAATCTTCAAGTGCAGGAGTATGTGAGGGACAGGGTAACAACTGAGACACCGCACAAGAGGAGTCTTGTGTCTGTGTGCTTTCTTTGAATTCAATTTGCTGGACTAAACTTTCAGTAGTAGTTTGCTCTTTAACAATTTTGTGTACAGGACTGTGAACTAACTTAACATTTTCCTCTCTACAGCCTGAAAAGCTGTGCTCATTGTTAATCAACAAATTAATTTTATCAGAAGCTTTATCTACATGTTTTTTTTGATGAATTAGACTATTCTGACTAAATGATTCTGGGTTGCCTTCTATATGGGTAAATTGTGGAATGATAGTAGACGTGTTCACGCCATTTGTGCCACTTTTGCTCAGTACTATTAGAGACCTATTTAAAGAAGGTGAAAACGTGTTAGTGGCATTTAAACTATTACCAGGAAAATCCCTCTCCGACATATCTGAGAAAGAGGTTTCTGACCTGGGGGAAGCACACAATTGCACTGGCACTGATAGCAAGTTGGTTTGATTTCTTTCTTGCAAGTAGTCTTCAGTTAATGATTTAAGGGGCTTACTATGTTCTGAAATGGCAGCCGGTATGCTGCATCTTCTTATATCTATTACTGGTTTAATCTCACTTGTAAGTTTAACATCATCAACTGAGGTGGATCTAAAATAGGCAGGTAGCGTTCTACTTGATAAAATAGACTTAGAGCGGTCAGGTAAATCGCCTGTACAGTCAGACTCTTTATCATGCAAAGCAGGTGATTTGGCACTAGGCAAAAAAGGAGACTGTGTAAATGACATTTGGGAATCAGAACCTTCCATTGCAAAATCCGAGTCATATTCAATTAATGGCCTTGGAGTTGTTACTGTTGTGTGGCAGGAGTCTTCTGAGCTAGCAACGGAAATCATAGACACTGATCTGGATGTCAAGCCAGTCTTCTCACTCTCTGACCTTGGAGACCTAGTCAGGCTGTTCTCAAAAGCCAATAATAACCTTCCAGAATTTGTCAAATTTTTTATGTCAACAGACAAAGATCTGCCACTAGTAGCATCCTTGCCCGGTTTCTCCTTCCCATCTGATGTTTCAGAGCTTTTTGACCGAATTAACTCTTTGCTTTTGGAATCATTTTGGAACTGTTTTTGCTTATCTTTGTCTTTTGCTTTATTAAGTTCTAAACCAGACTGGTGCCTCAACCTTTCCTTTTCTTTTTGCTTTATCTTCTCTTTGTGTTTCTTATGCCACTGCTCTATTTCTAGATCTTTAAGGCTTAACATTCTTTCAAAACTGGTCTGCATTAAATCATCATTAACTAGTCTTTTTTCCTTGGGCCGAGAGTCTTTCGGAGAAGGGGTTGTCTTAATCTTTGCTTTATCAGCTTCAGTTTCAGTAGATTTAAACTTGTGAATATTTGACTGCATTTTATCTTTGTATTTATCTCTTTCTTTGTATCGGTCGATATCTTTTCTGTCTTTCTCTTTGCCTTCGGGAATTTTTAACGGCTCATCTTTTGATTTTTCTTTCACGCACAAATGTTTTTCATGCAGACCTTTCCCACTTTCAACAATAGAAAGCCTCCTCTCTTCCTGTGTATGCTTTATGTTTGCAGAAGGTAAATTATCTTTATCTTTAGATCTTTCTTTTTTCTTTTTATCATATTCCTTTTCTTTATCTTTACTTTTATTTTTATCAGATTTAAACATTTCACAATCTTTTTGCGGAAGTTTCACCTTTTTGTCAAAAAAATGCTTATCCTTGCTTTCAACAATATGTTGATCTTTGTCACCCTTTTCCCTGTGCTTTTTATTAAGTTTCTCTTTGTTTCGTTCTCGGTCATCAATCCTTTTAATACTTGAAATATTTTTGTTTTTCTCGCTTTCTTTATGAGTTTTTTCAGTTGGCTGGGCAAATATCTTTTCTTTTACCTTTTCACTATGATCATACTCTGATTTATCTCGATCCTGTTTGTTTTCATGTTTCAATCTTTTTTCCTTTTCTGTACTTTTCCTATCTAATTTCTGAACATCTTTATCTGTGGGTGGGGATTTTTTGTCAGCTTTTTCTTTATTTTCCTTAAAGGATTTCTCTTGTTTTTCACATTCAGTTTCTTTTTTTAGTACAGGCATGTCTGTGGTGTCTTCTTTTGAACATGCACTTGAGGAGAGGGAATTAGATTCCTTATCTGTGCAGATATTTTCCCTTGCTCCTCTGAACTCTTTCACTTTTTCATCTTTTAAGATCTTTTCATGATCCTTTTTTGTTTTATCTTTTTCCCGCTCCTCTTTTATAGATTTTTCTTTCAGCGTATTTGACTTGTCTTCTGTTGCTGGTGCTGTTTCCAAACCAGCTTTTTTTTCTGATGCCAAGCCATCTAATTCTGTATTTAATAACTCATCTTCAATTTCATCACTTTTGAAAAAGTTCTCTTTCCAAAATTCTCTATCAAACTCTATACTTCTCTGTATATTTTTCATACTACTTTTTGCATTATCTCTCACATCATGATCTTTTTTATGCTTATCTCTTTCCTTGTGTTTCAGTTTATGCTTTTTAAATATTTTCCCTTCTTTATCCATCCTCTTAAGTAAAGAATCTGAATGATCAAAAATGGAACTGTTATCCTCCTCTTTGATTTTTGGACCAAGCCTTTCATCGGATTCAAAAACAAAATCTTTAGCAGCTTTATTTTTATCTTTGTGTTTACAAGGTTTGCTATTTGACGTTTCCAGTGTATATTCGGAGTCCATGCAGTGTTCATATCGAACTCGCTCCGTTTGTAATGTCCCATCCGAGCATTCAGGTGATAAACATGATTTTGTGTTTTCTTGCTTTAATGGCGTAGGCTGCTTTTCACTCAATCCATGTGGCTGTTTTGGAGATTTAGTATGGAACAAGTGTAAGGAAGTATCATCTTTTGGACCTAATGATTTCCTGAAAATGTCCTCGTCTCTTGTTTTGTCAAATGATTCTAATGCCGAGCTGATAACAATGCTGGTTGTCCTAGCCTTCTCCTTTCCTTCTTTTTCTTGCTTCAAGTCTTGATTTTCTTTATTTTTGCTTAAATTTTTCAATTTTCTTTTAACTTTGCCCTTTTGTTTCTCATCAAATGCAATACTATATTCTTTTTTAGTTCGTATGTCACAAGAATTTGCGCCTTCAGTGATGGAGCATGGATGTGAAAGAACCTTTTTTTCTTGAAAAATGTCATCATCTGAACTTTCTGAACTTGAAAACAGTACTCTGGAGGGCTTCTGCTTTCTGCTTTTAAAAAACAAAGGGAAACCTTTTTTCTCAGGCTTTACAAAAAAGCGATTTACTCCAGTTTCTGAGCTCTTCTTTTTCTTGATGCCCTTTCGCCCCCCATTTTTATCATTCATTATCTTATTTATACCACATTTCTCATCTTGATACTCATATTCATCATCATCTTTGAATTCATATTCATCAAGAGTGGATGACCTTGACACTCTGCTTGGTGTCATGGGCTTACTTTCATTCACTAGAGATTCTTTTTCCACATCGGAATCTACATTTTCATCTATACTTGAAAGGTTGACAGATTGTGGCTCTTCAAAGTCTGAAATGAGAAATAAAAGCATCAGTAACAATGAAGGATTCATTTTTTAAATTGTTTTTATTAGCAAAAATAAACAATAAGGATAGCAGACTGGATATAGAGCATAGTTTACATGCAACATTATTGATTACATTGTGTTATTTTACAGTCTTACAATGTGACAAAGATCGTACTTAATTGATACAACATATTGTTCCATACACATATCATTGGACTCAAGCATACAGAGTGCTCTTCCTGGTCTCTCCCCTAGCTTCCACTCTTGAATCTGCTATAATTCACGTGTTCAGTGAGTGATTGTTTGTTGCCTCTGTGTGCTGTGTCTCTTGGGCGTTCGTTACTGTTGGATTTGGTGTTTCATTTCTCCTTAAGTATGTCCAGTAGCTTTCCCATATGCTTTTAGGTTGGCTGCGTAGTGGAAGCAAATCGTTATGTACCTCCGACTGGGTCTTGCAGTATGTCATGTCTCTGTGCTATAGCTCAAATGTGGGCGCTGGGCCTTTGGCACATCTCATTGCTACACAACGCTTAGCTAATAGTAGCCCCATTGTTATCCATTTGCAGTGCGGTTTCCCTATCTCCTTTGTGTATCCAAGTTAGGTTATAAATGGATATATCTCTAGTGTTATCACCTTAATTTGCTCTAATTCTCAGAAGATAGCCTCCCAAAAGGCAGAGATCTCAGGACAATGGCAGGCAACATGTGTCAAGTTAGCTGTTGGGGCTGCACATCTTTGGCACTCTGCCGTGCCAAGGTGTCCATATCTGTATAGTCTCTCTGGAGTGTAATAAATCCTATTGAGATACTTAAACTGTATAGGCCTGTGTCTGCCATTTTGCGACACACCTGTAATAATTTCACAACAGTATTTTTAACTCTGGTCATCAATGTTTCTGCCTAGCTCTCGTTGCCATTCTTGTCTAGCTTTCGTCATCAGCGGCCGGAGGGCTTCCTGTGCAGAGGCATAGTTTAGTGACAAGTTTAAAGGGCTCACTGTCTTTTAAGGTGGTGGTCAGTGCGGGCATGTCCAGGGGTTCTAGCATATATTCTCCCAAAGTTTCCCGTAACGCCTGTCCGAGGATACGGAAGTGGAAGCGCGTCATACTCGTTGGGGCCTCCAAATCAGTCGCTATCATCTCCCAGCTTTTCACTGTACCCTCCTGGAATAGGTCCCCCATTTTTATGGCTTTCAGCGTCTTTAAGACCCCTGCTGTCTCGCGCTCCTGTCCTAATTCAAACCACGAGTACCAGTCTATTGGAGTCAAAGGGGAGTACGGAAGTGATCCCGTCTGCCTTTCTAGTAAACTCCACCAGGCAAACACCGTTGTATTTAGAGTTTCAAGGCAACCATCGAGTCTCTTTGGTGGGGAAAACAGCCTTTGGGGCAGTACTTTATGTGCTGCGGCAGTTCCCGCTATTTAGAGATGCGGTAACTCAGGGGGTCAATGTATCCAGTAGTGTGCAAAGGAGCCCTGCGCAGCCCTATAATACGTTTCAAGATCCGGAGCACCCAGCCTTCCCATACCATATGGCAACGTGAGAATCTCCCATTTTGCCGCAGCAGTTTCCCAGCACATGCTAGCTTTATTAAGTTAGAGCGTAATGTTGTGAAAAAAGCTTTCGTCAGCAGAATTGGAATGTTCTGAAATAGGAATAAAATCTCGGTAAGACAACCATTTTCAATATGGCTAAGCGCCCTGCTAAGGATAGTGGGAGCTTTATCCACCAACCTGTGTCTTTTTCTAGAGAGTGCATTGCTTTCCCGTAGTGGTCTCTAATTACTACGGCTGCGTCCATATGAGTCTGTATGCTAAGGTATCTTACCGAATCTGTGGACCAATTTAAGGATATCCTTGTGGGGCCAGTTGCGTCGCTGAGGTAAGAGGGAATACTATGGATTTTCCCCAATTAACTCAAAGTCCAGATAGGGTTCCGTACTGCTCCATCTCTCGGAGCACTGGGGCAAGGTTTGTCTCCGAATTCGAATGTATATTAGTGTATCTTCCGCACAGGCAGATATAATGAGATTATATCTAGGGAAACTAATTCCTCTATGGTCATGATATTTTTGTATAGCACTTGCCAGTGGTTTGGCCGTCAGGGCGCACAGCAATGGTGATAAGGGGCATACCTGCCTAGTGCCTCTTGTTATTTGTAGTTCCGCTGATGCTGCGTTCCCAACACGTACTCTTGCCATTGGGCCGTTATACAAAATATCTATTAGAGTACAGCCCCATAAAGGCCCATTCTACCGAATTAAAGGCCTTTTTGGCATCCAGAAAAACTGCCTCTGCCTTCACCTCCGGGTTGATCTGCGGTACTGGAGCAAAAAGAGTGCGGAGGCTGGTAGTAATGCTTCGACCCTGGACAAACTCAGACTGTTCCTGTCTTATTACTCCAGGTAGTATAGGAGAGTCTGTTGGCCACAATCTTGACGTATAATTGGTATCCACATTTAGAAGGGACAGTGGCCTATACAAAGAGCACTCCTTTGGGTCTTTGCCTGGCTTCAGTATAATTACAATCATTGCTTCGCGCATAGTGGGGGGAATGATTCCAGCTGTTGCCATTTCCTCAAAGAGTGTGATCAGGTGTGGTATAAGGAGATCTTGAAAAGCCCCAGGGCCTTACCCGATTGCATCCCTGCTAATGCCTGCTTTATTTTGCCTGCACTTAATAGGGGCATCAGATGCTCTCTATGCTCGTTAGTGAGCCAGGTCATGGCGATGTGTTCTAAAAAGTCTGTTGTTGCCTCCTCATTCGGGGTGATTTTGGTTGTGTAAAGATTAGAGTAATATTGGTGAAATCTCCCCGCTATACTACCCTCATCGTACACCACCTTGCTTTGATCATCTGTCACTGTTATAGCACCCACCAGCTCTTGTCTCCAGTGCATGAGTGCTACTAAGGTAGCCCCGGTCTCTCCCCTTCCCCATAGACGTGCGCTGTGGCTTACGTGCAGCACTTCGCTATCAGTTGTGTCCTGAAAGTCAGTGATCCTGGCTTTGAGTTCGCCTAACACCCGCTGGTCATCTGTATCTTTGTGCCTTATTTCTAGGGCTATCAGCTTCTTTTCAAGTGTACAGTCTACTCCTAATAGAGCGGAGGACTCCGGAATGTTTAGCCATCGCTATACCTCTGATGTAGACCTTAAACAACTCCCACACAATGGTAAAGCGGTCCACTGATCCTATATTATGTGCAAAGAATTCTTTGGTTGCGGTCGCTAGCTTAGATCTAAACACTTGGTCTTGTAGTGAATATGGGGGGAATCTCCATGTGAATGGAGTTTCTCTCTGCCCTCTCAGTTCAAGGTCAAGCACTGTCGGCGAATGGTCTGAGTAGGTGTGTGGAAGTGGTTCGCATTTCTTAACTTGAGATGCTAAAGCTCTAGATACTAACCAGTAGTCAATGCTGGTGTGTACATTGTGCGCTGCTGAGTTATGCATGTATCCATTGCCCTTATGGTTCTGCTGCCTCCAGATATCTACAAGGTCCTGTGTGTCTAACATATCCCCAATTGCTAGGGCCGCGGCAGATGGCAATCTAGGAGACCCTTTTGAGTGATCTAACAGTGGGTCTAAAATGCAGTTAAAGTCCCCTCCCCAGATCTAGGGTAGAGTGCTCCAGCGTGCCAAGCGTGTTCCCAGTGCCTCGTAAAAATGTGGGTCATTGAAATTTGGGCCGTGTACTCCTACCAAAATCACCTCCCATGTCACTTTGCTGCATCATAATATGAATAATCTGGCCCCCCCACCCCCGGGTCTGAGGCCACCATTGGCAGCCGTATTTTGGATCTACAGTCTACCCATATCTACACTCCCCACGCATGGGACATAAATCCTGCAGTGCACCACTGGCCTCTAAGCCGCTGTGTGGATAGTGTGTCACTGTTATCTGCCAGGTGTGTCTCAGGTAGAATCACTACCTGTACTGAGTGCATCTTGAAGTACGCAATTACTTTGCGTTGATCGTTGAGTCCCCCAATGTTTCATGTGAGGAATCGTATCTGTTTACTATGTTGTTGGGTCTCTATGTCATGCCCCATATTGCATTATGTAATATCTTTTAACATGAGTGCAAGTCGCACTCAACTCAGCAAAGGATTCATGCTTTTTCATTAACATTAACCAAAGAAGTTCCCCGATATCTGTGCCTCCCACACCATTAGCAAAAAAAACCCTGCTTGGCTGAACTTTGCCCCCCATCCCTCTCCCAACCCTGCAAGTCCATCTCAAAACTTATAACAACCCCCACTTGATATTTGTGCAGAACACTTAGGGGTGGATGTCGCTCGACCCCAGACTCCTTACTGGCCATTCTCGAATATTGTCATCAACACTTGTACAGTTAACATTCATATGTCCAAATCTCTAAAGGCTCCCAGATCAGAACACAGCTATAGGCCCACACTCACATAAAGGGCGTTTAGTATACAAGAGTGAGCTCAGTGTCCCGAGGGCTCATCTCCTCCACACCCTCCCCCAGTCCGGAACTAGATCCAGATATTGAACTGGGAAAGATCTTACCATGAATCTGGCGCTTTTTTCTAAGTCCTTCTCATGGGTGGTGCCAAATGTCGTATCCTGCAAACTGTTCTCCAGACACAGTCATTGTGTCTAGATAGTCTCTGGCTGTATACCACGCAACAGCTTATGTAGAGGGCGCGCGGTTTTCATGCACTTAGCGAATCACTGTTACTCCTCATCCTGGTGTGCCTCTTTCACAGTAGCTCTGAGTTTCGGGAGTTTAGTTGCTTTCCTGCATTTCCTCGTTGCTTGCTGAAATGTGCACTTGTTTTGGGTCTGTGAAATAATGGGTTTTCCCATCTGCTAAGCACACACAGCTTGGAGGGGTATAACATGCTATATTCCAGCTGAAGAACTCGAAGCTGTCTCTTGACTGCTTGAAAGAGGCGTTGGGCATCCTGGACTTGTTGCGTAAAGTCCGAGTGTAGGGAGATTTCTGTGCCTTTGTATTGGAGAGATTTTAATTCACGCACCCTACGGAGTGCTGCATCTCAGGCCCTGTATTTTAACAGGCGTGCAAAAGTTAGAAACTGGTATCAAGCATGGCGCCAGGGACCTATGCGCTCGCTCCACTATGAAAATTTCAGAGAAAGTATCTCTACATAGCACAGTGTAGAGGAGGGTTTCAATGAATTTCTCCATATTGTCTATGTTGGAGGTCTCCGCCACTCCTACAATTCGAATGTTGTTTCTCCTGGATTTGGATTCTAAGTTTTCTGTTTTAAGCTGTAGTGCTCGGATGTGTTTGTCTGCTCTCTTAGTACGTTCCATATCAGCCTGCACTGTATCTTCCACTGTGGAGACCCTTTGCTCCACCGTGTCTAGTCTTTCTGTATGCTTGTCTATTCGCTCTGCCATCCGGTCCATACGGAATGTCAGCACGTCTATCTTGCCATCTATTTTGGCTAAACCTCTTTGCATAGCTGAGAGTATTTGTTTCAGGTCTGGGTCTGCCGCGGTCTCCACTGTCTCAGGCCCTGAATCCGCAGATTGCCCCTCCTGGTCCTGCTGTTTGGGGGACTTACGGGTTCCGAATTGTACTTTGGTTTACAGCTTATCCGCTTTACCCATGATTATCAAGGCAGGTAGGTTCTCTTATGTAGGAAGTGTCCACTTTGCGGAGTATAGGGGGGTTGTGTACGTAGCCGGGCCAGAATGAACGGAGGTCATGGCCTCCGGGCATCTACAGTTGTCAATCTACCTGCTTCCAGGACCCGTCACCGGTCTTACTCTCTTGGGTTCTTCACCAGCAATGTGCCAAATATAAGCTCATACATGGGGCCCCCCCTACTGCAAAACAGACACAGCCAACGATTCCCGCTCTGAACGATCTCTCAGCCCCAGCACTACAGAGCAGATAGGGTTAGTGTAGACCAGTGCCGTGCAGGCAGTTGCAACTCTGTGGCGTTGAGGGCCAAATACCCTCTGTCCTCAATCAATCAATCAATCACGCGTTTATGAAGTGCTACTACTCACCCGTGAGGGTCTCAAGGCGTTGGGGTAGGGGGGGTTTCGCAGGTTCCAGTCCAACAAGAGGGGGGTCTGTCGAAGAGCTAGTTTTTGAGGTTTCTTGTGAAAATGGGGGGAGATGTTGTCTGTCTGAGGTGGAGAGGGGGGGCGTTCCAGGCTCTGGCCGCGAGGAAGTAGAAGGAGCGGCCGCCTGATCTAGTCTTTCTGGTGCGGGGGACCAGGGGACCACTTTGGGGTGCGTGGAATTTGAGTCGGCTGTTCAGGTATGCTGGTCCGGTGTGGTGGAGGGCCTTGTGAGCGTGGGTGAGCATCTTGAAGGTGACTCTAGCTTTGATGGGGAGCCAGGGGAGTGTGCACAGATGCTGGGAGATGTGGCAGTGTCTTGGCAGGTTGAGGACCAGTCTTGCCGCGGCGTTCTGGATGTTCTGTAGCTTGCGTGTGAGGTTTTTGTTTATTCCGGCGTAGAGTGTGTTGTCGTAGTCAAGTCTGCTGGTGACCAGGGCGTGAGTGACTATCTTTCTGTGTTCGAGGGGGATCCATTAGAAGGTCTTGCGTTGGAAGCGGAGGGCGTGGAAGCAGGAGGATGAGACGGCGTTCATCTGGCGGTCCATTTAGAGTTCAGAGTCCAGGATGATTCCCAGGTTGCGTGCCTGGTCCGTGGGGGTGTGGGTCCATGATGAATACTTCTATTGTGTTGGTGTTTAGTTGAAGACAGCTGTTTTTCATCCATTTGGCGACGGCTTCCATGCCTTCTCGAAAATTGTGTCTGGCAGTGTTGGGTTAATTGGATAGGGAGAGGATGAGTTGGGTGTCGTCTGCGTATGACACAATGTTGAGTCTGTAGGTTCTGACGATGGGGGCGAGTGGAGCTATGTAGATGTTGAAGAGCGTAGGGCTGAGTGATGACCCCTGGGGGACTCCGCAGGTGGTTGGTGTAGGGTCCGAGAGTAAAGGGGGGAATCTGACACACTCCATTATGTCGGAGAGGAAGGAGCGGATCCAGTCGAGGGCCTTGTCTAGAATCCCTGCGTCGTGGAGTCTGTGTATTAGGGTGCGGTGAGAGACTGTGTCGAACGCAGCTGAGAGGTCAAGGAGGATGAGGGCTGCGGTTTCTCCTTTTTCCAGTAGGGTGTGGATGTCGTCTGTTACGGCGAGGGCAGTTTCCGTGCTGTGGTTTTTTTCTGAAGCAGGATTGGGAGGAGTCGAGGATGCTGTGCTCTTCGATTAATGTGGCAAGTTGGCTGTTGATGGCTTTCTCGATGACCTTCGCTGGGAAGGGGAGCAGGGAGATGGGTCTGTAGTTTTCGAGGTTGGTGGGGTCCGCCGAGGGTTTCTTGAGAAGGGGTTTGATCTCGGCGTGTTTCCTGGCATTGGGAAACGATGCGGTTGCCAGGGAGCGGTTGATGGTGTAGCAGAGCATGGTGCGATGGTGTTGGTGGCTCTGTTGAGAACGTGGTGGGGGCAAGGGTCCGTGAGGGCCCCGGAGTGGATTGAGTTGATCGTCTTCGGTGGTGAGGGCTGTCCAGTTGTCAATCGTTGGCTTCATGGTGTCGGGGTGGTTGGTGAGCGTTCAGTGTGTTGATTATCTTCGTTGAAGTTGTCGTAGATGCCAGTGGCTAAAGCGCTAAAACACCATTCCAAGGCTGAGACTCAGCCAATGCGGGCTCGAAGGGTGCAGCTGAGAGAGGCCTTCACCGATAGGGTGTTGATGTCGAACACCCACGTGTGTAAGGGGAGTTTTCTGAATACTGCTTCTTTTTGGGCCCTCTGGTGCAATACGCATCACGCTTAGCCTCATCTGCTTCCTTTAGTTCTGCTCGCTCTCACTGCCTCGCCCGGAGTCCACGTCGGAGGTCTCGTCCCTCCCCCGGCAGTAATGGAGCCACCTCCAGCATCTCCCACTTCACCTCAGCTTCATCCTCGGGGACCGGGCCAGTCTCTTCTCTCGTACACCGCAGCTCGCCTCCGTTGCGCGCGGTGATCACAAGCAGGCTAGCTGCCGGCCCACAGCACATGAGGTGTCCCCCCGGCAGTGGCAAGTAGGCCCAGCCCTACCTCGGCCTCCACAGGATCAGAGGATGCTTAAGAGGGCATGGCGCGGGCCCGCCGTCTACCTTCTGGGGCCATTTGCGGAATTGGCAGTCTACTTTGTTGTGCTGCAACTGGACCTGCCTAAACCCTGCTGCTGGCCTCTGCTAGAGAGAGTTTCTGATCCGCATGAGGTGCCCCCAGTTTCTAGAAAATCAGCTGGCATTAGAGTGTACTCCTCCTGAAGAATACTGACATATGGGCTCCTTGTGACTGCAAATGGGCCAGTTTCCGCCAAGACTCTGCTGCCAGTGACAAGCGCAAGCAGGGGGCAACCTGTTCTTTTTATCAACAGTGACTACCAGGAACGCAAGACCGGTACTGCATGCTATAGCAATGACAGCCTGCGACAACAGCCAACGGTAAGCTACAGCGTCGAGCAACCGCAATGCCTGAGCAGCTGTGGTTGCTCCAGGTGTTTCAGGATGGCATCCTTAAACTCACATACATGATAGTCACTGGACATAAGGTGTCTTCTGCTCTCCGGTGAGAAAGCATTTAATTCAGCTATCTTGTACCGATCGTCTCAGCCACCCCCCTTTCTGTCTCTACATCACATTGCACTGCACCAAATAGGCTTCCGGTACTTCAGCCACATTGCCTCTTGGCTGATCTTTTGGCATCATTTGGTCTCATTCCCACTATATGAGTTTGTATAATAAAAATCCAGAAGCCTGTTCTTTCTTTTAATGCACTTCTGAAGATCTTCGCTAGAGTTATAAACATTTCTGTTCCTTCAAATTCTTCCTTGAGGTTTCAAATTCTTATATTTTTCCTTCTTGACCCGTTTTCCAGGTCTTCAAACTTGCTGATTAGGAGTTTTGTCTACATACTGAGGTTTTTTTTGGTCTTAAGCTTGCTCATTTTTAGTAGATTCTTCGCTGCTTCAAGATGATGATCCGTAGATTGTATGTCTCTCTTCATGTTGGTTGTTTAGGATTTTGTCTTAGTGTGCCCAAATTGCCAGTAAAGGACGGTTTTAACTCTTTAATTCCATCAAGCATGATTTCAAGTCATTTTTAGTAAGGAATATCAGTTATTTTGCAGGGGTTTACATAGGGAGTCATTACATCATGGTCATTTTATCAGGAGTACCTTTACATCATGGTTATTAAAAGGTTATTACATTGGAAGCATATTATTTCCAAGGTATATTCTATACACACACACACACATTTATACACATATCAATGATATTTTAAAAATGCTATATTATTTCAAATGAAATACATTGTAAATTTTCATAATAATATTTTAATACTAAACTATTTTTATACTGACCAGTCTGTAAGGAGGTGAGATGAGGTGGAAGACTTGGTACACCATGCACCCAGGTGTGAGAGTTTACATTTTACTCACACATGCACCGGTCATACTTTGCCTGGAGTGTTGTCCTTGCACAGTAGGCACTAGATGCAGGGCTTGGCCAGAACCGAGGTTCTGTGCTGAACTGCCATGCAGCAAAACACCTTGTTTTGCAAGTGTCTTTCATTTTAAATACACTTGGTCCAATGTACTTTAATTGTTTTGCTGAAAATGTTTTTTTTAAGACCAAACTTGGATTGCGTAAGGCATAAGGTGCTTTCTCCCTTGAATGGATGTAAAAAGCAAGCTCACAAGATATCCAAGCTTGGTTAAAGCGCGGGACCAGAGATCACTTAATTCTGCATTCTCAGAGTACAGGGTGGTCAGCACACTTTGTGGAGTAGTGTAAGGAAATAGGTCATACAGCTATGGATAGGGATGTGGTTTCTTGATTGCGCTTTCCATGTGGCATGGTTTCATCATTTGTATTTTACTACTGCAAAGTAGTACATGGGTTACTGGGAAACAAATTCTGTACAGCTGGTTAGCTTTGTTAACTTCTGTTAGGAAGAAAGCTAGAGTAAAACACAATGTATTCTCTGTGTTTTTAACAGAATCTAGACTTTTCTTTACTTTAACCTGTTCGCTGCTTGTTGGCCAACGGCCGTCACGAGCACTACCTCCGTAGTGCTGCGCACGTCCCGTTGGCCGCCGCGGCCCCGCCCACACAAGAAGACACCCGCACAGCGGCGGATTTTACGCCGCTTTTAACGGGTTAACAAGGAAAATCAATATCTATGATGGATCTCAAAAAAGACCTTGACACTTACTAATTTGATTCAATTGATGAGCTTCCCAAGTTAAGCAGAAGTACAACAATTAAAGGTTTATTTATGGACAGGAGGCAAGTATGAAACAGATATGGAAACAACAAGGTAGGGTTATAAAAGTTCAGAAATCACTGCAGCTATAGGACCCAAGCCAAGCACCAAACACTCCAGATCAGAATTAGAAGATTAACAAACACTGCATTGTAAAGATTCCGGCATGCACCCCTGGAAGGTAGTTGGACAGCAATCTGTTGAGACTAAAGAAAACATCAGACCACCATAGCCACAGCAAAAACGGGGTAAGAGCACAGCAAGAACAGTATATCGCTGTACCCATTACGATAGAGATATCCACCAAACAGTCAACAATTAAATAAGTTAGATCACATGTTTTCAAGATCTGCTCGACCTACACAAAAGCATTACACCTCAGGGTAAAGTCTCACCCTACAAATGACTTAATCCTTGCATAGGCCAAGGGCAGACTCAATCGCAGACAGCACTCTGCCCAAGCACTAAAATCAGCAAAAGGCAAAGAAACTAGGAACACTGCCACACATTAAAAATGGATGACAAACTTAAATCATTAAAACAAAGCTAAAACATCTCACAGAATGGGCGGGAAAGGATTTCCTAAGCTTGTACCAATAGAATAAAGTAGTTGGAGAGTCATCATTAGACATAGTTCATTTCTAAAGGACTGATGCTTGGGTGGAGTAGAAAATACAACTTTTCATTTTTGAAGAAATTGTTTCATGGCATTCCCTTCATCACTAGTTGTTGGACGATTTTGTATTTGAGACATTTATTAACAATCACAAGTGTCTTATTTAATATCATTGCTTTGTAACGTTTTAACTGCAAGGAAGATCATATCGGTTAATAAAAGAGTATTAAAAATCAAATACAATTATGCAAACATGTAACTAACAAAAACACTTAATTTTACAAAAATTGATTTTAAAAACAAAAACACTGACCAGTATAGCTCTCATCATCATCAGAAATAGGCACTTCCCTTTTAAGTAAGTGTTCTAGTTCTTCTGTCTTGGCTACATCGACAGGGCGGAGTCCTTGCTTATTAGCCTGAAATGCATTACCACCATGTCGTAGAAGCAACTTGACAATCTGAAAAATAAATCACTATTGAACTCCGCTCTGTATTTATTTTTTTATTTATTAGCTAAACAGAATTTATTTACTAGAGAATACAGCACTCTTTTTATTGCATTATTTGTCAGAGTTAAACTTTTTTTGTCATAGTATGAGAAAGTTAATTAGAGCTATTGCTAACAGAGAAAGAGTTAACCATAAAGAAAAAGTCAAATGAAAACAAAGAACCTGAATACCATCTTCAATAAGAGGTGGAAAAAACAAGTCTATAAAATTCTGACATTAGTGAAGGTCATACTCTTACATAACACTAACATACAACAAAACGCTATGAATCAAATGCTTTATTTGCTCTTTGCTACTGGCAGTCCCACTGGACCACATTTCAGTGAGGTACATAATGCTCAAACACTGAGGATTATAAAAATCTACCATGTAGGTGAAGATGCATGACAACAGAACAAGTTATTTAACTTTGGTGCATACTCTATCCAACCACAGATTCCTCCACTTGAGAATTTTCCCAAAGTGCCAGACTGGGTACGGAAAACTCAAAAATAGTTCTCCTGCATGTCGATAAGTGGCGCTCTGCTATTCTGTGTCAATGCCATTCCATTCCAAAGATGGCGAATGGAGCACCACATGCACAATTAAGCCTGCTTCTTTCAGGAACTCTTCAGCTCTCTCAGACACGGAGCCCATCGGCTAATTGAATGTGCCAGAGTGCAGATTTTTGGATTGGGATCTTTTTAGATGGATGAGACCATACCACAGAATGAGGGCGGGTGGACGATGAGTAATATACGGTTATATTGAGCATCCACCTGAAAGAGTGTTACCAAAATAACATTGTCTTCTAATAGATACTTCTAATCTCAGATTCCTCACCTTGTGAACAGATTCCAAAGCAGTACCTTCCAAGGCGATGAGTCTGTGGAATGACTCAAACTAAAACGTCCTGGAGGACAGAGAGCAAAATGGCCATCACTGACCTGGCTGTCAAGGCAGTAGTGCTGCATGAACGTGATGCTCACGTAGGTGCCTGACAAATATCCTGGGCTGGCACACCATGTGCCAATGCAATGGAAGCAGCCTTGGCCCTCATGAAGTGGGCCCTTAGGCCTTCTTGAGGTTGCTTCGTAGCCAACGTATTGTGGATCTTAATACAGAGGACTATATATTGAGAGATGGCCCATTTCTTTATGGCTTTGTCCTTCTTTGCCCCAGAGAATCTCACAAAGAGATTATCATCCACTAGACTCATCCTCAACCTCCCCAGACAGACTTACATCACACCCTACCTCAAGAAGCTACACTGGCTCCCATTACAGAAGAAATGCCAGTTCAAAATGTTGACCCATGCATACGAAGCCCTGCACAACGAAGAATCAGCATACATCAACAAACACATGACTTTCCACCAACTGACCGCCTCCCTCCTACTCGCAGCCACCCCTCCATTCCATTGAAACAACAGCAGAGGACGCTACATCTCACACCTGGCAGCAAAAGCTTGGAATTACCTTCCCGTTCACCTAAGGACTGCCTCATTGCTTAGGCAATTCAGGAAAGAACTCAAGACCAGGCTGTTCGAATGAACCGATGACCAGGAAGTAGTAAGAATCCACAGTGCCTTCAGACCATTACAGGCGATTTGCCGCGCTTTATAAATCCTTGATTGATTGATGTTCTCTGGTACAATCAATGTGAGTAACCTTTATGGGTCCAAACATAAGTGTATGCAGCCGCGATTGCACTCAATTATCAATGTAAACAAAGTTTTCAAAAATCTAAACAACAGTATCCTGTTCTCTATGTGGCGTGCGAACGGTAGAAAGGCCCTGCTAGACCTTTATGCTTAAAGTCAATAGGAAAAAAATCCTGGATAACTACCCAGGAAGAAACCGTGCACTGCCTCTTCACTCGTTGAGTGTATTCAAAATGTAATCTATCAAATGTTAACAAAGCTACAGCTTGATATCACATGTTATTAGAAACATTTACAAGCTGAACATTGTGTCTTAAAACAAGTAACATCATGATACGAATCTCTTCAATAATTTCTTGACTTCATGTTTATTTCTTGTTCATGGAGATTTTTTCATTTTCACAAAATCCAAAACATATGGCTTTAATTTGTCACTTCTACATATCCCAATGCATTTCGGGCTTCCAGTGTGCCCTTCGTCAGGGGAATCTACAAAACGGATTTATACCGCGTTATTACAAGGGAGAGCAGCGGGATGCTACAGGTTCATAATATCACGGCCAGGAAAAGGTAGAAAATGAGCAAGAACAATGTTCATGACCTAAGTGCGGAATAAAGATGCCCAATTACCAAACCACATGGTGTTTGTGAAAATGGACAAATGGAATCTAAAGGTGCCTACACGCAAGTGCTTGCCAAAGATGCTCCTATCTTTATTTCATCTCACATCTTTGGCAAGCACTTGCGTGTAGGCACCTTTAGATTCCATTCGTCCATTTTCAAAAACACCATGTGGTTTGGTAATTGGGCATCTTTATTCCGCACTTAGGTCATGAACATTGTTCTTGCTCATTTTCTACCTTTCTACCTTTCCTGACCGTGATATTATGAACCTGTAGCATCCCGCTGCTCTCCCTTGTAATAACGCTGTATAAATCCGTTTTGTAGAATCCCCTGACGAAGGGCACACTGGAAGCCTGAAATGCATTGGGATATATAGAAGTGACAAATTAAAGCCATACGTTTTGGATTTTGTGAAAATTAAACAATCTCCATGAACAAGAAATAAACATGAAGTCAAGAAATTATTGAAGAGATTAGTATCATGATGTTAATTGTTTAAAGACACAATGTTCAGCTTGTAAATGTTTCTAATAACATGTGATATCAAGCCGTAGCTTTGTTAACATTTGATAGATTACATTTTGAATACACTCAACGAGTGAAGAGGCTGTGCACGGTTTCTTCCTGGGTAGTTATCCAGGATTTTTTTCCTATTGACTTTCCAGGAATAAAGCAGATCAAAGAATGTCAGAAGTGTGATGGCTTGTCTAACATGAAAAGGCATCATCACCTTTGGTAGGAACCCAGCTCACATCTTAACCCATTTTGCCGGGAAAAAGGAGGTACAGGGAGGCGGGAGTAGTTAACTCAGTCATATTGCAGACATCATTGCAACCAGGCAGCCCTTTCTAAGGGTTAGTAGACACAGTGGACAACTGTTCATATGTTCAAAAGGGGTACACATTAGAAATGTGAGAACCAGATTTATGTCCCACTGTGGCAACACAAATAGCTTAGGTGGAAACATGTTGTAAAACTTTCAGAGGGCAATCATAATATGTGATTCCTTAAGGACGGTTGGAACATACAGCAAATGTAAAAAGACCGAAAGGGCTGAAAGGTTACCTTTAACTGTGCCCAAAGCATGACCTTGCAGGGCTAAAACCTAAGTAAACAACAAAACATCTACTGGGTCCAATTGATGGGCACAGCGCCAAGCCAAAATCTTGTTCAGTGTCCAGCATACACAGACTTTGTTGAAGAACACCTAGGTGCTAAGATGAAATCAGCTACCATGTGAAGAAGATGAAAGGGGATTAACTGTCACCGCTCAACCTCAATGCAAGGAGGCGCGGGTTGCGTAGGCTAGGGTGCAGGCACATGTCCTGCTGTTGGAATAGAAGATCCTCTGAAGCACAGAAGCTCAGGGTGTCACATTCTCATGGCCCACACCAGCGCCAAAAGAATCACTTTGGCCCTGTAATTCCTGATCTTCAGAACTCAGGTCAGGAGAGGGAGCAGCGGAAAGGCATACAGATGTTCGTGCACCACTATAGATTGCATGTGTCTACGAGAGAGGGAGGACCAGCTATCTTGGGAACTCCAGTGGGAAAAATTGCAAACAATGCGCGTTCTCAGCAGCGGCGAAGATAATGAGCCAGGGTTATCTCCATTGTTGGAAGATGCCTGCGCCACCTCTGGGTGTAGCTTTAATTTATGATTTGCTAGGAGCTACTGGCTGAGTACCACCAGAGAGATCCCTTGATGATTCTGGCAGTTCCAGACATACACGCTGATTTCCGGTAGGAGTGAAGGTCACAATCTGCATATGTAGGTCCCTAAAACGACAAGATTCAAACTTTTAAGGGACTGTTGAAAACAGATGTCTGTGACAGATTCCCACGAGATGTGCCTCTGATGTTTAGGCTCTTCACTCAATTCTAAGGACTGCAATACCTGCGCCAGATGAACCCTAAGGCCATTCGCAAGTGTGAAGCAATGCTGTATGTGGCAAACCACCGTAAGTTTCCATGCAGATCTTGCTCCAGATCAAAGTCAGAGGCAAGGACCCACTCCCGCTCAAAGTCCTGAAATCATTTCGGAGGCGGATGTACCTCATGATTGAAGTCTTCAGGCAAGTCGAAGAAAAGCAAGAAATTAAAGCAGGCCTCTGCCCCTTCCTGCTATTCTTGATCTCTAGAGAAGGTGCAAAGGCATTCTCGAGCTTGTGTTCTCGCGCCAGTTCCACCAAAGAACCAATTCCATCTCTGGTTCAGATACACCCAGAGTGCCGTGGTCCATCAGTGATGTCGCAGTAATTAGAGGACTTTTGTGAAGCCTTTGTGTCCCAAGAAGCTCCAGGGACTCCCACTCGGGTTACCACTGGAAGGTTCACCGTTGACAGTATCTGGGCCCTGTGAGCCAGCTTAGGGTTCGGTGCTGGCATCTGGAGTATGGTTGAAATCTGCCCTGGCTCCTTAAGCAGCTATGCAGACATCACCAGCGCCAGAGGAAGACACGACACACATTGCGGTGTCCGGCATTGTGTCAACTGCAGCCACAGCCACTGCTGAACCCATCAGACCCAGAAGAAATTCCCCTGATGTACAGGCACACACAAATATTAAACAAGCTTTTTGTCTCTTGACTTTGACCAGACTCAGCCTAATGGAGAGGACAATGGTGGACATGGTGAAGGATTTGCCCCATCCTATGATGGTGATGGCAACTGGAATATGGAGCTATAGGAGGTCAGTGGGTTGGACACTTCTCTCGATACTGGTCTGATTAACCGTACATTCCCACAAACTCAGGAAAGCACTTCATAAGCCAATGCAATAAGGCAAGCATTGTGATGTTCTTCACCTTCACATCCACCCTAAGGAGGTAAAACCAAACATGTTGACAGAGGTCTTGTAGCCTGGAAAGGCCCAGAATCAGCCCCTGTTGCCTTTTACAGAAGGCCTCACTGACACGCAGCTAAGCAGTTGGGCTAAACAATGCTTTTGCCCCCAAGTCAACTGACAGTTCGCCTGCCACCACAGACCAGCTCCAGGAGACCCAGATAGCTCAGATAGGCGGTTTTTCCACGAAGCAATTCCTTCGCTAAAACCTGTATATTTAGAGGCCATGTACAGTAAGGTCATCAACACACTCTGGCGGAGACAAAACTTTAAACAGGACTGTTAGGGAGTGTTTCTTAATACTTTTGAAGCATATTCCTGCAGTATGATCCCTGTGGCAGGTGAGTTTGATGCCTACTGGGAGTCTGTAGAGGAGGAGCAGTCGCTGCACCCTATTCATGAGGAGCTAGTGGATGTCATAGATGCATCCCTAAAGGGGGTGGTCTCCTCGGCGTTTCAACCCCACAGGCAGTGAATTATTGACTTGACAGTGAGGGGCGAACCTTCTTTTCCGGGGTCCCTAATGGCAAGAACAAGGCCAAACCGAACGTGCATGTTAGAGATACAGCTCTCTCATCAGATACCTTTGAGAGGCTGCATCGGGTCTTTCTAAAAAGGCCTTTAGACACAGGTCAAGGAGCAGATGACACTATATATGAGTTTGATGACTTGGTGTGGCCCATGCCAAATGGACCTTTTTGTGTGACGACTCAATCACCAACTTCCCCTCTTCTTCAGCTGGCTCCCGAATCCGCTGGCAGAGGAGACGGATGCCTTCATTCAAGACTGGAGCCAGTTATGGGGTTATGCCTTTCCTCCATTCTCGATGACAGTTAGGCTCATGACATTGGCCTGGTGCCAGAAGGAAGAGATAATCCTGGTGACACCTCTTTGGAAGTAACAAGTATGGTATCCGGTTCTTCTGGAACTTTCAATGGATTTTCGAATCTTAATTCCCAGACTCCTCTTCTACTGATGGACTTACATGGCAAATTACTCCAACTGGTTCAAAAAGAGACTCTCCGACTGATGGGTTGGAAGATTACAGGGGACGGTGGGAGATTCCGGGCCTTTTGTCACTGGCTTCCTCCCTTATTAGAAGGGCCTAGGCAGACTACTGTCATAAGATATGGCTCGGCCTGGAGAAGATGGTCATGCTGGTGTCTGCGATGGGGTTTGGATACCATGGGAGCGGATGTAGTGCACATTGTAAATTTTCTGACAGAATTGGTGGACAAAGGGTTGGCTTATCGAACTATCAACGCATGCACAGCTGCAATTTTGGAGGGCCATGTTCCGATACATGAGGTCCCGGTAGGGGAACAGCCTTTAGTCTGCAAGCACCTGAGGGGCATCATGGCAGGATAATCCATATCTGTCCTGTAAAAGTCCTGTGGGTATATCTCGTTTAAGGGAGTTTCTGACATTCGTACCATAGATATCACAGCATGCATGTTCACTCCAAAGGGGGTGTCGTTCACCATTTCTTGGTACACAAAATCCAATACCAGGGTGGTTCAGTACCCAGCGTACCACGCACAACTGGACCATCCACAGTTGTGCGTGGTACGCGGTGTGAGGGCCTATGAGTCCATGATGAATGAATACAGACCACCAGGAACAGCTCAACTTTTTGTCTCCCTCAAGAAGCCTTTCAAGCAATCTTGGCAACAACTATTGCCCGTTGGGTGAGATGATTCCTGCTAGAAGCAGGTATTGATACCTCAAATGCTTTTTCCCTGGGGAGCCTCCGCACTAGACAATATTCTCAGAGTGGCTTATTGGTCTTGCGATTCCACGTTTAAAACATTTTATTTCAAACTAATGACTGGCATGGCTTCACTGGTTGTCAACCAGCTTTAAACAAGCAAAATCTGAGCCTCCAGTCATGACATAGAATATAACATTTCTTACCTATCAGGAAGAAAAGTTTACATTTTATTAAGGACGCGGAGGCAAGGATTATCCCTCCCGTCTCGATGGACACTTATTACCCTCCAGGTATCTTCTGTAGTCTTCATTGTTGGATAAGTGTATGCTGATATTGGGGATCACTATTAAGGTTAAAATACAGCTTGTCTAAGTGATTTTGACTGAAATGTACCTTCGATGGTGAACGGATGTATCTAGTTTATTGTTGCATATTTTAACAGGTACCAGTATTGTTGATGTTGTAGATAACTTCAGACATGTACAATACGTTGATAATTTATTTCAGATGTATTTCAGTTTTCTCCAGGATCAGACCAGAAGCAAGACTACTAAAAGAAAAGTGGACCACAGGATGTATCACTCGAAGAAAGTAGCAGTGCTGTTCCTCGATGCTGCTTATATGGGACTTACTCTATGGTATACTGTTCACTTGTTGCAAAGAATCATGGGATTTGTAGTCTTTGAATAAACACGTCTTATTTAAGGCTGCTGAGTGGAATAAATAAAAGAGTAAAGCATAAAGCATAATGCTCGCCTCAGCGTCCTTATTAGAATTGAAACCTTTCTTCCCGATAGCTAGGAAATGTTATATTCTGCTAGATTTGACAGAGTATCAATGAGCTGGATCTACATCAGTGGCCATAATAAGCTTCAAAGAATAAATAAGGAGAACCAGTAGGTGCACAAAGGATAGTGGGTGTATCTGGCCCATATGCTCCTTGTAAATTGAAGTAACTACTAAAGAATTAAAGTGTCAATTGTATTCAACAAGTCTATCTTATTGAAATTCTATGGCAAAGCTTTGTCAAACAGCACAGAATGCCAGTCTTGTTAAAGTCTTGTCATGAGTAATCCATGCTAGGTAAGTAAGGAATGCCTTGGCGTTACATAGATCCCACTACAACGTTGTGCAAGTTCTTGGAGGCAAAAGCAGTTGTTCACCATCAACAGAAATGCTTATGGAAGTGCAGATCTAAAGAGGAAGGAAGTAGTGATAGTCAAGGAAGTCTCATCCACAAAGAAGATCCAGAAACACTAAAAGCTGAAACAGACTGAGTGGAAACATTCTCAGATGAAGACAGAGCTATTATTCACAGACCCAGGAAAAGCTATTTTCTTCTCTCCTTAGTGCCTTGTAAAAGAGGCAGACGATTTGGCATGCTCCTCATCTCCAAAGAGAGAATATTGTGATGAGGGTTTAAAATGCAGCCCTGCAAGACCGTTGGGTTTGTGGGAAGCCTATGCCTTGCTGAGACAGATGGTCTTGAAGGGACTGGACAAAAGGATCCAAATACTGCATGATTTTGGTAAATCCACTGTGAAACTAGAGGGAACACAGATGGAGTAAGTCTTCTGCAACTCATAATGCCAGGACACGGCCAGATTTTCTTTTCTGCTAATTCTGCGTTCACACACAATCTGTTCCATGCTTATTTTGGAATAAGGCCAGAGCTTCGAGAGAATCAACCTCATGCTTGAGGTAGGTCAGTGTAAGTTGTTTGCTGCCCAAAGAGAGAATATAAACTTAGTTAGCCTCAATACTGGAGTTCTAGAGGATGCCTATAATGAATGAAGAATTGGATATGCACCTTGTGAGAAAGTGCCTCTTTTGCATGGGTAGCCCACCACTTTCCCCCTGCTTTTGATGTGGTTTCAAATGTAGTGCCCAGGGTCCCTGCCAACCAGGTGCCCTGGGCCAGCAATCCTTCCCTAAAACATACTCCCAATTGGTACTTCTGCACCCTAAACGTCCCTAGTAACTGGCACGCTGGGTACCTGGGGCCAGGAAGCGGATGGGGGCCTGCATGCCCCTATGAGGGAGAAAACAACTAAGTCAACATGGCACCCTGTCTGGGTACCATGCCAGCTAACACTGCCTAGCAGAATAGGTAAGTCACCCCTCAACCAGGCTACACAGCCCTAAGGCAGGGTGCACTATAATACAGGTGAGGGCATAGCTGCATGAGCAGATATGTCCCTACAATATTGGACACCATTTCTCAACATTGTAAGTGCTAGTGAAGCCATATAGAATACATGAGCTGGAAAGTCGACAACTAGAGTTCAACAGCACCATTATGGCTCTACTGAAGTGAGTGTCTGGTACCAAACTAATCCTGTCAATAAAACAACACTGATGCCAGTGTCTGAATCTATGCCAACCCTGGTGTGGTCTCTGACCAGCTGTAGGCAGCCAGTCACCACCATGCTTGGTTCTAGACCACTGGTTGGGGAGCCCCTGCTCTCTGAGACCATAGAAAATGCACATCCTGGGCAGAGGGGTCATGCCTATTCCCCCAGGATGGGTTAGTGCTCGAAGAGGGAAACTTCAAAGGCCTGCCGCCTTTGTAATGCGACTGCCAGCCTCTGCTACTAATAGCAGATGGCAAACCCTGGTTAACACCCCCACTTCGGGCGGGAAAAAAAAAAATAGGAACTGTGCCGACCTTTAGGTGGGGCAAGCGAGGTAAAGCACACTCCTTAGTCCTTGCCAATTTGAGGCTGGGGGGACTCCTCCAATCAGGGTTAGGTCCATGCACCCTCCCACAGGGGTGTAGTCACCCGAAGTGAGATGCCCATTGGCCCTACCTGCTACCCCCTAAAAAACACCCAAAATTTAGCATGTAGGTGGCTCCCCCAGACCTGGATCCCAGCTCTGCAACGACCTAAGAAGAATGAAAACACCCTGCAGCAGAAGCTAAAAGACAACTGCCTTGGCCCCAGCCCAACCGGCCTGTCTCCAGCTTCAACGACTCTGCAACCTGTCTTGCAACAACCTCTAAAACCCCTGGGAGGACCGTTGCCTTCAAAAAGACTCCTATCTCCCAAGGACAACGGACCTGTCCAGAAGAAACCGATTCCAAAGATTCCGGATCCAGGCAGATTTGCGACACCTGCCCACTCTGCACCAGATGCCCACGGCCACGGGCAGAGTGGCTCACCTGTTCAGTGAAGTCTCCCTGGCGATCCTGACCTCATATCCAGCCTGGGCTGGATAAGAGGTCTAGGCTGACCTCTCCTGCCCTCCATGACTGCACCTGCAGTGTGAATGGAGAGGCTCCCCCCTACCGTCTCCAATAAGAAGATTCCGATATCCAAAGGCACCCCTGCACCCGAAGCCCCTGCGCCTTGGTGAGCTGAACAGATGGTACTCCTACGACCTCCTACATACCAACTTACCTCTGCTGTTGGTCTTCCTACTGTAACCTCCGGTGCCATGCCTGAAGCCTCTTCACAGTCAGGAAAATCCTTATTGAAAAGCATGGAGTACCTGACGTCCAATTTGCACCCTGCCACCCCTATGCTGTTGGTGGTGTTTGTTTGGTGCTGCCACCCCACTCACCCCCCTGTGCTTAACCTAACCCCCAAACCTTGGCCCCTGCAACCGATTTACTAACCTGTAAGCAGTGTGGCTCCAGGCTTCCTGTCTCCATTGGAGAGCATTGGATCAAACTGATTTTGACCTCTGCACCCAGCCGACCCTGCGCCACTGTTGGTACCTACATGACCCCTGGCCCTTGCCGAATTTTGACTCCGAAGACTGAAATTGTAAATTCGATTCTCACCTGATAAACCGCAATATTGTTTTCCCATAGGATAACATTGGAGAGTGTGAAAACCTTTCGAAAGTGTCGATTTTTGACAATGAAAAGTATTTTTAACTAAAAACTAACTTACCTTATTATGAAGACCTCGGTCTTAAAACAAAGTACAAACAAATCTAATTTTATAAAATTAGTCTGGATCTTCTGAAGTCGTGTGCCTTATTGATCACATAAGTGTAATAGAGGTCTTACACTCCTCTGTGTTAGGCCTCAGGCTGCTCGTCCACACTACCACTAATAGAGCACTTTGGGTTTTGCATTGAGCCATGTACACTTTTGGGGAAACCCTGGACTCCTTGCCTGTGATTACCACCTAGAGGCAATACCATAATCAGAGCCAATTCCCCTCCCCCCTCAAAATATCCCCCATATTATCAGCCATCAAATACGGTAAGCAGAGATGCAATGTCTGACTTGCACAGCTTTTATTACATTAGACTTTTATATGCCTACAGATAATGGCTACATGATTCAACACTCTGCTATACTGTGAACTCCACAAAGCATATTGGATGGCAGACCACATTGGCATAAGTGGGTTGTAACCTCCCTGAAAATTGCAGCAGAGTGCATTTTCAGCCAAAGCAGAAACTAAACTCTTCCCTCCCATGGCAAATGGATGTTGGAAATGATGCGTGGTGGACTGTAACAGTTCATGACAAATACTGACAGCTAACTAAATTTCAGAACTACAACCTCTCTTCCTTTTCCCTACATGCGGTATTTGTACCATTATGTAATGGTTAGATGGACAATTTTAGATTTCAATCCCTTCTTTCATCTTTGGGGGTCTCATTCAGGGGAATGATTCTTGCATCTTACCTGGATGCTTGGTCTATAAGTATCTCATTTTTATCTCTTAAAGCAGTTGCCCTGTTTAGATCCAAAATTACTGGTAGTATAGTCGTCCGGCCGTACCTACCACACTCTGAGTCATTCTACTTTCCCCCTATTGTTCTTTCTAGCATATACCTCAAGTTTTTCTTTATCTTATATCTACTCACAAACAACCTTCTTTGTATTCCCACCATTCCCCGTATAAAGAACAGTATAATGTTGGTTAAATATCACGCTATGTCATGGGCGAGACCTGGATTGCCAGGATGGCGGATGCTTGAATCTGAACTTCTGCCGGGCTCCCGCAAAACTCATTTCTCCTGGGTGCTAGCATACCCAATCCCTGGTCTTCGCTTGACCTGGCATCCCTTATGGAGCCCAGTTTTTGAAAGCCTCTCCACTGCCGTGATCCCTCCACAGTTGCCATGGGCCGTTGAGTTTATTGCAAGATGGCCTCAAGATAGCAGCCGCAACCAGATGTCTGCTCCCCGGCCGGGGCAACTGCCGCTGAGCTATGTAGGCACACAGAGTCTGGGTCCTGATGCTACCTCAGCCCCCAATGGCCACAGCCACAACTCCTTGAGGGTGGGCATTTGCAGGCCAGCACAGACAGACCCGCGAAATCCTTCGGATGGTGGTGGAATTGGCTGGAGCTGGAAGACTAGGTCCAACATTTGAAACTGCGGAGGCCACATTTGTGAGAAGAAACCTTGAGTAGTAGGCATTGCGGTTTGAATACCCCGACATCCGCAATGAGGGCCACTTGACCAAGCCGTAGCAGGTAGTATTTGGAGGTGCTGCAGGCCTCCACTCTCTTCTTGCCCAGCACCTGAGGTGGTCTTATCCTAAGGTACTCTCCAGCGGCCCCAATGGATCAATTGGTATCTACGTTCAGACTGCCTCCGGCTGCTTAGGGATTTGAGGTGACCACATGCCTCTGACCCTGAGAAAGGTACCTCATCTGGTGCCCCCACAGGTGGTCCAACAATGACTATCGAATCATAAAGCAGGCGCAAACCAAGAAGGACAGATTCATGGCCATCGCCAACTCGCCAGTACCAGAGAGGTACTTCAAGCCATCCAGGATTCTAAGTCGCCACTTAAGTCCTAAATAGAAGAGGCGTGGGTGAACACGTGTCTTCTACAACAGGACCTTTGCAATGTTGTGGACAGAATATCAGATGCAGAGGGGTGGATCTCTGAGTTAGAGGACACGGTAGAAGACTGAAAGCTTAAGTCTCACATTATCAGGATGCTTAGAATAGAGCTTGTGTAAGTGATCTGATTTATTGGCTTCCCTGAAGGGATGGAGGATTCACCACCAGAAACCTTCCTAGAGAAGAAGATCCAATCATGGACGGACATGGAGCAATCATCACTGTGCTTGAATGGGCGCACAGATCACCAATGATACAGACACCCCCCCAAACATGGTGCCTCACAACGCTCCATGATCGCCAAACTAATGAACTATTGAGACCGATGCAATCCTGTGAGGGGTATGGAATCTGGGGCTATTCACATTCCAATCCAGCTGCATCATGATTTTTCCAGACCATAAGTCTGATAAAACAGTAAAAGTCCTGCGACCTTGTCAAGCAAAAACTCTGTCATGAAACTCTAATACATGCTTCTATACCCAGCGAAGGTGCTGGTGACTAATAAGTCCAGAGTCTGCTTAAATGTAACCAAGCCTTGCAAAGGCCTGCTTTTCCTAGTGGTGGATTGCAAAACTGGGTGGGGGAGAGCAGTGCCAGACCCCAAGGCCACAAGAAGTCCTGTAAAAAGAGTGGGGAGTCACATGAGACACAGGCCTCGTACGGCTCCGAAGGGGGACGAGAGGGATCAAGAAGTAAGAGACACAGAGATGATAGAAGGCTCTCCCTCCGCAAGGGCACTAATTAAAGGGGGTAGCCTATGACTGACATAGCATGCAAGCATTGTTTTTTCCTACATGTATTACTTTGCAGGGGTCAGGCGGGGGAAGGGGATGTAATTGCCGCCTAGTTTTTTATGGTTCAGTTTTCTAGGGTGGCAGATACTTGTTCGGAGGCGGCAATACAGGCAGGGTGGAGGTTGGGATGTAGAGATTTGCTTTTCTTGTTTGTTTCCTAACTGTTCTTTTTACAAACAAAAAAAATATGACATCATGGTGCCCTTGGACTCGACTAGGCGCCCTGGGGTGATTTAGAGAGAGGGGAGAAGAGTAGCAGACTGGGTGAATAGCCTGGGACTGTGAGATGCATGGATGGTCTGGAATCCACAGTCCCAAGGATGCACTGGAATATCAGAGGCTCCACTTGTTGTTACTTTCCACCCACAATCTCCTCTACACAACTACCTCCCATTTCCTTCCAAGGGGCATATAAGATCATGCCCCAGCCACGGTTGGCGTCCACGGAGCAGACGAGAAACCAGTCTGGCATCTCAAAGCCTGGTTCTTGGCAGACGACCAATTCTCCCTTTTTTAGCTGCAAGAATCGTAAGCTTTGTTAAAACTGAATCAAGGGACATTGGGAGTCTCCTTCTGTGCTTTGGGCAGCCGGAAAGGCCACTATGCGGGGGATGGTCTGCTCATACTTGAGAGTTAAGAAATGGGAGAAATGTCAAATTAATACTCTTGAGAACGAGATTTAAGCAGTAGAATGGGAAAAGTCGCGGGCACCAGGAGGAACAAGTGAGGCATTGCCTGGAGGTGGACAGAGTGTCCTTGCAACAGCTCTATCTGGATGGAGATCAGTGTTGGGTAGCCTTCTTCTGATCGGTGTATGAATGGGGGTCAAGTCGAGCAAACTCCTATACTGGTTGGTTGACAAGGACAATGAGACAAGAGTAGTTCCCCATCTTAAGGACAGAACAGGGAGATGGATATCAACAGCCCTAGATATTGCGACTATGTTCAATTAGTACTATCAATCTTAAATGTTGAAAGATGGCGTCCCAGGTACCAGTGCAATTTTCTCTTTGATGAGGATCTTCAAATGTCTTGCTTGACCCGCTCTTATCAGGAGGACTGTGACCAACTTCTCAAGTTAGAGAAAATAAGCGAGGCCCTTGAAGACATAAATCCCGGTAGGACACCATGACCAGGTGGATACCCCATCGAATACGATCGTAAACTCCTGGCTCTTTTGGTGATGTATCTGGAGTTGACAGATAATGGCCATTTCTCGCAAGAGCAGGAAGGTTTTCCTTTCTTTTTTTAAAATATTTATAGACCGATAACCTTTAAAGGATATCATGTGTAATTGATTTACCTGGTAAACGAAATAATAAATAAAAAACATAACAAAAATCACAAGTATTTTGTTCATGCATGGCCTACGTTGTGTAATTACATGAAAATCAATTGGTTGTCAAGGGTTTTTTATTGCATTGCTGAATTGTTCCCTGCCCTTTCTGTACACGGACTACTTACTTGCAGTACTGAATCAATTTAGGACCCAGCAAGATTAAAGCATTTGAGGATGTAATAGCATTAGCTCTCTCCTCAGCCTTTGACACAGTCAATTATGACCTATTCTTAGACTGCTACACACAGCAGGATTTAGAAGACAGGAAATAAATATATTTCTCTTCTTTTTTTAAAAATAGGTCATGTATGTAGTGAAATCTACGTTTCGGTCCCCCAAGATTAGACTGTCTTGATGTGTTCACAAAGGTTCAGGTTCCAATCAAGGTTAAGCTTTATGTTCAACTTCTTAGCAGCCTAAGAAAATCCTTTGGATTTTAACACTTTTCAATATGCCGAAGAAAAACAGCTTTTATGGAAATCTGATCAAGTATCTACAACATCCAGCATCAATTACCTTGTAGGAATCCAGGACTGATGATTTGTGCTTATTTAAACCCAAACACAGACAAGATAGATGTGTTGATCGTGGGTGGGAATGTTAACTGCTGGACACCAGACCTCAGGCCAGAACAAAAGGGAGACACTCCTTCCCCAGGTATTACCCTTTTATATTTATATGTATGCTTTTTACACAGAACAGAAGCAAAAACATTATGAAGTACATATACACCATACAGTTACGATTCATGTGTGCATCAATTGCCTTCCCAGTGCCCTTCTAGTTCCTCCATAAAATCTCTGGTCATTGATGACCAGTCCTCCAAGTCTTCGGGCAAATACTTGTCAGTGTGGACCATTTTCATACTCATTTCCTCTGCAAAGGCCCATTTCATCAAGTCCCTCTGCCAGGGTTTTATATCATGTCCTGTCACCCTCAACCACCTGATTGCTATTCACCGTTTTTGCCAGCACCAGCCCCAACAATGCGAACCAGTGCTGTTTTCCCTTCCCCTTGGGCGTTGACACAGTGTCAAGCAAGCAGTATCGAGGGGCCCTAGGTATTACTTAAAGGAATCTAGAAGTCATTCTCGACCAATAACAAACTTTTCTGCACCAAATACAGAAGATCTGTGCTAAAAATATGGCTTTTTAAAGTGCTTAGGAAAAGCCATTACTTTCCCCCTTTGGAGAAGTTTAGTCAAGTGGTGGCCGTATTGCTTCTTTTCCAAATTGATCACTGTAATCCCATATAACTGGACCTGCCTAAGAATGCCCTGGAAAATTTGCAGCACAACATGGTGGTGAATTATGACATGACTAAGAAAAAAAGGACTATGTATCAACTACCAGAGGCAGACTACGCAGGCTGTGCATTAGTAACAGAATCACTCTGAAGATAGTTTGTCTTGTTGATGAGACATTCTACAACACCCTTGCAGCAAGAGCTCTCAAGATGGAGCAAGAACCTTCTGGTTTCAAGGACCCAAAATGTGGAATTAATTACTATTAAACACTCCTAATATCAACAGTTTTACAGCCTTTAATCAGGCTGTTTTCTCCTTCCTCCTTGTCCAAAATTAGGCTTCAGCTGCAGGTAATAGATTTGTGCATCCATTATAGATGGTCTTTGTTAAAGCAACGTCACCCTATGATCTGACATAAGATTTATAATGTGCACAATAGTTGGATAATTTGTCAGATTGCAGATTTCACACTTACGTCTCTATGATCACTGCTAACTGCATCATGGAGTGGAGTATCATCATCCAGTCCTTGTGTGTTTACATCTGCTCCTGCAGCTATCAAAACTTTAGCTATTTCATAGTACCCCAGGTTACAAGCTTCATGCAGTGGTGTCCAACCTGAAGAGGAACAATTTGCAAGTTTAAGCAAGAATACGTTTGTGACATATCATTTGTTTTGCAACATTAGGACGAACATATCAAAGAAAACAGGCCACCACAAAACTATTAGCAATAAAGCACTTCATTCAGTGGGCAAAAAAAGCAGTGTACCTAAACTAAAACAGTTACTAAGCAACATTCAAATCACTGTGAGGGGTCCATTTACCTCTGCAGCTGCATTCCATCCTCGCATGCACAGAACTACTCACAGTAACAAAAACATACACTGAAGACTCTTGCTGGTTAGAGACACAATCCTTCATTGCAGAACAGATATGGCCACTGCTTCAGCTGGGAAAGAATAATCATTCTCATTTACCCAAGGTTTACCTAGGACAGAAAATAAACCCAGGCACTGTGAATTAGACAGCTAAAAAAAAGAAAAGTGGCTAATGTTTCCGAATTGGGGCAGTTTTGAACTTGTAATAACTTGTAGAAGTGTTTTCAAGATATGGACGACTGCATTGATTTGAGCTTGCTGCAGGCAATGTTAATTTTCATATCAGGTCCACAAACAGCCTGTTAGACAAGCCCATCAGGACCTGCCTAATTGACACATAGGCCAGTCTGACTCAGTCTTATTTTCCAGAAGCAGCACGGATTGAAAGAGCTACTTTAACAGGCATCTGCTCTTCAATATCTGTAGCTTCGGAGTCTTCACTGTTCCTCTCAGCATTCATGACTAACAGAGATCTGGTCCTCAAGTTGTCTGAGAGAAGATTAGGGGCTAACTGCGCAGCAACAAAGAATGCACTTGCCGGTGGGGGTGTAGAAGCGGAGTCATTTGTTGAGGTACGCTGGGCCTGTGTCGTGGAGGGCTTTGTGTGCGTGGATGAGGAGCTTGAAGGTTATCCTGTTAACGGGGAGCCAGTGTAGGTCTCTCAGGTGGGGAGTGATGTGGCTGCAGCGGGGGATGTCGATGATCAGACGTGCAGAGGAGTTCTGGATGCCTTGCAGCCGTCTCAGGAACTTGGCTGATGCTCCTGCATAGAGGGCGTTGCCGTAGTCCAGCCTGCTAGTGACGAGGGCCTGGGTGACTGTTTTTCTTGTTTCAGTGGGGATCCACTTGAAGATCCTATGTAGCATTCGGAGGGTTTTGAAGCAGGAGGAGGAGACGGCGTTGACCTGCTTAGACATGGTGAGGGTGGAGTTGAGGATGACCCCTAGAATGCGTGCGTGGTCTGTGGGTGTCCGAGCAGTTCCTAGTGTGGTCGGCCACCAGGAGTCGTCCCAGGCCGAAGGGTGGACCCAAGGATGAGGACCTCCGTCTTGTCCGAGTTCAGCTTCAGTCGGTTGTTCCTCATCCAGTCGGCGACGGCCTTCGGAGGTTGGTTTTGGCTGTGTGAGGGTTTTTGGTGAGGGAGATGATCAGCTGGGTGTCGTCGGCGTAGGAGATGATGTTGAGGTTGTGTTGACGGGCGACGTGGGCGAGGGGTGCCATGTAGATATTGAACAGCGTCGGGCTGAGGGACGAGCCCTAGGGTACGCCGCAGATGAGGTCGGTGGCATTGGAGTGGAAGGGGGAGAGGCAGACACTCTGAGTTCTGCCGGAGAGGAAGGACGTGGTCCAGTGCAGGGCCTTCCATTGGATTCCGGCGTTGTGTAGGCGTGTGCGTAGAGTGCGGTGGCAGACCGTGTCGAAGGCGGCTGACCGGTCCAGGAGGATGAGTGCTGCTGTTTCTCCGTTGTCTAGCAGGGTCTTGATATCATCTGTGGCGGCGATGAGGGCGGTTTCGGTGCTGTGGTTGCTGTGGAAACCGGACTGGGATGGGTCCAGGATGATGTTGTCTTCGAGGTAGCGGGTCAGCTGTTTGTTGACGATTTTCTCGGTGACCCTAGCCGAAAATGGGAGCAGGGAGATGGGCCGGAAGTTCTTGAGGTCCTTGGGGTCCGCCTTTGGTTGCTTGAGTAAGGCGTTGAGCTCGGCGTGTTTCCAGCTTTCTGGGAAGGTTGCTGTCTCGAAGGAGATGTTGCTGGCTTGCTGAGATGGGGTGCAATGGATGCGCTGGCTTTGTTGAAGATATGGTGGGGGCATGGTTCTAACGATGAGTCGGAGTGGATGGTCTTCATGGTCTCGCTGGTGTCCTAGTCATTGACGCTTGTCCAGAAGAGTAGGTGGTTGGTGCGTGTGGTGGTGATGGGGGCGGTGGTCGTCGGGGCGGTCGTGGCGTTGAAGCTGTCGTGGATGTCGGTGATCTTGCGGTGGAAGCAGGTAGCCAGTGAGTCGCATAGGTCTTGCGAAGGCGGGATGTCGTTGGCATTGGAGCTGGGGTTGGAGAGTTTCTTCACGATGTTGAAGAGCTCCTTGCTATTGTGTGCGTTGTCTAGGCAGTCCTTGAATGGGGCCCTCTTGGTGGGTCTGATGAGTTGGTGATGTCTGCGGGTGGCGTTCTGTGGGCTGTGTAGCTGTCCGGTGATGGTTCGCGGAGCCAGTTCTTCTCCAGTTTTCGTCATGTTCTTTTGGAGGCCTGGAGGTCTTCGGCGATCCAGGTGGCTTTCTTGCTGGTGTGGCTGTTGGAGGGGTGTTGGCGCAGTTGTCCATCCATTGTCTGAGGTTGCAGGCCGCAGGGTCGGTGGAGTCGGCGGGTGGGTTCGGGGCGAGGGTGGTGGTGAGCTGGTCATTGGTAACTTTGCTCCAGCATCGTCGAGGCAGCAGTTGGGTGCGGTGGTGCGCTTCCTGAAGTTGAAGTGGATGCAGTGGTGGTCGGTCCAGTTGGGTTCGGTGCTGCGGTTGAAGGAGACGTGGGGGCTTACAGTGAAGATGGGGTCGAGTGTGTGGCCGGTGGTGTGGGTGGGTGTTGTCACGAGCTGTCTGAGTCCAAGGTTGTCGAGCAGGGTGGTGGAGTTGGTCTTGTTGTTGTTCTCAAGATGAAAGTTCAGGTCCCCTGAGGTGAGGGCGTGCATGCTGACGAAGTCGGCGATGGAGTCGCTGAACTGTGGTCTGAGCCCGGGGGGTAGGTAGATGAGTTCCTCTGAGGGTGGTGTTGGGATCGGTGTGGATCTGGAAGTGCATGTGTTCGGCGGTGCGGAGGGTGTCGTCGGTGTAGGTCGATACTCTGAGGGTGTTCCGGTGGACGATGGCGATTACTCTTCCTGTTCCATTAGTGCGGTCCCTGCGCGTGATCTTGTATCCTTCCGGGATGGCAATGGCTATGTCGGGTGTGGAGGCAGGGTTCAGCCAGGTCTCTGTTAGGAAGGTGACGTCTGGGGAGGTTGAGTCGAGGGGGATATCCCAGAGCTCGACGGCGTGTTTGCGGGCAGAGCGGGTGTTGAGGAGGATGCATCAGAGGTAGTGGAGTTCCTTGGTGGGCGGTTTGGCTGGCCGGATGCTGGTGAAGTTGCAGCTTCGGCAAGTGAAGGGTCCTTGGGAGCGCTTCGGGGTTGCCCGGTAGCAGGTGTGTTCTCGACCGGGGTTGAGTGCCTGAGGGTGCTGGCGTCATAGTGCAGACGTGCGTTGTGCCGTATCTGGGGTCCAAGGGTTCTGGCGCTGGGCGCGGCCCAGGCGTGGACGGGTTTCCTCAGCGGCGCGGGCGCCATAAGTAGGGGAGGTGGGCGCAGCTGGGTGAGGGGACGGGCGAATGGGAGCGGGGGCGGGGCGGCAGCGGCGGGACTCAGGACTGGCGATGGGGCAACAAGCAAAGGCAAGGCAGCGAGCAGGCAACAAAATAAGGCAACAGACAACAGTACAATTAACAGTAAAATTAAAGTCACAAAAACGGGCGAATGGGAGCGGGGGCGGGGCCGCAGCGGCGGGAATTGGGACCGGGGAGGGGGCAACAAGCAAAGGCAAGGACACGGCAAGGCAGCAAGCAGGCAACAAAACAAGGCAACAGGCACAACAGTAAAATTAAAGGCACAAAAACAATACAGGCAGAAGAAACAAACCTCAGGGCCTCCCACTGGCCACCAGGGATGAAGCACAGGTGGTAGCCTGCGGGTGGAGGAGGGCCTCAAACTCAGCAGCAGCTGGGTTGTGCACACGCCACAGTCAGGTGGAGCTATGCGGTGTGGGGAGCGACCTCCCTACAACAGGGTCAAGGGCAGACTCCAAAACTTAATTATTACTGATCTGGTACACACTAGTTTTCAACGGTTTAAGGGTGCTGAAGCTCTGTTAGAGATGCATCTTCAGGAAACTTACTTGGGTTTAAGTGGATATTTACACTTTATAGAGTGATCTTTAAAAACACATGAAAGATGGTAATTGAAGAAGGCAAACTGTGCTTGGGGCATGAGATTTCCAACAAACACAGCATCCAGGGACAAGCTTTTCCTGAGTTGATATTCAGAATTTTAACTCTGGATGCAGGATATAAAATACGTTTTCCTTAAATCAGGCACTTTATGAGAGATTTAATATTCACAAACTAAGGGGCCCATTAGGATGGCGGGCGGATCGCCCCCGCCAGGCTGGCGGCAGCCACAGCCGGCCTGGCGGGGGCGATCCGCCCCCAATCATACCCGTAATGACCCCCCGCCATATTAAGTTTAAAAATATTTATCAAGCGCAACGTACACCTGGGCGGTTTCTTGGCGCTAAAATAGCAGGCAGCCAACTAGGCAAGATCAGTCGCTAAGACATAGACTGAAAAGGCGAGCAGAGCTTACGAAAGGAGAGCCTGAGTGAATAAAAAAGTCTTCAAAGCTTTGCGGAAGCTGGAATACTGGGTGAGGGACCTAAGATGGAAGGGGAGAGAATTCCAGAACATGGGGGCAAGAGTGGAAAATTTCGAGCCACCCTGTTTTTTTTTCCGGTAGCGAGGAACTGCTAGAAGAAGTTGTGCCGAGGAGCGGAGGTCTCTGCCAGGGACATAAGCTTTGATGGCTGAAGATATGAAGAGAGGGGCCAGGCCCGTCCTGGCCTGAAACGCCATGCAGCCTAATTTGAACAAGGCGCGTTCCCGCACGGGGAGCCAGTGGAGGGTCTTCAAGAGGGGAGAGGTATGATGAAATTTGGGGAGACCGAAGGCAAGGCGGGCCGCCTGGTTCTGCACCAGTTGCAGTTTACGCAGGCTGTACTGAGGGATGCCATTGAACAGGATGTTCCCGTAGTCCAGGCGGGACAGGACCAGTGCGGACATAATTAGTTTAAGTGCAGAGAAAGAAAAGAAGCGAGAGATAGAGCGGATAGTGCGAAGAGTAAGAAAGCAGGAAGAAACCACCGAACCAATCTGGGAGTGCATAGTGAGTTTATCATTTAGCTTAATGCCAAGAGTCTTAACAGAGGGGACAGGGGTAGGAGGAGAGCCAAAGGAGGGGGGCCAAAATAGAGAATTCCAGGGACTGGAGCAACCACCCGTCACCACAAGTTCCGTCTTATCGGGATTGAGTTTCAGGTGGTTGAAGTTCATCCAGTCCCTGATGAAAGATAGAATAGATTGGAAGTTAGAGATGGAGTCAGGGGTAGAGGACAGGGTAAAGATGAGCTGGAGGTCATCGGCATAGTTATATACCGTGACCTCCAGCTGCTGTAGGGCAAAGATAAGAGGCGCGATATAAAGATTGAACAGTAAAGGAGAGAGAGAAGAACCCTGGGGAACACCGCACTGGACCTGGCAGGGGGTAGCTGAAAACTCCCCAAGATGAACCGCCTGGGTCCGGTCCCTCAGAAAGGACGAAAGCCAGATAAGGGCTGAGCCTCCTATGCCCGCCGCCTTGACACGGGAAAGCAAGATGGAATGATCCACCGTGTCAAAAGCGGCGGACAAATCAAGGAGGACCAGCGCCTGGGATCTGCCTACGTCCATACCCTCTCTAAGGGTGTCTAGTACTGACACCACCACTGACTCTGTCGAGTGCTTGGGCCGAAACCCAGCCTGACACGGAGCCAGCCTCCCATTCTCCTCGACAAAGGAGCTGAGCGCAGATGTAACATGTCGCTCAAGCACCTTCGCCAGAAAGGGTAGAAGGGAGATGGGGCGATAATTGGCCATCACGGAGGGGTCGGCTCCTGGCTTTTTTAAGATGGGGACGATGGAAGCGGATTTTAGCGATGGAGTGACAACCCCTCGAGCCAGTGAGTCGTTAAGGAAGCCAAGAGGAGGCAAAGTACAGACAGAGTAAACCTGCCGTAAGATGTGTGCCGGGCATATGTCAAAAGGGGAACCAGATTTAATTTTGGGAAGGAGAGACAGGAAAAGTTCTTCAGAGAGAGGAGGAAAGGAATTAAAAAAGGCTGGGGCGGGGGGATATATTAGTATGGCAGGGGGACCGCTTTTCCGCCCCGCCCGGTTATATTGCGGCTGGGGCGGAAAAGGTTTAATATGGTGGCGGTGTCTATCAGACACCGCCAACCACATTAGCATGGGCATTTTCCAATGCCTTTCCGTGGCAGCAATGCGGAGACACCCTGTGGGGGCCCTTTGCGGGCCCCCAGGGACCTCGGGGAGGGGGGGGGTCGGTGGTGCACATGGGGGGTACCTATGGTACCCCCCACTACTGCAAAATACGTGGCAGGCACCGTGCGGTGCCTGTCACGTTGTGCTTTGTAATGCACAACATGTATCTTTAGCATTGTGGCAGGCGGTGCTGGAAGCACCGCCCGCCAGAATGCTAAAGATACAGGATGCGCCCGCCCTAATACCCCCCACGGGACCCCTGCCCTTAAGGCGGGCGGTCGCTACATACGACAGGATGACGGGCAGACAAAGTACGCCCGTCATCCTAATGGGCCCCTAAATTTTTTAGGTAAATTAATGTACTTTAAATTGAAGATTACTATCTATTCTAATATACGAATTACATTTAGAATTACTGGGTTGACCCACTGTAAAATAAATGTAGCAAATGAACCCCATACATTGCCCATTTTTCAGGCACAAGTGCCAGATGCCCCCTCATTAAGGATTACCAGATGTGTAGCTCTATAATTAGCGATATTAGATGCAGCCATTTCCCCATCAGATGTGGTTTTGAAGCATTTTGAAGGACAATTCTAGATAGACCTTGATTCTAGAGAAAGACCCTCAAAATAGAGTCAATCTGTGTTATAAAAATGGGAGGAAATGAAAATGGGAAATTCTGAGGCCAAAGTGGTAAGGCCAACATTTTAAAGATTACAGAGCATACCAATAGAGATAAGGGGAGGGCTGTCTTGAATTTTATATTGGCAAGCAGTCGGTCTACCTGTGGGTGACCCCGGTGCTAGCAGATTACCAGTCTGAGCTAAAGGGGATAATGGGTCTCTCGGGGGTATCTAACCTACCATGGTTTTCATACATATAAAATGCATCACTTAAGATTGGTATCCCAGACTTGTGGAGCAATCCCAAGATGGCGTGTTTGACAATCTCACATCTAGGATTGGTAAGAGCCTACGATCTGCTAAGCTTGCTGACATCCAGGGGAATCCCAACCTTGGTCACTTAACGGTTGATTTTCTGAATTTTAAATCTGACTATTTTATAGAGTCATTTTTAGATGTCATTCAACCCAGCGTGGAAAGGAAGCTGTATATCCAGTTTAGAACAGGAACTTTGCCATTGCATGCTTTCACTAACAAATGGCAGAAAGTGCCTCCTCTAGGATGCCCCGCTTGTACCTGTTCAGATGAGATGGTTATCCGGGTTTTCTTTTTTTGCTTAGGCTATACAAAGGCTAGACAGCGCTGGCTCGTACCGCTTTGTAGAAATCTAGTGTGTAATTAATGTTTAGAGGCATTCTGAATTTTACGAACTGACACACGCAATCACCTATTGTGTTTGCAGTGTCCCGTTCTTTAATTCAATGTGGCAGAATCGAGGGGATTCTTAAAACTATCACTGTAGGTAGTAATCTCCTCCACTATTGAGTATTGATTCGCATTTTACCATTATCATTTTTTAAAGTTTCTTTTAATGTTTTTAGCTGTTCTTATTATTTTAAACTAATAACAATGTATTATTGTATAACTCCTTTTCCACTGGTGGTATAGACAGTTAATTGATCTAATTAAAAAAAAAATCTTTTTTACTATTTGTATTATTTACTTTTTATGGTCTGTAATGACCGAAATAACGTTTTTGAATTGGAATTGGTTCTCCTGTCCCTCTTGACATCTGTGACCACCCGGAGTACACAAGCCAACTAAGCTCTTGTGAGGAATCACCAATCAGGAATATGAACAACTTAGTCGTATTTATAGCGAATCCAGAGAACCTTTAAAAAACGTGGAGGTTCTGCAAGACTCTCGGACTAGAACACTCCGAATCTCTTAAGGATACTAAAACATCATCAGCATATAGTGCTTCTCTTTCTTCTATATTCAGTGCTCAGTCAAACTTTTACTTGGCCATCCACCCCAACCAAGTCCGCTAGGGGATCACTCACTATAGTAAAGAGTAGTGGGGCAATATCTGGTGCAACTCTGCACCTTAAAAGTGTCTGAAAAGGGTCTCCCGATCCTGACCCATGCCAAAAGATCAGCTCATAATAGCTGGATGTAGCTGATAAATTTGAGCAAAGCTCCTTCTATGTCAAAGGCCTTTTTAAATTTGGCCAAGAAACGTGCCAAAGGACCCTTCAGGCTGTTTGCAAGATCAAGATCACTGCAGATGAGCCTTATATTATATATCTAGTGGCATGTTTGAGTATTAAGATCAATTGATCTTGATTGAATCAAAGACTGAATTACTTTTAATAAGCATGGCAAGGCCTTAGTTAACATCTTAACTTCCACATTAAGAAGGGATCTAAGACGGTACATAGAGCAACGATCGGATGAAAGCCAGGTTTATGAATAACTACTATTTCAGCCATCATAGGTCTGGTGGCAACCTCCATCCCTCTAACGATTTCAAGTTCAAGACTACACCTAGGAGTAGATCAACAAGTCTGAACACAGAAAGTTTTTAAAAACTCCACCAGGAACCTGTTTTGGACCTGGAGTCTAGCCAGATTGTTGTTTTGGGCCTGATAACTAATGATGTTCCCTTACATTGTGGCTTTAAATGCCTGTCAAAGTACCACTGAAGAGTCACCTGAGCCCTTATTTGTCTCAAAATATGCCTCAATTGTCTACGTGTGCCCTGCAGTCAAGAGTCTGTGAGCCATCAGGCACTCAAACGCCACACAGTGCTTGTTCGCCACAGTTACAAACACACTTTAATAATTTGGTAGCTGCAAATCAGAATGGCTGAGCCTCTGCACCCCCTGGTGGAGCCTGAATTGAATACTTGGTAGAAGCTAAAACGGGCCAGAAGGCGTCATCTATTGCCCACCGGATGAGATTCCTGCAAGAAGAATATGTCTGAATTCAGATGCCTGTCTGCCTTGAGAACTGCTCTCCTTTTGATCCTGTCTAATAGTCCATTAACATTCGAAGTGAAAATAAGCACCAGGCATTGTTCCATCTGGAAGTCGTGATCGTCACTGGTGGGGGCACAAATTAAAACCAGTTTGGGTACATAATGAAACCACCCTCACCATTAGCTGTCAAGAAGACAATATCAGAAATTCTTCCCTTCCGCCCTCAAACCATTAATCCCTCCCCATGCTTTGAGAACTTAAAACATTTTGAAAGTAATAAACTAGGGGCCAAAGAGGCAACAAAACAACCGCATTCCCCTGTACCATTACCCCCACACCAATTTTTGAACTAAGGTCAAACGTTCCCTTTACAATAAAGAAAACAGTCAGCTTTCTAAGGGAGCGATCTAAATACCCGTTGAACCCTTCCCACCAGTTATCCAAATCTCCTACCCCACACTCAAGTTCCACAACTTCATTGAATAATTTGGCCATCAAGAGTCAGAAATATATATTTTTCAAAGTAGGACAAGAGCCTCGTTAGTGCACGTCGAGACGCTGTTGTTTATGAGCCTTGAATAGGGAAAATTGCCTATGTGTGAAACAGCAAGGCCCAATCCAGCCCTGGCCTGAGCTGCGCCACATACAGGCAGCGCACATATTCCCCCCGACTCACCGAGTGAGATCAATATATGTTGCAGGAATGATTACAAGTATTTTTGGAGATCAGTCCCTAGGTGGAAGCTCCGGGGGTCTAGTGGTGCAATCGCATAGAATTACATTTTTCCACCCATTCCCAGACCACCTTTGGGGTTTTGAAAAGATTGCACATGACTAGAACATGATCTTCAATTCAGCTGGGAATAGGAGCATAGATTGTATGTTCATGGCCCTCAGTTTCCGCTTGGCCTCTTCAAATGTTTTTCATGGCTATTGGACAAGCCGGGTGTAGTCAAGAAAGACCATGATTGACTGAGTCATACAGCAGTTGATGTCGATTGCAAGCAAAATGCAGGACTTAATCTGTCATTGTAATTCAAAATGCAGGCAGTCACAGGGAAGAGCGTGGGGGCCAGGTGGAGGCTTTTGCAAAAGCACCCAGTGGGCCTTTGATCACAAAACATGAGGACAGTTTACCAGATGGGAATACTGATTGCAGCCATCTTTCCCGAAATTCTTTTGGGGACGCACCTTCAGAGTTTTCTGGGAACCCCAATATCTTAGATTGTTTCTACTCAGATGCTCCTTTGCATCTTCCGCCACGGCATCCATATTCCCCAAAACTTCAGAGTTTTTGGACACTGTTTTATGTAAGGTTTTAACTGTGCTCTCCGTTTCCAATATCTGCTCCTCCGCTTCCGTGATTAGGTCAATGGACTGCTACAGGTCCTCTCACTATAAGATTATGTCTGAACCCACAGCCTCTATTTTGGCCTCAAGTGCTTCCCCAGAGGCATGGATGGCCTTGTCAGAGGTGACCGAGGTCACCAACTCGTCCTGCATTGAGGTTCTACAGGTGCATTTTACAAATGCACCTGTCCGGCGCCCCCAGATTAAGCATATTTGTCCAGTGTGCCCTGCTTGTTCACCGGTGATTATCCTGTGATGTATTCCTATAGGTACTGTATCGATTCCCCTATTCCTGACCCTGGTTTGGTTAATAATTAACTAGCAGCCATCCAACGGTGCAAAAACCGTTATCTGATTAAGCCACACCATGGCACAGAAGCGCGTTATCTGATTAGGTCATAACGCATGCCATCTAATTAGACAAGCGATATTCCTCCAGCCCCTGATAAGGCATACGGAGTTCTCAAAACAAATCAAACCTACAGCGACCTGGGAAATTCCCATAGCCATTGTTTTGATTTCACCGAGAACTTCAGCAAAAGAATGTGCGAACGAGCCCGTTCATATGACATCCTTATTGACGTATATATGTCCATCCTTACGTCAATCTCGGCACCTTTCAGGTATAAATATTACCGACATTGCCTTAAGCAAACACATGCGGTGGTGACGAGATCGGAGCAGCGAGATGTGCTGAGGAGCCCAGCAGAGAGCGAAGCCCACAGACGCTGCCCCGCCTTCCTGACGCGCTGAGAACGAGACGCTGCCTTTCTCCTGCCGAGAAATCCAGCTCCGGCGCTTCCAAGCAGCCCTCGCAGGCAGCTGGAATATCAAGACCTGGGATAAGAGATACCAGCCCTCCATCATTCTAGATCTCAGGTACAGAACTGAATAACCCCTTGCAGAGAATTCTCGAGTCAGTCCCTTGGCAAAACAAACTTAACTTAAACTGCTACTTATCTACTCCCGCCCACGTATTAGGCTTAGGTCAGGTACATTGGGGTAGGCGTGGTTAGAAGCACCAGTTGAGTACGATTAGTCAAATGTATATATGTATATATCTATTTTATCCATTTTAAAGTATCATATGGCTCAGAAACCATATCAATGCTTTTGCAGTATTATTTTATAATTCTGTCTCTACTGTATGCACTTTACTTAACTACAAGTATTGCAATAATAGCGATTCATTTCTCTTGTATGAGAAAAGAGACTGATCAATAAATAACATCTTTTATTGAACCACGCCCATCTCTTATTTCTCTACAAACTGGTGAAACTAAGAATGCACGTACTGACTGAGTAAAATAAGTTGTCTATTGTTTTCACACGACTCTAGAGATACACTCTTGATTAGGGGAGAGCAAAGTTGTCATGTTCTATGGTTGTCAGAAACTAAATCCCTTCTTGTCTACCCAGGGAGGTTAAAATCCTCCTTGCCTATTCGAGAAAGTTTCTAGTGAACTCTGAGCTAGCTGGCAAACACAAAACCTTAAGTCTAATATCGTCGGTAGAAGACCTAGTTAACCTCTGCCCTAGGTCTATACTATTGAAGATATTATTCCAATGCGCAGAGCCTATTGGGATAATAGGAACTACACTACAATCCTTAGTCATTATAGTGATGCATTCTGCAGTGACCAACAAAAGAATCTATGGGCTTCCAGGAATGTGTCGCCCAGAGGCACCTGAGGGTCCTCAACTGAACCCTCCAACTTTCTAGACCTAAGTGTAGATCCACTCATACTAGGAAGGACATGCAGTCAGTTGCCAAGTGGAGAGCTGGAAGTTGCACGGGCAGCAGTATCCCAGGAGAGCAACAAGACAAGAAATTCACCAGACAAGAAATTCACCAGACTCCAGGGAGACACGAATGGTGACTAGCAGATCCACCTCTCCCCTCATGATGCCCGACTGCCTTCTTTGTCTAAACACCAGATCAGGGTGATTATTAATGCCTGGATCACCTAAAATTAAACCACTGTCTCTAAACCAGCTGGCTCCAGCTCTCCTCGTTACAGATGGATCCACAGCTGGGTGTTATCAATGTGTTGAGGCCCTCCTCGCCAACCAACAGCTGGACCTTAGGGCCTGGAGGGAGCCCCACCTTACTGGGCCAGTGGCGTTTCAATATTCTGCTTGCAAAAGAGAGTGGGAGGAAGGGAAATATATACCCAGGCCAGTCAATGATTTCCTGTTCCTTCCAGCACAAAGCACTGCCCACAAGTTTCCCCCCTTCCTACAGCTGCTTGGGGCAGGGAAAAATCCAACCCCCTGCCCACTCCAATTAGGCAGGCCCTGTCTTCAGCAGGCATCGAGGATTCACAGACCGGGGGGCAGCAGAGGATCCACCTCAATCAGGATGGACAACCTCGCTTTAGGAGCAGCAGTATTCCAGTAACATCCCTCACCACCACGCTAATCAAAGGTGGATCTTTCCTGTAAGCCACAGCACCTAACTGAGGCCCGGAGGCCATTGCAGGTAACAGGACCTAGTGTTCCCATCTGGGATGAGTCCCCTCTGCTACTTCTCCAGTTAAGTGTGCACACGAAGGGGCCAAGTGTCACGAAGGGGCCAAGTGTCAAGATGGGGCCAAGTGTCAAGATGGGGCCAAGTGTCAAGATGGGGCCAAGTGTCAAGATGGGGCCCAGTGTCAAGATGGGGCCCAGTGTCAAGATGGGGCCCAGTGTCACCAGTGCCCGTCTCCAACACATCATTCATCTGCAGGACAGGTTGGAAGGATTAGGCTGGATGATTAAGGCATGTGGCAGAGCACAACTAAACTATGTCTGACATCTTGGAAAAGTTTGAATGCATAAGGTATTAAAAAAAATATATGTTCCTTCTATGCTGATACTAAACGAGCGCTCATGTACTAAAAAAAAAAAAAAACATCTGAGGAGCCTCAAGTGTTTTCTGATCCTCTCTGGTTGGTCTGAAATTTGACTTGAGTGAATGGGCTGTTGTATCTGTTAATGGGCCTGTACTCAAAGTTGTTGCACTAATTTTAACCTTGGCATTATTGCTTTCGATAACAAAAAAAAAAAAGGGAGCTGAGCACAGACTTTCTAAAACTTATATTTATTTTAAAAATGTACATTTAAAAACTCTTCCGGGATCCCACTGGGCAAGAAGGTACATCCCACTAGCTGTTACCAATAATGAAACTCCCATGTTGGAGAACTTAACATATAACAAATAGGTTTTAGAGGTGTATATTACTGGGTCTGGTGTCAAATGTGTCACTAAAAGGAGTCTTTTTTTAGATTAATATCAGATGGAGAAAACCCTCTCCCTGTTGGTCCAGTCAATTTATTTAACCAATTCTAGCGTGGATGTCGTTGAAAGTCGTTTATGCCATGACAATTACCCAAAACACACCTGGAAATAAGACCAGTAACACAAACATAGAACCTTCCACAATTACTGAAGAATCAAAATTTGTTTCAAAGACAACTTTGGGAACTTTCAGTAGCAGGTTTAAGCTTTCTCATAATGGATCATAAGAAAAGTCAAGCATACTAATTTCTCGACAAAAAGCAATAATAAAAACTAGATCGGTTTCCCAGATTCTCATCAATGTCATCAGTCTATAGCTACCCACAGGCTATTTCACATTGTCTTAAAAACTATATTAAATTCAATCATAAGACATCAAAAGTATACCTAGGCTGGGGACCTAAAACAGAAAGAAGTTTCAAAATAGGAATTATCTCTGGAGAAGAAATCCGCCAAAGACAGGACAGCCATTGAATATGGAACTAAAAATCTGACCAATGAAAGGGATTTTACATTGTCCTTCTGCTGTGAAATAGTTTGCAACATGACAATGGCCCTGACCATAAATGAAATCAGGAAACCCTAAATACTTTATGATCAAGCCTCTACTAGAGAGTAACTCCATTAAGGATCCCATGCTGGTGAACAGAACTAGATTTATAATAACAGAAAACTGCAACTTACAGAAATGTTTCCTTCTGATTTTCTCTGAGGGTAGCTAGACAAACCAAAGAGCAATGTACATCCAACATACCTGCAAAATCTTTCACATTCACATTGGCTCCCAGTCTAATCAATTCTTTAACTTGAGCAACATCTCCTCGTATCGCCGCCATATGCAGAGGGGTCTCTCCTCGTTCATTTCTTTTATTAACTTTGTCTTTTTGTCGTGTAGAGGAGCTTGGGGTTTTCTTCTGTGGTGGTGTGGTTTGTAATGGGTGGTTGGGAGTGGAATCTGTAACAGTAAAACACAAGTTCAATAGAAATTCTGTCGTACACAGTCTAATACCACAATTCTTCAAAAACAAAGGAAACCATGTCCTTACAAAAAAACACACATTTACAAAGAAAGCTGGTGTATTTATATTGGACCAATTTTCCTGTCCTTTAAATATATTGATAGCAGAGGTGTGCAAACTTTGAACTAACAATATGCAACAGTGAAGCATAAAAACAAGTAATGAACATGACTATAATACAACAGAACAAAAGAAATATTTGCAATATTGTCACCATAAATAGAAAAAATTGTATATTCCCTAATAAAAGATCTGTTGTTAACAAAGGATGGTATTTTTAATGATTGACAGTGGTTTACATAATTATCTAGGGATGTGGGTAGAACCATTCAAATGGATAATAACCTGAGAAAGAAGCAGAATGATGACACAGCTGTCTACAGCACCCAAACTTCTACAAGCAATAATTTACCATCCAACTTTGAGCAAATGTTACATTGTAGCTCAAATGATTGATAATAAGTGGAATTATGAAATGAAGATGCCCTTGTAAACACTGTATGGACAGAAATAACGTCTACATGGTGAAGTCCCAAAGAGCAATGGAATCTGTTGATGACTGCTTGTTGGGGGGGGGGGGGGGGGGGGAGAGAAGGACAACAAAGGCCATTTTTATGACCTTCATGCAATCTAAACAGAATTGAATACTCTCCTAACATCAAAGATGTGTCGGAACCACAAAATGTAGGAGGATATATTTCTCACTAAGGTGAAACTCCGGTGAGAATATTGGTAAAAAAGGAGAGGTTGAATCGCAAAAATAATGCCACAAAGAAACAATTAATAATCTCACCACAGGATAGTGATTACAGCTCACTTTCTACTTACTATTAGGTCAGCAAATCATTTGATGCTAGGGTCTTCCCTGGTTTAAGCTTCTCCAGAGCCTTTACTAACTCCTATTCCATGGGATCTGCCTCAGCACTTTCACTGGGATACATCTCATGAACTCAGTCACGTCTGCTGGCTTACAGCAGTAAGATAAGGTCTTTTGGGCATTTCGGTCTCAACACTCAAAACAGTGTTGGCGTCCCATTTTGGCCACACATTTATATATTTTATGCGGGATCTCAAACAAGTTGTTCGCCTCATTTCTTTTCTTCTTTTGAGGTAGGCAGTCAAATTTACTCTAATCAAGAGTTTAAAAGTTTGTCAGAAAATTACTTCTGATTTAGCTGGTCCTGTGCTCCTACAAAATTATTTGGCAGTTTTATCAATCAAGAAAATCCAACGGTACCTTTACAGCAGATTTAAAGTTTATTTCCAAAATAAAGTCTTACAGAAATGTAAAATAAATGATACAGATTGAACCAATAAAAACAATTCAAGCCACAATACTTTAGCTCCAACAGAAAACCAAAAATGTACCCTTAATTTAAAAGGAAGCATTGTAAACTCCCCTTTGCTTAAAAATAAAACCAATTATGCACATTCAGCACCTAGAGCTTGCCAAGCTCATCCACGTTTTTAGACCCTAACACTGCATAATAACAATTTCCAGTATGTGTCAATTTGCTCCTAAAGGGCTATGTCAATGACTATTACTTTTTTTTGGGAATAAAGTGACTCATGCTTTGTATCTGAATGATACTTAGTCACCGCCGGCCATAATGCAAACGTTCCCTGCTCTCCTACCGTGCTTTGTGCAGCTCCTGTCTTACAAAAGTAGTCCAGATGGGACAATATTTCCCAGTGCCCTAAACACATTTCTTAATACCAGGAAGTCTGTAAAACTCTTAATTTTACTTTCATACAGTCTATGTCCGGCCTCCCCTTTGGATCCAGATTAATGACAGAGCTCAAGATTGTCAGTCTCCTAGGTGGGTGTAGTTAGTATGTATCTTAATTGGTCAACATTGTTTCCATATGTACACAAGGAGGCTTTTGAAAAACTATTTCAATGCCTGGAGGGTAGAGAGGAAATTGGGTTGGAGTAACTCCTCCCAAAATAAAATCACTAAACCGCAACAATTACTCCAACTGATGGTCAATCTGAAATGCACTTAGGTGGGGGGAACTGAAGCTTATAGTGTGTGGAGGAATGTGTAACTTCACCAATCGGTGAGGAAGGAAAGGATTCCTTTTTGTTTAGTTACCCTCACACACCCTAGTGGTGTCGTGCTTCATCATCGAGTCACCCCGACGCCTAAAAGTCGGGGTGGGCTCAACCACAGTGTTGGGAGCTCTTTGAAGTTTGTAGAAGACCAGGGGGGCTAAAGAAGTAAAAAACCTCTGACAAAACCCCAGTTTCCCTTTATTTTTGAGTCTGTCAGGGTTATTAAAATAAAGTAAAAAACGGGTTGGTGTAGGAGTATTATGGTCCTAAGACCCTAGTGCCAACATGTTTCAGTCCATATGTGGCCTTAAAGGTCCAGGACTTTCTTCAGGGCTCGGGTTGGCCTTCCTGGGGTGCAGAAAGGGGAATTCCCTATCCTGTCAGTGAAAACAAGGGCAGAGTAGCTGCTACTTATGTGTGTGATAAGAAATGTCTACCACATGTGGGTCTCCATCCTGATTCTGTGGAGTCTCCGTATCTCAGGGGACAGTGTGGCCACGTGGGGTAGCTCTGAAGTCAAACCTTCGTCAAGAGTCCTGCCCCGCCTTCCAACCTGTTCGGTCTCGGTCCCCGGCTTTTGCAAAAGCCGGGGACCGAGACCGAATGTCTTTTAATGTACTGCATCACTGCCCCACTTGATTCTTCCATCCAGACCATTAACATTTCCAGATAGTATAATTATTCACTCAAGTCCCCGGAGATTAAAAAACAATTAAACCTTATATTATGTCCAATGTCTGTTGTCCTCGCTGCATAGCTTAATTATTCCCCAGGTAGGTTTATTATTGCATTGACGCTGATATTCTATAAACTCTGAGTCTACTGTTATTGTACCCCGTTCTCTCATTTCATGTGTTTAAGCTACCTTTACCTCATCCTGCTCCTTAAGTGCCATCGTTGACTGGTGTTTGCTGTTTAGCCAACTGAAGCTTCTGGGGTCTTGACAAACTACTAACGTACTGAATATTATTGACATTCGCAGAATATATCCACATGAATTGCAAATTCTGAAAACACCAACATTTTCTAAGATTCTAGCTGGAGTTTTTGGGCTGCTTGAAGCTGTGATGTATTCCTATAGGTTCTGTATCGATCCCCCTATTCCTGACCCTATTCTGGTTAACAAGTTAACTAGCAGCCATCCCATGAGGCAGAAAACCCCCATGATGCAGGAACCGTTATCTGATAAAGCCACACTACGGCACAGGAACGTGTTATCTGATTAGGTCATAACGCTTGCCATCTAATTAGACAAGCGATATTCCTCCAGCCCCTGATAAGGCATACGGAGTTCTCAAAACAAATCAAACCTATGACAGACCTGGGAAAAACCCTGCGGCCATTGTTTTGATTTCACCGAGAACTTCAGCAAAAGAATGTGCTAACGACCAGGTCGTATGACATCCTTATTGACGTATCTATGTCCATCCTTACGTCAATCTCGGCACCTTAAAGGTATAAATATTACCGATATTGCCCTATGCAAACACACGCGGTGGTGACGAGATCGGAGCAGCCAGACTTGCCGAAGCCCAGAGCAGAGCAGACCCCGCTGGTGCAGCCCCGCCTTCCTGACGCGCTGAGAACGAGACGCTGCTTTCTCCTGCCGAGAAATCCAGCTCCGGCGCTTCCGGGTAGCCCTCGCAGGCAGCCTGGAATATCGAGACCAGAGACGAGAGATACCATCCCTCATTCATCCTAGATTCCAGGTACAGAACTGAATAACCCCTTGCAGAGAATTCTTTAGTCAGTCACTTGGCAAAACAAACTTAACTTAAACTGTAACTTTCTATTCCCGCCCACGTATTAGGCTTAGGTCAGGTACACGGGGTAGGCGTAGTTAGAAACACCAGTTGAGTACGATTAGTCAAATGTAAATGTGTATGTATTCATTTTATTCATTTTAAACCTTCATATGGCTTAGAAACCATATCAATGTTTTTACAGTATTATTTTATACTTCTGCTTTTATTGTATGCACTTTACTTAACCATAAGTATTGCAATAATATCGATCCATTTCTCTTGTATGAGAAAAGAGACTGATCAATAAATGACATCTTTTATTGAACACGCCCGTCTCTTCCTTTTCTCTACAATCTGGTGAGACTAAGAATGCACGTACTGACTGAGTAAAATAAGTCGTCTTTTGTTTTCACACGACTCTAGAGATACACTCTTGATTAGGGGAGAGCAAAGTTGTCATGTTCTATGGTTGTCAGAAACTAAATCCCTTCGTGTCTATCCAGGGAGGTTCAACTCCTCCTTGCCTATTCGAGAAAGTTTCTAGTGAACTCTGAGCTAGCTGGCAAAACCCAAAACTTTAAGTCTAATATCGACAGTAGTAGACCTAGTTAACGTCTGGTCTAGGCCTATACTATTGAAGGTATTATTCCAATGCGCAGAGCCTATTGGGATAATAGGAACTACACTACATGGAGCCCAACACGTTTGGAAGGGCGATAAAACTAACGTAAGACATTTAGAGTAACTCAGTCGTGCTTTTTCACTCAGACCCCTTTTTCCCATAATACTCCAAAGACGTCTGGAGTGGGTAAAAGGTAATATCCGCCAGACCTCGCAGGAGGAAACTCCTATGTATGGTCCTTGGTTTAGTCAACGTTGAAGGATACACTGTTCCAAAATATTGTGCATCTAATCTTTGTTTCCATAAGAAACCTGATCTGCAAACACACTAAATAACCTTCCTGTCGGTAAAATGGTAGACAGTGATGAAGAAAGAGAGACAGTTAGGATAGCAACTGAACTCGCAGCAGCTGATAATGCACTGCAAGATGCTGACCCGGATATAATACTCATCCCGGTCATCAAGAGGAAATCTATAACTTTAAAACTTATAGAAAATGGACTGACACCTAGAGGTGGCACAGTCATATTCGTGATTGAGGCACACTAATATCGGCAGACAGAGGTATATTATTCATGGATACATTTTCCATCAGCAAATGCTGTAACAAAGTACTTCCACTATTACAAAACAGAGGACCCTCCTAATGAGTACACTCCTTTCGAGGAGGTGGAAGTACCACTTAAATTTCAAGAGCATCTGCTCTTATTTAATGGCGCCCTAAAACATAATAATCACATCACCAGGCTCGGTCCATTAGGTAGACCAGGAGCAACGTGGCCGGTTCTAGCCGGATACACACCACATCCAGACATCAATGGGATGTCTCAAGCAGAGCTTTTAACACAGCTAAAACAATTAATAAAATTACATAGACAATTACTCCAATATGTGATGCGGACTTCAACAATTCAACCAGCAATTAAAATTCCACAGCTGACCCCTCACCAGGGGAACACAAATAAAATTACACCACAGAACATACAATCCTGCCTAGGTAAAGTACCAGCTAAACGGGAACAAATACCATTCTGGTTAGCACAAAAAATCACCCAAATAGAGGCGGTGTTTCCAGACACCACCCGGTTAGATAAACACAGGATTCTGACTATCTGTCTTCCAATGGGAATCGCACCACACGTGGAGGACTGTGACACTTGGGGTACAGTCTTTGCTTCCATCTACACAAAAACGCACGGTGTTCCATCCATTTCGGTAATACCAGATGTGCTAAAACAAATTCAAGACGAATACGGTCCAGAACCCGCTTTAACTCTTGGTATGAAATTACTAAAAGACTTCAAGCAGGTCTCGGCTATATTATTAGCCAACATAAAGGGAGAAGCAGCAAACGTGGCGATCCGCCAGAGGTTAAAGGAGACAGATATAGCAGACCAACCAGCTGAAATTGCCAGAATTATAGAAAAATCCTATGAGGAACTAGGTAGAGATAGTTTAGGTGGAATACCAGTAAAACCACAACTGATTGAAAGTCCTGAAAAAATATTTTTTAATAATAATTCAACATCACAAAAAAAGAGCTGGGATGGAAACAAACAATCCAATCCTAAAGAAAAGAAATTCCAGTCCAGAGGAAGGTCTCCTCGGCGGAGAAAAAAATCTCCGAACCAAAGACACAGGTCACCCCAAAGTGACCCCTCTGGGAAAAGATATAACCTTAGAAATAGGGATAATATAAAGAAGCCTGATAGATATCAAGACATTGATACACGTCCCTCTCAATCTTTTCAGACTTCCTCGCAGAAATCGGAAAGAAGAGGACGATCAGAACAAAGAGAAGAGCACGCCAAGTCCAAAGACAAGGAACCTGCTCATCTAAAAAAGAAATTACAATTTCCAAAAAAGAAGGTAGCCAGTATCAAGGTAGTTAACAATGCCGAGAATACTGAGGACACAACTGAAAAACTGAGAATGGGTTCAGACAATGCTAGACAGCGCAGCAGAAGTGAGCATAGCTCGCAAAGTCCTTATGAATCTTCTGGAGACAGTGGACACGAATGAATATCTTCAAGTGGAAACTGCAGACACCAGAGTTAGCAAACCTCACAAAATATATGAAATAACTTTACGTATAGAAGGGGATAAGACTAGAAAAATAAGGGGACTATTTTGGGATAATCTCTCCAAGGGCTATGACATCCTTCTAGCTGAAAAAGACTGGCCACCAGAGTTTGTCAGGGAGTGCCCTCATGGCGAAGAAATAATTATGCCTGCCTTCTCAAATCATATCCCAATTCATAAAAAATACACACTTGCCAGAAAGTGGGCAGTAGCTCAAGCTCCTGCTTTATATAAAAATCATGTAGGATGGGATGAGGACTCTCCTCCTCACAAAATCCAGTTAAAATCACAACCTACTGCACAAAGACAGTACCCAATTAAGCAAGAAGCTAAAAAACAGGTAAAAGAAATCCTAGATCAATTAGAATACCAGGGGGTGATTGAAACTTGCACCTCACAAATGAACAACCCTTTGTTTCCGGTCTCCAAACCAGACAATTCATATCGTCTAGTTTTGGATTACCGACACCTTAACTCATGTTGCAAAACTTTTGCAGGGCAAAACTCGCATAGTGCTGCACTAATGAATAACATAGTGCGCAAAAAATACAAAACAACATTAGACATCTCTAATAGATTCTTTTGTCAAAACATAGCACCAGAGAGCAGATATTTGTCTGCATTCTCAATAAATGGCACTCAAAAACAATTCTGTCGGTTAGCCCAGGGGTACAAGAATAGCCCAGGGGTATTCTCAGCGAGAGTAACAGAATTACTACAAACATATGATGACGAAGCATTATCTTATGTCGACGACATATACTTAACAGATGATGACTTGGATACTCACTTGAAGAGAGTGAACACCATAATACTTGGGTTCGCAGCAGAGGGTTACAAATTCAACTTTAAAAAATCCAGAATTGCCCATCTAACAGTCCTGTTCTTAGGATACGAATTATCAAGTGAAGGCAAAAGCCTGGCTGACAATTTCCTAGAGAAATGTGCCGTACTCCAAGCACCTAGAACACTAAAAAACCTACAGTCAATTCTAGGCTTCCTAAATTTCGGAAGAACATACATCGCAAATTACGCAGAAAGGGTCAAACCCCTTTATGATCTAATAAAACCAGATTTTAAAAGAACCAATTGGACTAAAATACACACAGAAATTTTGAGATCCTTACAAACAGACATGTTAATTAAAACAAAATTAGAAACACGTGATAACACACGCAATCTTGTGATTCGAGTCATCCCAGGAAGATGCGGATTCACATACCTGACCTCTAATGAGGGAGAAAAGGTACCAATTGCATTCAAATCACACTTGTACACAGAAGCTGAAAAGAAATTCAGCATTAAAGAAAACATTGTTCATGCAGTTCAAACCGCAATAGCTAGAGAAAAAGATCAAGCGGACGGTAGACGTATCACAGTCAGAACAGCAGAATCAGCCTTTGAGGCATTAACAACACCTTGTAATTTACCAACAACAACATTGAATCCGGAATGGTTACAATGGGTGAATTCAATTACAACAGACAAAGTATACTACTACTTTGATCCAGAAATAAAGGAATTGAAAAATCTAGAATATGAAAGAACATTCCCTCTGCCTATCGACATTCTGCCCTTACGACAATACGCTTGTGTAATCTATACAGACGGACATGCTCAACCCTCCGTTTGGGGAGAACAAGCATACAACCCCACATGTGAGATTACAAAAGAAGTGTGGCGCGGAGGTAAACTAAGACCTCTATTAACAAAAACACACTCAGTAGAAACTAATTCAGAACAACAGACTGAAATAATAGCATTGAAAATGGCGCTAGATAATGCGGATCGCGAATTCCCGACACTTATAGTGTCCGATTCATATTACTGCGTCAAATCATATAACAACGATTTGCAGACATGGATTCAAAACGGTTACAAAGATGACACAGGTGCAACAATAAAGCAAAAACTGCTTTGGGAACAAATAGCTCTTTTACAAAAAGAACTACCAAAGACTCACGTGACACACTCACTGAGTCATCAGCGTGATGGCGTTCACGTTGCAGGGAATTCATTGGCTGAGACAGCCACAGCGGTAGCAACTAAATCGGCTTCCGTAGCTCGAAAAAAGCGTACAGTGAAGTATATTGACGGTGAAACAGTGCTGGCGGTGAAAACGTCATCAAAAGGCGACTGCTCAGCGCTACCGATCAACTATCCACTCAATTATACATACATAATCGATGCAAACTCCGTCCCTTTTGCTCGAATCCCTGGAGTGGGGGATAGAGTGATTCCAAACATGGACAGGAGAGACTTGTTAATAGCAGACGCACATATGGGCGAGGGTCTCAGACACCTCAAACTAAAAGATTTTCTGGAAGAATTACAATCAAGGTACTGGTGGCCAGGCATGAGCCTGCATCATACCATTTTTGTAAAGAACTGCCCAAACTGTAACAGAAATCGCAGTGGTGAGAGAAACGGTGTAATACCGTGTCGTTTCACTCCAGAAAAAATCAACAGTAAAAAGCAAAGCGTCCGATTAACATATACAGGCTAGTTTCCACTTATAATGTAGATCATCAGCACTCGGCTGACGTCTGGACTGTTATACAAAGATTTGCGAGTCTAAATGGCATATACGCTAAGGGCATGCTACGTTTGACCATTGTTTTCAATCTGGCCCTCCAGCCTGAGGGGAAACATGGCCAAGTGAGCATAGCACAGCGGGACTCTTCTCACTTCCTTCCTGAGGGATACGGGATGGTGTAAAGAAAAAACCAAGGCATAAAGCTATCTATAACAGAAAGGATATTAGGTTCGGGAGCTGGGTGGGTCAAACATCTAATAAGTGTCCAACGTAGTCTAAATAACTTGCCAAGAAATTCTCTGAAGGGATTCAGTCCGTACGAATTATTATTTGGAACTAGGATGTTAGTCTTAGATCTCGACAGTCAGACTTCAGTGGTAAAGGAAAAATGCTTTGATATCAAAGATCGTTTGGCTATTTTGCAGGACTTAAACGAAACAAGAAAAGACCTGAGCAACATAAAGTTGAAACAGCAGCCAACAACCACTGAAGAACCACCACCTGTCCCAGCAAGACCTGTCTGGATTCCAAAAGTCGGAGATCTAGTCAGAGAAAAGATCGCGGTAAAGAAGGAATTTGGGCCTTCTTACAGAAAAGCAGTTCCTGTCTTGTCTGTCAACGGGACAAGATCAGTTGTACTACCGCCGCTTGCTGGTAAAAAGGAGAACCGAGTTGTATCCATCGACCTGGTAAAACCACAACATGTGGCCGATAACAAATAGTAGGCCAAGTGGACTCCCGAGAAGTAGTAGAACACCAAGATTTGCTACTAACACAGAGGTTCAATCTAAGAGGCTAATCACATTCGAAACGCCTACAGAACTACAACAAGGACTATGCAACAATGCAATGGAACTTGGACCTCTGAAAACCCAAATAAAAACATTTAGCAGAGACACACCAATCTATAATGAAGTAACAAACGACTATGCAAGAAACAGTAATCCTGAAGCAATTGGAACAATTGACAGAACTGCATCCGGCTACTTCATAAACTTCGATGATTCCTTTGAAGGCTTCACTGAATCAAAAACACAGCCATCAACAAAAACCTTTAAAGATAAAGTTAAAGTACTTTTGAAACAACTGAAAGAAACATATCTGATTTCTCCATGGATTGAATTTTGGGTGGGTTTTGGTGCATTTATCCTCACACTTTGGCTCATCATGGTACTAACTTTGGGACGCTTCATTGAGGGAAAATATGCTAAAATGGACACAGCAAGTCAGAAAATCAACTTGATCCTCAAACCACACACATCTTCACACGTCGAGAAAAGAGAACTTTCTTCAGTCAACTTCACAGCCAATCCTATACCGGGTGGGGTAGCATGGGACATCACTGACTACGAAATTTATGGTCCGGTTGAAATCCTGAAATATCCACACCAAATTAAGATCTCGTTGAGTGACTTTGTAAAACCAAGCTCATTTGCTGATGATTGGGACTTTGAAAGTATAAATAATATGATGTCTGACTTAGTGATGTCTGCTAAATTTACCAAACGATTATTTGCAGGGTTCGACAAATTATGATAGTATGTACTGTTATAACCACTATGGTAACCATTTTCTACATAGATCTGCACAACCTAGAAATGTTTTAAATTATAATCAATGGGAACATTGTGCAACCCCTCCAAAAGGAAGCTCAAGAACCGTTTATGACAAATATTCATACTTTTCAGGTTTTAACACAAGTAATGCTGAAACATTTTATTTCAAATTGTCAAATAAGACAGGGACAAAGACCATGATAACAAACACGAAATTGATATATTCAGACTCATTCTTTGAACAAATGAATACTTTTGGTTTTGATTATTGGGACAAAAATGTTGAAGTAAAAAGTGTTTGGGGTACAAAAGAATGGCAAGTACAGGGTATAGAATCTTTGTTTAGAGCCTGCATGATCCCAGAACAAATTATATTTTTGAATGACACTGTTCAACAAACTACCTGTCTTGGCTTAGCCAAAATCAAAGACTTAACTAAACCGTCTATCCCAAAACCAACAATGAACAGCAATAGCTCCACAGATGAAGAGATAGACGTAAATTATGTATTAAACCAAAACAGAACACATCCTGATTGGAAACAGTGGTTGATCTGGCCCACAGATACTAATAACTGTCAAGACAGATTCCTGAACAAAACACAGGGGTTCAAAATGACCAGGCCAGACCCTAGATATTCCCAAAGACAACACCCAGGAATAATAACCACCTACAGTGTGGGCAAATTATGCCTTCAGTGGCTACAGACTTCCACACTGGCAGAAATTAAGCAACATCTAACTTTACTTACTGATGGTGCTGACTTGCGTGATTTCATTATGGGACCGCACAAACAGCGTCAGAAACGTTTCATAGCAGCCTCTGTATATGCAGCATACAACGAGGCCTGGAAGGTGACTCAAATTGAGACAGCAGAAAGAATACGGGAAATTGACCGTATTAATTTGGAAAAATCACTTTCTGTAGTGGACAATGGGTTAATGACTCTGTCCTCCAGAATTTTTTCTCTGGACAGCATTGTGTCTTCAGCAATCGACATAATATCGCAAGACTTGCTGTTGTTACAACACGGTCAGTCTCAATTGCGTTCTATTGTACAGCTAGGCTGGACGTTACAAAATCTGCGTTCAGGCTATGTGCCTTGGCGTTTAATCAACACAACGTCACTATTCAATATCTTTAACCTTACTGATAAACAAATCAGTATGGCACAGAAGGGTGCTGATTATACAATTCTGAGCATTGAGAAACTCGAGAGATTACCAGTGACAATGTCAGAACGACCTGTCAGTGAATGGATAATACATGGGATAATTAATATTCCAATATCAACCTTCAGGTTTCAATACTGCCAAAAATATATACAGGCTGGCATGTACGAAAAATTGGGAAAGGGGTACATTAAAACAACATGGAACTTGCCCTATTCACATGCATGTGTCAGTAATAAAGGCCAGAAAGTGTTTCTTAGTGGCAATAATTGTGCAATGTCACTGAGCGGTACACTTCTGTGTAATGGAATTCGTTTGCATGGAGCCTGTGAAGGGAACTCAAATAACCTTTCATGTCACCAGCTAGGCGCACCTGCAACAGAGATAGAACCATTCTTTCAAAGACTCTATAATGGGAGTTACATTCTAATTGTAGATCGCAGATGCTGTAGTCTTATGCCCGGGACTCCTTATCTCGTAACTACGACTGCGAAGGTCAAGTGCTGTGGACGCTTATTGTTCCCCAGCTCCCTTCCAGACAGGGAGGCAAGGGCATGGCCCAACTTGAAAATTACTTCTATTCGAATAGATACTTTAAGCAGAATGAAAACAGTGCTTCTTCAGACGCCGACCAGACTCACGTCATCAAAAGAAACGTATGATCTCCTAGTCGCAAGGACGACTGCAGAGATTCACTCCTTATTATCAACTAATTCCCCCATACATTTCGCAGAAATCCTGAATGAAATCTTAAATATTTCTGATACCAGTGGAGTCTCAAAAGTATTTAAGACAGTATTTTCGATGGCATTAACACCATTCAAAGCCATACTGGGTATTTTTCCAGATTTCGTCCATTCGATTTTTGGCGGACTTCCCCTCATTTTAGGACTAATTGCAGGAATCCTATTCTTAGTCCTTATATTTCGTTATGGCAAACCATGTCACAGACAAAACACCTGCGACAAGGGAAGAAACAATCCTAGCCATTGGATACCGGGACCGGATATCAAAAATCCTGGGACTATCCCGGCTTAGAGACCTGAACATGACTTGGTTTCTTTCATTTCGACCAATGTGGCATCGATGTGTTTTACCTGTATTAAGGTGCTTGCTATGCGGAGAAGAATGCGTGTTAGACACCTGTCTGACTCTACAATCATATGCGCCAATGGATGCAGAAACATTGTTGAGTCCAATAAAGGCTCATGCTTTGTGCTGCCCTCAACGGCTACCAATCCTGATGACGGCATTCGTGGAAACTTCACCACTACGATTAAGGGGTAGTGAAGTTCATGATGAAAGCAGCATTGATCAGGTACGACCTTCTGTCAGCAATACTAATCAAAACGTCAATGGAGACAATCATGCGCACGATTGCATGGTTACACCTTTTTCCGAGTTATTGGAACTCTCCCAGGAAGCTGTTGACAACTTTTTCGAGAGTCTAAATGATATGATGTTCTCACCAGAGCAGAAATAGAGACTTTTGAGCAAGCTCGCACACGGCGTTCCCTGAATTTGGCCTTCAACTAGAATAGCAAAATACCATGAACAATTTTCCCTCCAGTTCACGGACAGCAATTTTTTTTTTTCAGCAGCCCCAAAATATTTTTACGAATTTTTCGGGACACTTATTTTCTGCTTAAAGTAAGAACTATTCTTAGAGAACTAAAATTTCTATTTTTAGATACTTTATAGACATTAGCTGCCCGCTGGTATGTTCATAATTATTTTATTCTGTGATGGAATGGTCTCGAAACTTTTTTCTGTATTAAGAGCCATTTCATGTGCAAATTCTCATATACAAATTAGTGATAATGTATAGATATGCGTGATTACTTTAGCATTATTCTACAGCTTGAGTGCATATATTACATATGACTGTTTTTTCCGTATATTTGATAATTAAAAAATGCATTTATGTATTTTGGGGTGGTAAGGTATACACGATACTCTACAGTATGTTTTACTATGCATAGATTCGTAAATATGTCCATAGTTAGCGTGGAGTGGGTGTGATGTATTCCTATAGGTTCTGTATCGATCCCCCTATTCCTGACCCTATTCTGGTTAACAAGTTAACTAGCAGCCATCCCATGAGGCAGAAAACCCCCATGATGCAGGAACCGTTATCTGATAAAGCCACACCACGGCACAGAAGCGCGTTATCTGATTAGGTCATAACGCTTGCCATCTAATTAGACAAGCGATATTCCTCCAGCCCCTGATAAGGCATACGGAGTTCTCAAAACAAATCAAACCTATGACAGACCTGGGAAAAACCCTGCGGCCATTGTTTTGATTTCACCGAGAACTTCAGCAAAAGAATGTGCTAACGACCAGGTCGTATGACATCCTTATTGACGTATCTATGTCCATCCTTACGTCAATCTCGGCACCTTAAAGGTATAAATATTACCGATATTGCCCTATGCAAACACACGCGGTGGTGACGAGATCGGAGCAGCCAGACTTGCCGAAGCCCAGAGCAGAGCAGACCCCGCTGGCGCAGCCCCGCCTTCCTGACGCGCTGAGAACGAGACGCTGCTTTCTCCTGCCGAGAAATCCAGCTCCGGCGCTTCCGGGTAGCCCTCGCAGGCAGCCTGGAATATCGAGACCAGAGACGAGAGATACCATCCCTCATTCATCCTAGATTCCAGGTACAGAACTGAATAACCCCTTGCAGAGAATTCTTTAGTCAGTCACTTGGCAAAACAAACTTAACTTAAACTGTAACTTTCTATTCCCGCCCACGTATTAGGCTTAGGTCAGGTACACGGGGTAGGCGTAGTTAGAAACACCAGTTGAGTACGATTAGTCAAATGTAAATGTGTATGTATTCATTTTATTCATTTTAAACCTTCATATGGCTTAGAAACCATATCAATGTTTTTACAGTATTATTTATACTTCTGCTTTTATTGTATGCACTTTACTTAACCATAAGTATTGCAATAATATTGATCCATTTCTCTTGTATGAGAAAAGTGACTGATCAATAAATAACATCTTTTATTGAACATGCCAGTCTCTTCCTTTTCTCTACAATCTGGTGAGACTAAGAATGCACGTACTGACTGAGTAAAATAAGTCGTCTTTTGTTTTCACACGACTCTAGAGATACACTCTTGATTAGGGGAGAGCAAAGTTGTCATGTTCTATGGTTGTCAGAAACTAAATCCCTTCTTGTCTATCCAGGGAGGTTCAACTCCTCCTTGCCTATTCGAGAAAGTTTCTAGTGAACTCTGAGCTAGCTGGCAAAACCCTAAACTTTAAGTCTAATATCGACAGTAGTAGACCTAGTTAACGTCTGGTCTAGGCCTATACTATTGAAGGTATTATTCCAATGCGCAGAGCCTATTGGGATAATAGGAACTACACTACAAAGCATTGAGTCTCTGCTCTTACATTTGGGTTTTTCGTTGAAGGAGATCTCAGCAGAGAAACTAGACGGTGATAGGAAAACATGGCAGGTAAAATGACATAGGCCCACTTCACTCACCATACTAGACGGTGATAGGAAAACATGGCAGGTAAAATGACATAGGCCCACTTCACTCACCATGGATCAGTTTGAAAGACCTTACCTCTCGTCAACTGGCTTCCACCATTTTTCCAAGAATACCTAGGAGTTCACTGCCTCTGCCCTCTATGGCATTCCAACAATTCTAATGCTGCTCCTCAGTGTAAGGCTCTTTGCATCCTTGCATCCTTGCCGCTCTTCTCAAAGTAGTGTGGCCTCCCAGCTTAAAGTTTGCTTTACATTTCCTAAAGTATGTCTAGCTCAGTACTCCTTCGTATGTCACCTAATCCACAGCATTCTGAAGGTATTTCCATGAAAAGACACATTCACTTTGCCTTACAGAAAGTTCCTCGAGCCATTGATCAATTTTAAAATAATGTCTTTAAAGGTGCTCTTACTGGTTGCTCTCTGGGAGGCTGCCACTGAGAGGGGTGGTGGTGGTGAGGGGGGAGGGGGGAATTTACGGGGGACAAACTGTGCCTATCAGGACTCCACCTCACCTTCCTGCTCTTCCAGTACTCCTCTTTCTATGCCGCCTGAGTGCTTCCGACTGGGCATGGGCAGGTTGGGTATTGCTGACCAATCAGTTAATTTTCGGCCCATACTTACTCGAGTCAGTGTGACTGCGTTAAGTTCACAACTCTCCTCATTGTGATGCCTGTGCACTTAGCTTCTTACTTGGCTAAATGTTTGCAGTTCCACTGAAGGTGGCAATACTTCATCAGTCTCCTAATGCTCTTCGTTTCAATCACCTTTTACTCTAGATCGCCTTGGCCTAGGAAAAGTCAGCACAGGCAAAACTCTCTCTGGCACCTAAGCACTGCCCTCCAAATATTGGAGGCCAGACAAATGTTTCCACTAATGACCATTCGAAATTGCTTGTGCCAAAAAAAAGAAATGAGAACCAGTTAGCTATCACCAAACATGATAATTTTTTGTTACATATTTATAGTAGATGGAGGCAAGAACAACAGGGACTAGCGTCCTCGCCAGTACTCACCTGGCCACACACCATTGTGTAACTCTCTATGATAAACACTGTACAAGCAATATAGTTGTTGGTGGGTAGAATTTGTGACTCATCTCTATGCACGCCTGTGTGCCTGAAGTGAAGGTAGGAACGTAGTACGTCTTGGTGGAGAACAGGAGCTCAGTTAACTATTTATTATTGTTAAGCAATGTGATAATAGTCTTCAAAGAGAATCTCAGTAGGAATTTGTTTTTCTTTATTTATTTTTGTTCTTGGAACATTACAAGCCTGTATTTAAGAGTAATTGATGACATGCAGCACCCTTTTCGGTCAAAAGGGCAGGATTGTTACTCGTCGATAAGATGGTTATAGATGACTGAGTAAACGGTCGAGGGAGCTCTGAAGGTGAATACACTTCTTTGTAGATATAATCACATTGTTTGATACACACTTTAAAAGAATCACTGTTTATATATCTTACTTCCCAACTGTGAGCATTAAAACACCAAGGAGTCTCTGCAATGAACTATTATTGAGGTCAATTAGATTTAAATTCTAAAGATAAGCTGTACAACGCCCATGTTCAAAGTCCTAAATATTTCAGAGATGAATATTACAGTACTTGCATAGGTTAAAAAAATTAGGTATATCAGGGCAAAAACAAGATAACTCAAAAACATAAAACACTGCAACAACAAATGTGAATTTGTGGACGAGACAAGAAGCGCAGCAAAGATGGATGTTGTCACCTGGACTGTTGTCTCTTGCCGTCATCTGCATGAGAAGGGCCATCTGCTTGCGTTCAGACAAAGGGTAACCAAACAAAATACTAACTGGTGTAGATTTCTTGCTTCCCGTTTCCTTTTTCATTTTTTTCTTCTCTGGGCCTTCTTTGTCTAAAAATATAAAGGTTTTATGAGATAATCAAAGAAATACACCAATAGCTCTTGATGTACAGTACCATGAGAACAATTCTGATAATATAATGGATGGATAATTCTGATAATGCACTTCTGAAAAGAACATTATTTTCAGACAGTGAAGTAATTCCTATTAACTAGAAAGTGATTTACTCTTTATCTAACTTCACAACACACTCTTCAATACACAGCTTTAACAACTTTGCATCACTTCTGTGCCCAAAAAGCAAACAGTTTTAACAACATTAAAGTGAACCTTTAAGGTGTCAATTGAGATGCAAAATGACACGCATTGCCAAATTTGTTTGGATATTTATTACTGCCAAGTTAAATATTTATTGATTTCTATCTTGTCTGAGATCAATAATATTTACAATTATGAAAGATTACAATTGAAAGAAGTTTAAAGTTTAAAAGGCCTAACGGTCACAGTACAAAAAATAGTACATTGGTAAAAACGATAATAAAAAAAAAATAACAAATCATAACAGGCAAATTCTTTAGAGGGTGACTTTGCCAAAGAAATCAATTCATCAATTTTGGATATTTAAGATACAAAGGTTTTAAAAGTTGATTTTTAGCTTATTTCACCATTGCACTAGAACAAACAGAAATAACATGCAAAATATCTTGAGTTCCACCATTGCAGAGATCACACATTCTGGTCTTATTTCCTTTATCGGACCAGTGTTTTTAAAATTATTTAGGGGTGAAATGCTTAATCTTAACACATGTAAAAATTGTCTAACATTGTATTCCAGGGATGATATTACATATCATTGATTCTGTTGAAAAGATATACTGTCAGAGTAAGCCTTATATATTTCCAGGGATAAACAGTGAGTGATGTCACTAGTGTAGCTAGCTTATTCTAGCAGCAGGATTTTATTTTTAATCACTAAGTTGTGCAGGCGTCTACATCTGTAAGTGATCAATGGTACACTGTAATTGTGCTAGCGAAACCTTGAGATTATTATTGAAGGTATAGTTTTAAACTTCTCCACCGGAGGGTAGACAAACAGGACTCTATGAACATTGGTGTGTGGCTGCTGCAAAGACAGATTGCTGACCATTGGGGCACAGTCCAGGGTTTCATATTTCCAGAACCAATGCCAGGTTCTTAAAGAGCATTTCCTTTTTTATCCTACAGAGAAGTTGGATTTTTGAAGTGGTTTTCATCACATAAATAATAGTCAAGTGGAAGGGACTGGGTATTTCTCATGCTTGTGCTTGCTAAAAATCTTTCAGGAAGGAGTTTACTGGCTTCTTGAAGGGTCGATGTCCACTGTAGGTTGCCTCAATTAGTGCTCAGCTTCCTGAAGGGCAGGAGCCATATACTCCTTATTTTTTCAGGATCCACATTGGGAATTTAACATATTCTTTAGACAACCAGGATTCTTCTTGGTATAAACTAGCTGCATTATTTACAAAGCCATCACAAACAGTACCCTACTTATCTTGAAGGCAAAGTCGCCATCTCTGGTGGCCGTTAGCAAACACGCAACCAGGGCACTATCAAACTGGAGACTAAGGGTAAAAAAATAGAACAAGCCCATGAGGACTGCTCTAAATGAGGACAGCACTGATGAAGCACCTTTCTAAAGACCATTATATTACAATACAGTAACTACACTTCTGCTCCTAAATTCCAGTTACCTCTATCATGGACTGACTGTATGATTGTCTTTAACCTTGCAGAGCACTCTGCTGCCTTTTTGCTTGGTTTGTGCACACAAATACCAAATACATATGCATGTCTCTCACTATCACTGCCTAACTTTTTTCTGCCTCTTAATCGTTTCTTTTACTTGAATGAGTGGTTTCTCCTCTGACTCTCAATTTGTCCCTCCCTAGCCTCCATCTTTCTGGCATCATTCTGCAGTCCCCCAGTATTTCATTAAAGTTTTCATAACTCAATGTCGTCAACTAGAGAGAAGTTACAGTGGTCGGCATCAGAGGGTGTATTGTCAATGTGAAAGGCCTTGATGATGGTGTTGGTATGGACGTCGAAGGCTCTGAATTGAATGCTGGGCCCCGCAGAGGCAAAGGCCACCAGGCATCAAGCGTGACATTCTGGCAGTCCCTGATGCAGAGGTAAATTTTGAGGGGGATATTGGGGGGGGGGGGCATTAAGTCAGCAGGAGTGAGAGAAAGCTCCCCGTACTCTGAGGCTACTGTGAGGAGTAGCAAGGACATTTGTGGGGATGCCTAGGATTAAAGGGACTCTCCAGCATGGCTGAGTTTAGCATCCGGAATTTTGGATGAGTTGACAGTATTTGAAAACACTTTGGCCATTCCCTGGATTTCTCAGATTCCTGTTCAGACTCAAAAGGCAAGATCCTGTAAACTTCTCTTTCCTTATTTTTATTGAGATCTCTAACATATAGGCTGTACACTCCTGCAGGTGTGGGACATCGTCCTAAATGTCTCTCTGACAACACGTGCCTAATTCTTCTTAAGCTGCATTTGAAAATCAGAAAGTATACTATCTTATAGAGGACATACTAGTGAATCTCCAGACACCAACTTACAAACAAGAAAAGCTCTCTGGGGGTGAAGATGGGGATCTCTCTTGCACAAGAATGTGTGGTTAAGAATTGGAACTACGAAGGTGCTAGAGTAAAAATTTGCTGTGCAAGAAAAAGGAATGGGTAAAAATGAGCTCATCTGACTACAAGAAAATACGTAGCATGCTCCTCGTTATTATCAGAGTATTCCCAGCATAAAATGGGTGGAATACTCAAATAAAATGACTATCTACTGTAGTGAGTATACTGGACAACTTGCAAGTTCCTTCTTCCCTCCCACCCTCACTACCATTACCTTGCTTAGGCCTACTGTCAAATATGGACCCTATAAGCATGTTCCTTTTGCATGAAAGAACAGATGGGTAATTTATACATTAATCTATATTCCACGTGATTGGCAGTTTGTTACAGCCTAGATCAATGGTACTTAACATTCTAAGGATCCCTACTAAATCACTACTGTAAGTTAAGGATTCCCAAGCCTTTTTCTTCCCACATTATTCTGAAATCCTCATTTTTCACGTTTCATGCATCATCGCTTTCTTCTTCTACATCTTTTCTCTCTCTCTCTCTCTCTCATACATGTCAAGATTACAGCAGGTTTTTTTTACTTCCTTCACACACTTTCACATATAATCACGATTTAGCATACTGGGCTACAAGAAGTAATATCGGTCTCATTATTCAAGTTTGTCTTCAAAACGGCACTGGAAGTAGGCACTAATACTTCGACAGATGTTAAAGGTTGAATAAAGATCATATAGACCAGCATATTCTAACCCGTAGGCTAAGACCTCCCAGTGGTCTGCAACACAATCTCAGTAGGTCGCCAAACTAGATTGCCTAGCGCTAGTCCAAGCTGTCTAGGGAAACTGAAGCCAAAAGTCAAGAGTAATATTTAATCAAAATGAGGTAATCCATGTCGCCGAGAGAGCTTTTGTTTACATTTCTCAAGTTTTAGTTAATTTACTTCCCTAAGAGTATTTGTTTTTTCCCCAGCACATTGTTTTGCTGTAGTTTTTGTCATACAGCATATTAATCTTGTACTGTGCGTGTTGTGACCTGATGAAGTGGAATATGAAAATGCAGGATTTCAGAATGATGTCGGGAGAAAAAGGCTTGGGGTCCATAGCTTCCAGTAGTGATTAAGTAGGGGCCCTCAGAAGTCAAAAGGTTAAGAACCACTGTGCTATACAAAATATAAATGATCACCAGAATCTGAGCAAGGATGGCGCATTCAGACGTTTATTGAAAAGCAGGAATAAAGACTAGCTCCTCATAGGTAAAGGTTGGATGCCAATCCATCAATCAATCAATCAGAGTTCTTGTAAAGCGCGCTACTTATCCGTGAGTGTCTCAAGGCGCTGAGGGGAGGGGGTGCCGCTACTGCTCAAAGAGCCAGGTCTTGAGGAGTCTTCTGAAGGCGAGTAAGTCTTGGGTCTGCCGTAGGTGGGTAGGGAGGGTGTTCCAGGTCTTGGCGGCGAGGTAGGAGAAGGATCTGCCGCCGGAGGTTGTTCGTTGGATGCAGAGGACAGCGGCGAGGGCGTGGCTGGCGGAGCCGAGCTGGTGGGTGGGGGTGTAGATGCTGTTCAGGTAGGCTGGTCCGGCGTTGTGGAGTGCTTTGTGTGCGTGGGTGAGGAGCTTGAAGGTGATCCTCTTGTCGACGGGGAGCCAGTGTAGGTCTCTCAGGTGGGGGATGATGTGGCTGCGGCGGGGGACGTAGACGATCAGTCGAGCGGAGGCGTTTTGGATGCGTTGTAGTCGTCGTAGGTGTTTGGCTGGGATTCCTGCGTGGAGTGTGTTGCCGTAGTCCAGTCTGCTGCTGACGAGGGCCTGTGTCACCGTTCTTCTTGTTTCGGTCGGGATCCACTTGTAGATCCTGCGGAGGGTATTGTAGCAGGAGGAGGAGACGGCGTTGACCTGTTTAGACATGGAGAGGGAGGAGTCGAGGATGAATCCTAGGTTGCGTGCATGGTCGGTGGGGGTCGGTGCTCTTCCCAGTGTGGTCAGCCACCAGGAGTCGTCCCAGGCTGAGGGGGTGGGTCCGAGGATGAGTACCTCCGTCTTGCCGAGTTCAGCTTCAGACGGCTGTTCTTCATCCAGTCGGCGACGGCCTTCATTCCCTCGTGGAGGTTGGTTTTGGCGGTGTGCGGGTCCTTGGTGAGGGAGAGGATGAGCTGGGTGTCGTCAGCATAGGAGATGATGTTGAGGTCGTGTTGGCGTGCCACTTGTGCGAGTGGGGCCATGAAGACGTTGAACAGCGTCGGGCTGAGAGATGAGCCCTGGGGGACGCCGTAGATGGTGTCGGTGGCCTCGGATAGGAAGGGCGGGAGGCGGACGCTCTGGGTTCTGCCGGAGAGGAAGAACGTGGTCCAGTCAAGGGCCTTCTCTTGGATTCCGGCTTCTAGGAGGCGTGTCTTTAGAGTGCGATGGCAGACCATGTCGAAGGTGGCTGACAGGTCCAGGTGGATTCGGGCTGATGTTTCGCCGTTGTCTAGTTGGCGCCTGATGTCGTCTGTGGCGGCGATGAGGGCTGTCTCGGTGCTGTGGTTTCGTCTGAACCCGGACTGGGACGGGTCCAAGATGTTGTCGTCTTCCAGGTGGCGGGCCAGTTGCATGTTGACGATTTACTCGCTGACCTTCACCGGGAACGGGAGCATTGAGATGGGCCGGAAGTTCATGAGGTCCTAGGGGTCCGCCTTGGGCTTCTTGAGGAGGGCGTTGATTTTGGCGTGTTTCCAGCTTTCCGGGAATGTCGCTGTTTCGAAGGAGATGTCGTTCATGACCTTGCGTGTCTCATCATCATTGACGTTGGACCAGGAGGTCAGGCGGTTGGCGCTGGTGTTGTTCACAGGGGAGGTGGGGTCTGGCGTAGTCGGCGCGGTCATGGTGTTGAAGCGGTCATGGATGTCAGCGATCTTGCGGTGGAAGAAGATGGCTAGTGAGTTGCACAGTTCTTGTGAGGGCGGTATGTCGTTGGCATTGGCGCTGGGGTTGGAGAGTTCCTTTACAATGCTGAAGAACTCTTTGCTGTCGTGTGCGTTGTTATCCAGACGGTCTTTGAAGGAGGATCTCTTGGCTATTCTGATGAGGTGGTGATGTCTGCGAGTGGCGTCCTTGTGGGCTGCGTGGTTGTCCAGAGTGCGTTCGTGGAGCCATATCTTCTCCAGTTTGGAGGTCTGCAGCCCGTCGGAGAACCAGGTGGGTCTCTTGCTGGCGTGGTTGTTGGAGGGTTTCTTGAGTGGGGCGAGGGTGTTGGCGCAGTCGTCGATCCACTGTCTGAGGTTGCGGGCTGCGGCGTCTGGGTTGGTTGGGTGAGTGGGTGGGTTCTGGGCGAGGGTGGTGATCAGCTGGTCTTTGGTGACTTTGCTCCAGCAGAGGCAATGCAGATGTTGGGTGCGGTGGTGCGTGGTTGGTTTGTTGAAGGTGAAATGGATGCAGCGGTAGTCGGTCCAGTGGAGTTCGGTGGTGTGGTCGAAGGCGACGTGGGTGCCTGTGGAGAAGATAGGGTCCAGTGTGTGGCCAGCGGCGTGGGTGGGTGGGTGCGGTGACGAGTTGTCCGAGGCTGAGGTTGGCAAGGTTGTCGGTCAGGGTGGCGGAGTTGGCGTCGTTGTTGTTCTCAAGGTGGAAATTCAGGTCCCCGAGGAGGATGTAGTCCGTGGAGGCGAGTGCGTTGGTGCTGGCGAGGTCAGCGATGGAGTCGCTGAATTGAACTCGGGGTCCGGGTGGTCTGTAGATGAGTGTTCTTCTGAGGGTGGTGTTGGGATCGGTGTGGATCCGGAAGTCCAGGTGTTCGGCGGTGTTGAGGGTGTCGTCTGCGTGGGTGGCGACCTTGAGGGTGGACTTGTGGACGATGGCTATTCTTCCTCTGATTCCGTTGGCGCGATCTCTGCGGGAGATCTTGTAGCCGTCTGGGATGGCTATGGCGATGTAGGGCGCCGAGGAGTCGTTCCACCAGGTCTCGGTCAGGAAGGCCACGTCTGGGGCGGATGTGTCGAGCAGATCCCAGAGCTTGACGGCGTGTTTGCGTGCGGAGTGGGTGTTGACGAGTATGCAGCTGAGGTAGTTGGGTCCAGTCCTTGGAAGTTTGGTGGTTCTGTCGCAGGTGAAGCTGCAGGTGTGGCAGGAGAAAGGCCCGTGAGTCCGTTTTGGGGCAGCTTGGAAGCAGGTGTGGTTTCGGCCAGCGTTAAGTGTGTAGAGGGTGATGGCGTCGTAGCGGAGTCTGGTGTTGTGGCGTTTGCGGGGTCCAGGGGTTCTGGCGCTGGCCGCGGTCCAGGCGCGGACGGGCGCAGACAGGCTTGCCTTTGGCACGCCTTTGGCGTGCCAGCGGCGCGGCCGTTGCGCGGCCTCCATAAGAGGTGGAAAGGGTGGGAGGAACAGCTGGGAGCGGGGTGGCCAATGGGGATCAGGTGGCAGGGCCGCAGCGGCGGGAAGGAAGGAGCGGGAGACGCGGCAGGCAGCAGGGAGACGGCGGCAGGCAGCAGGGAGACGGCGGCAGGCAGCAGGGAGACGGCGGCAGGCAGCAGGAGGAAACCAGGCAGCTGGCGGCTGTGTGGTGGCGTGGGGAGCAACCTGCCTGCGAGCAGGGTCAAAGCCAACATAAAATGTGTTACCTGACCTCCCTTATGTGAATCGATGGTTTACTCCGTGCTCTCTTTAAGAAAATCTGAATCATTCATCTTGGAGGTGCACAGAGTTCATCCAACAACCCAGCTGCCTAGCATTTAGAATCTGCACTTCTGTTCTGTCCAAGGACTCGTGATAGAGAAATTGCTTCAGATCATAAGGATCAAGAATCGGTCCAACGCCCTCAGCCTTCATGGGGAGAGATTAGTAGGTGACAGAGCACCTTAGATTTTAACCATACATGCAAGCTCTAGCCTGCAGCCCTTCGTATAAAGCAACAGCATAATAAGACCAACACAGTGGCAGAAATGAGATATATAAATGAAATTGACAACTGGTTTGTGTATGCTTTTCCTAGTATCTTTGGGAAAAAAGGAACATTACAGACAAGGTATGACAGATAAGTGATCAATTCCTGTTTGGAAGAGTCAGGGAAGAATTCATATTTACTAATGATTGTATGGAGTTTACAATTATGGGTGGGCGTTCTGAAGAGTGTTGCTCGAACAGCTTTGTAGTGCTGGGGTTACCCAAGCAGTAAGGTGAATTTATAGTTGCAGTAAAAGAAGTTACTTTCCTCTGAGGCACTTGTTACGAGTTACATGTAAAATCTGATGAGCCCTTTAACAGAAATTACTGGGACCTACTACATGAATGATTACGGTGGCATCAATGAGAGTGTGAGAATATCACAGATCTCTCTATCTAGTTGCCTAACTGTTGTAGGAACAGACTGGAAACCAAATACTTTTTCTGGGACTTATGCTGTGTTTGCAAAGGAAGTCATCCTTTATGGAAGAGGAAACCTCACACACATAATAGTGTCATGCTTCCTCATCGGTATCCATTGCCCACCCTAGTAGGTGAATACCACCAGGGCAGACAGAACCTCCTGGAAGACTTAAATGGTAGGAGGGAGTTCATGAATAAGACAAACTGGATAAAGATGGGATCCAGATTGCATTGAAAATACCTTGGTGTTGCCAGGTTATTACTTTTAGTCAGAAGTACACCAGGTATCTCTAAAAACAATTATGAACGGGTATAGTGAAGACAATAGCTCAAAACCCGTTCCTCATCTGCCAACAGGTTTCTGCCTGATGTTAGTAGCTAAAATGGTCTGAGTCATTCTTCAGGTCCAAAGGATCACTATCTGAAGTGAATGTGACTTCTAATTGTCTATGACTTGAGAAGAAAAGATTTAAAAAATAAAATAAACTTGTGAACTACCTTTTAACCCAGGTGATTCCGACCTGGTTCCAGTTCTACTGTTTATTAGACTCCTAGATCGAAAAATTGGATAACAATAAGCAATTTCTTCATTGCAAACAGAATACCTGAAAAGAAGATTTGCTAAAATAGCGTATATACGTTTTTTTTTATACAAATAGGGATTGTGGGCATGCAAGTACAATATCACAGAACATCACAGCAAACAGAAATGTGCAAGTTACTTAGCTTGGCAGTCATCACGAGTGTGTGCACATGTAACAATTCAGTGTATTCATTTTCTTTTTACTGTTACATCTTTAGGACAATATTTAAGAAGATTTCAATTCCTCACCCTACACTTTAGGGGATATGGGCTAACCGGTCTTGAAGGGGGTGGTGTCCTTTGTAGTCACAGTGATGTATACGGTAAGACTATTAGTCATATTGAAATACGAATATAGTTGTGTGTGAAATTATCAGGACGAGGGCAACAAGAAACCGACCTATAGATATTCGATATACTGTGTCTGACCAATCACCATTAAAAATGTGGTGCTTGGCTTTTTGTGTTAAGAATCATGAATTAGTGAAAGGTGCACGCCCAATACAACACAAAATACACTCTGCTGTAGGAAGTAGTAGCTGAAATGGGGAAACCTCTCATAGTTAAAAATAGCCTCTGATTCAGGGGGGGCTTCCACTACAACAGAGTCCCAAGCGGCAATCACACATAAATGCACCCCCTACCCCTCTAGAGCTATGGTGCTACAGATTATACTTTAACAGAACGTTATATTGATATATGCTGTTAATTAATACACATTGTTTTATATTTGGTGCACCTTCCCCTCTATTGTTTCCCTTGGTTGTAACAGAACTTTGGCAAGGCCCTGCCAAAGTACCATATTAGCAGTGAAGTACTTTGCCTTGTTTTCTGTCTTTTGTATGTACATTTATATTCAATAAACAGATTTGAAATAAAGAAATAAGCTCTGGAAGAACAAGAGCCAAATTGATGAAGATAGTTTATTGCTTACTCCATCAGCCATAAAGGATCACCACCAGTTGTTCAGTGGTGATTTCTATGGTTTGATGCATCTTCTCTGGTAGGCGGCTGCTCATGGCCCGTAAGTGTAGCCATTGAGGCGGCGTATGTCATAAAAAAAACACAGTCCCAGGAAAAACATTGCGATATGAAAATGGCATGCCCAATATACAGGAGGGATTAAAGTAAGGCCCCATACTTCCGTGACTAGCTGACATTGCTTTCTTTCATACTGGTAGTCATTTGTGCGCTATACAAAGTAAAGAGTTCATTACACCGCAAGGTGTCATAAAAACATCATCATTCAAGTCACAAGTTCAAACATCTATTGAATTCCCCTGCAGAACTAGGATTTTTACGTTGTGCCCCCGCCCCATTTTTGTAGTGCATCTTGCCTTTTTGTGAGATATTGGGAGACGCCTCCTCAATCATACTGAGTTATCGAAAAAAGCCGCTCATATAGTTGTATGCTGTTGCCAATCTGGGATTCTCTTGCAGAACTGAAGATTTAAAGTGTGCCCCCCCAACATACACACAGCCCCTCTTACTTCATCAAAAGGAACACCACATTTGGTTACCTATGTGTATACCGCTCTGGACTACTGGTACAGGGGTTGTTGTATGGCGTTTTAAGATTCCGAATGGATTTTCCAGATTCATGCCCTTATATAGGTACAATTCACGTTGCCCTTATGGGGCATAGAAATCAAGCCCTTATTTAGGCATAGCCCATGCAACCCAAAATACAGGCATGGCTACTTCCAGCCGTTCATCAAACGTCAAAACGATTTCTTGGAAAACCAGCTTAAGCCATTTGGGACTTCCCCTTGCTTGAATATTGATTTCTCCAAGAACTCAGTTTTACAATGAACATCTATTCCTTAGGGGTTCATTCATGATGTTCATATTCCTGAATTTACATCAAACAAGGCATTCCTAAACACCTTCTCAAGGTATAAATATACCTTCACTTGCTATAGCAAAGCACGGTGGTTCGGAGCAGTTCAACTACCTACTTGCCTGACACAGCTCGCTGCAGCAAGTGCCGAAGGAAGACGACTCTCCAGCTGACGCACTGATCAGGAAGCTGCCCTCCTCTGCTGAGAAATCCAGCTCCAGTGTTTCCGACTCCCCTTGCGGGGTGTTGGGAAATCGAGTCCCGAGACAGACATACCAGACCTCCTTCATTCTAAGGTATGGAGCTGATAAGAAACCTTTGGTAAATTCTTGGCAAAAACTAAACCTATGCTAAAGACCATACTTACTTCTTCCCTCGTACTAGACCTAGGTTAGATACATTGGGGTAGGCGTATTTTAGAAGCACCAGTTGAGTATTTTAGCCTGTGTTATTTATTTATGTATTTTTGTATGGCTTAGAAACCATATAATGCTATTACAGTATTATTTTATAATACTATTCTCGCTGTACGCATTCATCTTTGCATTCTGTCTAACGATTGTAGCAGTGCACCTCTCTTGCATGAGAAAGAAGACTGTTCAATAAACCTTTTATTGAAAACGCCAGTCTCACTATTTCTCTGCAAACTCTGTAGAAACTAAGCATGCACGATTGACTGGGGTGAAATACTTATCTATTGTTTCCACGACTCTGAAGATAGTTATTCCAGTCCTAGGGAACAAAGTTGTCATGTTTATGCGGTTGTCAGAAACTAATACCTTCTTGTGAATTCAAGAAAGTTTCTAGTGACCTCTGAGCTAGCTGGCACTCACAATTAAGTTTAGTATACTCGATAGAGACATACAGACCTAAGTTCCTACGTCATTTCTATAGGATATATTATTCCAATGCGCAGAGCCTTTTAGGAATATAGGAACTACACTACAGGGTCACGAGCGGCGGATATCTATTTAAACAGTGTGCCTACACTCGTGCCGGATGGTCAACGGAAGGTGTGTCATGGTAAGACAGGGACACCGCGAAAGAAGGGAGAATACCCCAAGACGAAATGCCGAGCTCCAGCAAAACCTAGGCATCCCCTTGGACGTAGTTATAAACTTGAGTAACCGGGACCTCAGTGAAACAGAAAAAGCAGTCCTCAACTAAGGGTTGGGCTTTGGTTCCACCCCTAAAGAGGACATTTAAATTTTTTTTAGAAACAGCTGATTTCTTACGGAAAATGAGACTTAAGGTGTTCTTTCAAGACAGAGCTTACAACAATCAGGAAGTTAACACTGGCCTACGACCAAAATCCACATTTACTCCCCCACATTCTCCATGCCACCGGGCGTTTTATGCTTTTGAAAAGCCGTCAACAGGGAGGTTTGACAGCTTGGGGACAAGGGACCATAAGAGGTTCAACAATATGAGTAAAGAGCAAAGGATGGCACTGGAATCACTGGCAGCAGATCACTTTATTACAATCAAATCCACAGATAAAGGGGGAGCTGTTGTAATTCTCCCAAAGAAGATGTACAGAAATGAGTGTAAAAAACTACTCAGCGAGGCTCGATATTACAAATGTCTATCAAAATATCCCTCAGGTTAAATCTAGGAAGTGGCAGCCTACAAAATCTAGGAAGGTTTGGAGAAATGTTGGATAACTAAACATGAAGCGAATTTCCTTATCCAGAAAAAATCTGAGAACCTTACTTTTATGTAATACCAAAGGTACACAAAAACAAATTTCCCCCTCAGGGAACACTAACTATCTCAGGGATTGGTTCCATTCTGGCGCCTCTTTCACAGTTCTGTGTTGTCTTTTTGAGACCACTGGTTCAAAAGTTGTCTACTTAACTACAATACACAAACGACATGCTGAACCTGATTAAGGACTTATTCTTCCACAAACTCCTGATCAGTCTAGACGTGGAATCCCTTTAAACAAATATTCCACAAGAGGCCAGTCTATCAGTAGTAGAAATAATTCTTGGCTTAACACAATGGAACTCCATCACCCCAAGGGAGTTTGTTATGGATCTAGCACATTTGCCACTCTTTGAATTTATTTTATAGTTTGAGGGAGATAACTATCTCCAGGTGCACGGAATATCAATGGGGATCACCTTTGCTCCTAACCTAGCTTGCCTCTATGTGGACTCCTTTGAATTCGATTTTGTCCTAAATGACCAAAACCCTTTTCAAGACAAAACAAATAATTGGAAAGGTTACACTGATAACGTCCGGCTAATTTGGACCACCGCCAATGAGGAGGCTCAAAACTTTGGGAACTAGCTGAAAGCCCTGAACCCCTTTATGAGGTTTACCATGATTGTGGGTTGGAGCGAACTCCCCTTCCTTGACCTTCGGATTAAAGAGATTAATGGGAAGTAGGAGAGTGAGGCTTACTACAAAACAACGTAACGCAACAACCTCTTACAATTCAAGTTTCCATTTCCGCAGTATGAGAAAGAACCTCCCTGTGGGACAGTTCTTATGATTACGACGTAACTGGTCACAGGTTAATGATAACAAATCTCATGCAAAAAAACGGTCACAAGCTTGCAAAGAAAAATTATCCCACTAATACTCAGCCCAGAAAGAGTAAAGACCATGATAATCCGTGTACACTTTGGAACCTACCATCTCCAGCTGGACACTCCCCATGCAGCAAATGCAGCTTATGCCATTTGACAAAAAGAGTAAATGAACTAGATGTAGGTTTGAGGATACCTTGGAGACTGAAACATTTAATCAATTGGAATACCAGCAAAGTAGTTTATGTTATCAAGTGCCCCTGTGATCTCCTGTACATTGGGATGACGACCAGAAAAGTACTTACATGCATAACAGAACACAGGAGTACCATCCGATGTCACAGGGACGCCACAAAGCTAACACAGCACTACATTTAAAAAGGATACAATGATAATGAGATGGAATGGTATGTGCTAGAGAAACTGAACAAACACGCCCAGACGTAACACTACCACTACTTATTTCTTAGCAGCTTTGGGTGTATAGGTTACACATAGATCTACAGGGACTTAATGATGAGATACCAAGGGGATGCCTCAGAACCTGAGCTATATCAATATGCATCTTCCCTTTTTCTAATTTGACCTTCTAAAAAGTCCTTGCTGAAATAACTCCTACATGGATTCAGCTCAAAACCCACACCCCATGTTAGTGCCTTTCCATCGTCTCAAGTGTAGGGTTCCAAAAGATAAAAATGTGTCCTTCCTCAAGTCATGTTCACCTGATTTACTACAGAGCACAGTAATACCCCTGTGGTTATAACACATCAATCATCATAGGCAGGCACCACCTACCTAATTTCAACCTGCCCCCCTAGGATATGTTAATGTCAATTACCAGTGGTCACCTTGAGTAATTCTACTTAACTGACTACATTTTAAGATCGATGTTTGACCTAATGTAAAACTCTGCATCACTCCTTACACTCTTGAAAAACCTCTGATAACATTTCGCCTCATGTTAACAAAAAACGACATCTTCCATGAGCACCACTATGAAATACGAGCCCTGGCTTCCAGAAGGGATTGGCACATGGGGAAAAACTCAATTTCCCATGAACCAAGAGAGCCAGCCACCTTCCGGTCTCCTGACCACGCCCCTAGTTGACCATCAAGCACAAGTAGAGGCACACTGTTTAAATAGACATCCGCCGCTCGAGACCTGCTACCAAGGGGTCCAGAGCGGTATGTACATAGGTAACCAAACGTGGTGTCTCTTTTGATGTAGTCAGTGAGGCTGAGTGTGTATGTTGGGGGGCGCAACTTTGTATCTTCGGTTCTGCGAGGGAATCCAGCATTGCTTGAGTGTATGACTATAAAAACCCTAGTTCTCCAGAGGAATGTAATAGATATTTGAATGTGTGACTTAATGTGATGATCTTCTCTCAAACAACTAGCTGGTGTAAAGAACTTTTTAATTTGTACATCACACAATGGCTACCTGTATAAAAGAAAGCAATGTCAGCTATATTGTGCATACCCGGCATGCCTTTTTCATATTACAATGTTTTTGCTGGGACAGTGTTCTTTTGATGATATAAGCCGCCTCAGTGGCCACACTTACGGGACCATGAGCAGCCGCCTGTCTCCTACTGGAGGAGATTCCGCAATCAATAGAAATCACCACTGAACAACTCGTGGAGATACCTTCTGGCCAATGGAGAAAGCAATGAACTATATTCAGCAATACAGCTCTTATTCTCCCACAGCCTATTTGTAACCGTGACAGGTTTACCGATTTGCGCTAATACTTCCTACAGCAGAGTGCATTTTGTGTTGTGTTTTGCATGCCCCTTTCAATAATTAATGAGTCTTAAAACAAAAAAGGCAATCAACACTTTTTTTATGGTGTTAGGTCAGACAGTACAGGGCGGTTTCTTGTTGCACTCCTCCTGAAAATTTCACACACAAGAATATTCGTATTTCAACACAACTAATATTCTTACCTTACAAAGGACATCACCCCCTTCGAGATCAGTTTGCCCGTATCCCCTAAAGTTTAGGGTAAGGAATAGTAATGTTGTGCTTAAATATTGTCTTAAAGTTGTAAGAATAAAAAGAAAATGAACACACCTGAATTGTTGCATGCGCACTTGTGATTATTGCCATGCTAAGTCACTTGCACATTTCTGTTCGCTGTGGTGTACTGTGATATGGAACTTGCATGCCCACAATCCTATTTGAATAAATAGCATATATACAAGGTGTTAGCAAATCTCCTTTTCATGTATTGTTTGCAATGAAGAAATTGCCTATTGTTATCCAATTGTTTGAGCTAGGAGTTGAATTAACAGTAGAACCTGAACCAGGTAGGAATCACCCGTGTTAAAAGGTAGTTCACACCTCTACTTCTTTAAAAAAAAAAATCAGCCTCTTCTCAATTCATATACTGGTAGATGTCACATTCACTTCAGATAGGGATCCTTTGCCCTGAAGAATGCCCCAGACCGTTTTGGCTATCATCATTGGGCAGAAACATGTTGGCAGATGAGGAACGTGTTTTGAGCCACTGTCATCACTACACCTGTTCATAATTGTTTGTAGAGAAACCTGGTGTACCTCTGAATAATGGTAATAACCTGGTACAACAAGGTATTTATAATAATATCTGGATGCCGTCTTTATCCAGTTAGTCTTATCTAAGAACTACCTCCTACCATTTAAGTCTTTGAGGAGGTCCAGTCCGTCCTGGTGGTATTCACCTACCAGGGTGGGAAGAGGATATTAATGATTAAGCATTATGTGTGAGTTTTCCTCTTCCATAAAGGACGATTTTCTTTGTAAACACAGCATAAGTCCATGAAAAGGTCTTTGATTTCCAGTCTGTTCCTACAACAGTTAGGCAACTAGGTAGAGAGATCTGTGATATTCTCAAACTCATTGATGCCACCGTACTCATTCATGTGGTAGTTTCAGTTTCCAGGAGGGGCGTACAGTGGCCTACCTTCCTCCTCTCTCTTTATGTGTTTTGGAGAGATAGAAATTACTGGGTGCATTGCAATTACACATTTTGTTATATATGGTGCTTTCAGCATCTCTGGACTAGGAATCAGAGCGTTAACAAAGATTCCTTCTAGTTATTCCACAAAACTTAATAATCACTGTTATCTCCTGTTCCCTTAAAGCTACTGAGACCCCTCCCCCTCCTCCTGCAATGGTAATTGTGTGGTAGGACAATAAACATTTGCTCTGAAGCAGAAGGAGCAAACTAGAGAGCCCCTTGATTATAGTAATACACATTTTCTTATTCATTGAAAACTGTAATCAATGTGTTACAGAGTAGTTTAGTTGACAACAAGTAGGCCTAGAATAAACGGTCCATTATTTGGAGTACTATGCATAGTTGCAACTTAGGGCATTATATATGCATAAATTGTCTTTGCTGTATTTGTATAATGATTAATGTATGCACAATATCGTTGTGTTTACTGACCATATAGGGTATATTTTAACAATTTTACTTCGCTGTTATGATGAAGTCTGTCTTCCCGTTTTTCCACACTGACTAAAACAAAGTCTGTTTTCTATGTCTATGCAACAATCTGATGACAGCTCGTGAATGGTGGTTTCAAATGTGAATGGGGAATTTTGCACTAATAACCGGTGATCAAGGCGACTGAGTTCGCTGAAACGTGTCTGGTGTTTTCGGGCACAGCAATGCACTTTTGAAGATATAAAAATAAAAAATACCTGCAACTGAAGCTATTACAAGGGTCCGTTTCTCCGTTTGTTGCTGAGTGGCATCGTGGAGTTGGTGTTTGATATATATATGGTTGGGTATAAATATTTATGCATTTGTGCATTGAAAATGTTAAAAATGTTATATACCCAGAATAGACCTCAAAGCATTAAGGAATCAAATTGGTTGACCATATAATTACAGTTTAATGGTATTAGTACAAATAATTACGCTTGTCTCCATTGACCAGACAAAATCTGTTGTCTAATTTAAAACAAATGTATTGGGACAGGTAATATTTTAAATTAACTGTAAGAAATAATCAGTTGACATGATGAAATGTTCAATATATATGCATTTGTGCTGGAACTATAATCTAGAAAACAGTTTTGTAGTTTATATCGCAGTATGTCTTCACTGTTCATTACCTGTGTAGTTCAAGTAATCACGTGAGCACAGTCACCAATGTATTTAAATGTAGTTGTTTGAGCAGCGCGGTTATGTGAGCAAGGCTACACGCTAGTCGAAACGTGTCATCCTGCCCGACATCTCGCACTATTCTTAAATAAAAGTCACTGCAGCCAGCAGTGTGCAAGCTGATTCTGGAGTCTGTGTCTTTCTCTGTTTCAAGCGCTGGAGCGGTAACTATATAAAAAAAAATATATATATATATATATATATCCAAATTGTGACAAATCCAACGCTTCGTCTCTGCCGGTGAAAGAAAGGACTGTCCAGGCCACATTTGTGTGGCCTGGACAGTCCTTTCTTTCACCGGCAGAGGCGAAGCGTTAGATATATATATGTATATATATATATATATTTTTTTTGCTCTACAAGATACCAGCTTCATATTCTTTCTGCTTTTTTTATGTTTATGATCAAGGCAGTGATATCACAAATGCTGCTTTCTTCAGAGCTTAGCATTCAGGTTTTTTAAGAGCTGCTGAAAACCATTTATTAATTTTGATTTTACAGCTGCATAATGGAGGGCCCTTACTTTGTACTAAGTTGATAAGATTGTTATATCAAAAGCCTGCCTTTATGTGATATGAGTGTTTCAATAAACTTACAATGTTAGGATTCGCAAAAGGGGAAGAAACTTAATTTGCTAACTGACTTGAATTCTTTCTGTATACTGAGACAATATGGTAGTTAGAATTGGTTGGTTTGGCCATACGGGTGTATTCAGTTAATTCAAATTACTAACTGAGCAAAGGCATCAGTTTGTTTTTTACACTTCTAATAGCATTACTTTGAAAATATTTTGTTTTCCATTGAAAAAAAGAAAGTGGTGTTTACTTTGAAAAGCAACACTTTTTTCTCATACAGATCGGATAAAAATATTTTATAACAAAGGCCAACATCTTCAATTAAGAACATTTTCAACTATGACAGAAAAGAAATGTAGGAGTTGAGGAAAAACCTGTTGAAAAATATATTAAACAATGTAGAATGCAAAGGGAACACACCATCCCTATGGAGTTTTAAAAAGTAGAGAAGCCAAGCAAAAATAGCTATTCATTAACAAGCACAGGCAAAGCCACTGTGGCTAGCATATTCTCTGAAACTCTGTATCAACCCCTTTATGTAATATAACTTTTATATATTATTTTTCTTAAGTGGAAATGACTGGCAGACAGGTAAAACCAGCTGTTTTGGCACTGTTGATGCTTGCTGTCAGAATGAGGAACAGAATGTGCACCAAACTTCTGTAGCTTGAAGAAAGACATTACAAACATGTATGGGTTACAGGCAGGCATAACGGTTTATAAAGGGACATTATATTAGGGACAATAGAGAGCAAATATACAGGCATACCAGAGCAACTTTCTGAGCGGTCACACACAAGCACATTATTGGTTAATCACACTGACATAACAGGTATTAGTGATAGAGACACACAGAAGAGCAGTCGTACAATTTTATAAAGTACAAGTGACATTCACTTCAGGGGAAAGTAACACAGCAAGGTGTTGTAGACACAAGTGTATCATGGAGCAGAGGCACACAGGCACATCAGAAGTACTCTCATAGCACAGAAACTGTCGGACATGGTCACTTGAAGAAAACATCATGTAGTCATGTCATGATGCATTACCCGAAATACGGTCCAGGCCAGCACTCTCCCCAGCAGCTCTGCCTCACCGCCGCAGCCTTGAGTCCCCCACAGGTCAGGGTTCGCGCCAGCAGTTCACCCAGCCTCCTGGTGATTCTAGTAATTGTGTTATATTCTCTGTGACTGTATTTCATCTCTGCATTTACTGCAACTGTATTTTATCTTCAATTCCACCGCACTCTGAGTCTTTATTTTTAACCTGTGCTTTTTGGTTGAGCCCGTTCCTACTGCCGCTGCTTCCCCTGCAGCCCCTCCCACCCGGACATAGTCCTCACTCCCACCTCCCTACCGCTGGTCCCGCCCCCTCCCCTACTTAATGGCGACCGCTGCACGCCAAAGGCCCGCCTGAGGCAAGCCCGTCTGCACCCGCCCGACCCAACCGTGACCAGCGGCAGGAACACTGTTTCTCCTAGTTCCCACCACTACGACTCTACCAACCTCCACACACTCAATCCCGGAAGACTCAACGATTACGCAAGATCCTCGCCAAACACCACCCATAGACAGTTCTCCTGCAGACCCTGCCGCAGATACTTCACCACCGACAAAGCATCCACATCCGCCGAAGGCCCGCCTAATGCACGCACTGTCGAAACCCTGGCAAACATCCTCCTCAACGTGCGCTCTCTGCACTGACACGCCATAGAGATCTGGGACCTGATCGACACCCTCTTGCCAGACGTCGCTTTCTTCACGGAAACTTGGACCAACACCACCTCCGGCCCGACATCTCCACTGTCTTCCCAGACGGCTACAAGATCCAAAGGAAGGACTGCCCCCAACGCCCAGGAGGAGGATTCGCCATTGCACACAAGCTCTCCCTCCGACTCTCCACGTCCAGCACGAGTTACCCCCACTCCAACACGGAACACCTCCACTTCCAGATCCAGATCAGCCCCAGGACCACGCTACGCGGCACCCTCATCTACAGACCCCCATGACCTCGCTGCCAGTCCGCAACGACCATCGCCGAACTTGCCGCACCATCACCTCCACAAACTACATTCTACTCGGGGACCTAAACTTCCACCTCGACAATTGCAACGACCCCGACTCCTCGACAACCTCGGACTGAAGCAGCTGGTCAACATGCCCACCCAGAGAGCTGATTCATAAAGGGGGTGGTGATGGACAGAGCATCTGAATTAAGCAGAACACTCCTACCCAGTCAAGAGATCAGGGCTTGATCCATCACCGTTTTTTAGCTCACTGGACCATCCCAGTTCAGAACCTGGCTACATGCAAATTAGTCTGTCCCTGGCCCAGTGCATCCTGGGACCCAGAGAGCTGGACACACCCTCGACCCCATCTTTGAGGGAGGGACCAACATCCGCTTCAGCCACAGCACCCAGCCACTCTGGATGGACCACCACTGCGTTCATTTCACCTTCAATGCCACCACCGCACCCAAACCTGCCCCGCGCCCGCCACAACGGAACTGGAGCAAGGTCACAGAGGATCTCCTCAACACCACCCTCCTCCTAAACCCCCCCCCCAGTGACACAACCGACACCAACTCCGCAGCCATAGAATTTCACCGCTGGATCTCCTGCTGCGCCAAGAAGCTCGCACCCCTCCGCCACGCCGCCAAACAACACCCGCTGTAGGCTGCCTGGTTCACCAAGAACTATAAGAAGCCAGACACTCCTTCAGATGCCTAAAAAAATCCTGGCGAAACCAGAAAACCACTGAAGCGCGGAACAACCACAGGAGCGCCCTGAAAGAATATCACCAGTGCATAAACGACACCAAACGGACCTTCATAAGAGACAAAGTACAGACCAACGCGACAAACAAGGAACTGTTCAACGTCATACAGCAGTTCGCCAAGCCCCCAAGCGAAGCAACGGACGTCACACCTTCCCAGGAACTCTGCGACAAGCTCAGCTCCTACTTCCATCTGAAGATCAAGGTCCTCTACGACAACTTCAGCGAACAGACGCCGGACACCACCCCCATCTCCACCGCCGCCGATCCGCAGCCTTCGACACCGTCTCACATCGCTCGCTCGCAGCCAGACTGCACGACGTAGGGATACAAGGAGCCCCCCTCGACTGGATCCAATGCTTTCTCTCCTGTAGAACCCAGAGGATCAGACTCCCGCCCTTCCTCCCCAAACCCACCGATATCAACTGCGGAATACCCCAAGAATCATCGCTCACGGGGGCGTGGCCAAGCAACATGGCCGACAGGACGTAGGCTCCTTCGGCGGGCCGACACTGAAATCCTGTCAAAAAGATCCTTTCTGGGCTCATCGTTCGATGTAAGTAGAGTACACAAGCCCCGGACACCTTGGGCCACATCCTGGTGAAATTTAGGGGCTGAATGATGTAAGGAGAGAACAGCAGTCGGATAGAGTTTGTGGAGGCGGGGCTGAATTCACGCGAGGTCGGGCCTGATTTCGAGCAAAGGTGGCGGCTCATTAGCGAGGCACCGGCGGGCACCGGAGCCCCTTCGCCGGAAGGAACACAGCGGCAGGAGAGAGACCCACTGCCATCTGGGGCCTCAACTTGCGGGAAATCGCTGGGAATCCTGCTGGGCATTGCGGGAGGCCCGTGGTGACTGACGCGTCGGCTGGCGCTCAATCGGAGGAATCGGCTCGCCTTGATCGGATTCCAGGAGCCGACCCCTGGTGGGGGACTCGACTGGGAAGGTGCCTGCTGTAATCGGGGGCCTCCCGTTTGGACCCGTGCTCTAAGATCGTGACGAGGCCGGGTGGAGGAACAGGAAGCCGGCAGTTGCGGACTGAGGGCGGAGCTGGCATCCTGCAAGGCCGGGGTCTGAGGCCTGGTCCCGCGGGACCGTGGAGGACAGTGCCCCGGGAGCCCACAGTCATCGGGCCCTGAGGCGGGAGGAGCGATCCAGCAGCGGGGGCCCCGCTGCCAACTGGAGCCTCCTCCCTCCCCCCCACGAACAGGAGAGCGGAGCTGCTGGGATCTGCGGTGAGCCTGCGGTGACTGGCGCACCTCGGCGGCGGGGCAAAAGGCGTGGCTCGCGCTGCCAGGGACCTGCGACTAACCCGCTGGGAGCGATCCAGAGGAGGAGGTGCCCGCTGCCATCGGGGCCCTCCTGTGTGCAATGTGCCCTGGGCCGGTGATGGGGCCCAGTGGCGGACGTGGGCGCTGGCCGTGAGGAGCTGTGTGGGCCCGGAATCCTGGGAGGCCTTAGCTTGAGGCTTCGAGAGCCTGCAGCTCGAGTGGCCGGTTCACTGGACCTTGTGACGAGTGGAACTCGCCCTTGAAAGAGGATCCACTTCCACCTGGGTCCCGGAGGCGAAAGGAGGCGTCGGGGTCCTACCTGGCTCAAGAGAGGACGCACCGGCGGGTGCCTGTCTGGCAAGTGGGTGAGCTATTGGTGCCCTGCGGGACTGTTCCTAAAGGTGGTGGCCTGATACTGGAGGGGCCTATTGCAATTGAAAGACCCTGAGAGGTCTGGAATCCTGAGGATAGCCTGGGGCCTGGAGACACGCCTTGCCACAGAGGACGGTGAGATAGTTGGCTGAGGACGTTGTAGTGGGGACAATCTCGGCCCTCTTGAACTGGTGAGGTGCTCCGCTTTTTGGGGCTGGGGGAAGCTTTCTCCGATGTCGAGGGCCCACTGAAGACCGGGGACCCTGGGCGTACTGCGAGGGCCTGCTGAGGATCGTGTCGGCGGCCCTGACCAGAACCTGCAGCCTGCGGCCGTCACTGTGGGGACCTGGATCTGAATAATAAAGGCTCCATCATCCTCCAGAGGGCCGGAGACAGTTCGTAGGGTGCCTGCAATGCGCAAGGATAAGATGTCCCGTGCCTCGCAGCCAAACACCATAACGCAATATACCACCCAGCAGCTCCCCTCGCAGCGGATAACACGCCAGTCAGGGCAGGACGAGGGGGCTGAAGCTCCAGGCGAGCCCTCCCTCTGCTTTGGAGCGACAAATAGAAATGGTATCTATTGATGTGAATTTATTGTGGAGCTGCGGAAGGTGGCAGAGAAGGTTTCTGACGCAGAGGGGAACATAGTACAGTTGCAAGGAGAGGTGGCGTCCTTCAAAAAGACAGTCTCACAACTTACGGCCATGACGGGGGCCTTGGAGCGGAGAGCAGAGGATGCGGAAGGGAGGGCACGCCGCAGTAACATCAGGGTCCTGGGCATCCCGGAGCGGGCAGAGGCGGGCAATGCGGAGCACTTTCTGGAGCACTGGATTCGTACAACGTTATGCCCAAAGGGTCTGTCGGAGGTATTCGTGATTGAGCGGGCCCATAGGGCGTTGTTTCCGCCGCCAAGACCCGGAGCGCCACCGCAAGCCCTCATTGCCAAGATCCTCAATTACCGAGATAGAGACTGTATCCTGAGAGCGGCGAGGGAGACTACGGACCTCACCTTTGAGAATGACAGGGTCTCCATCTATCCAGACTACACCCAGCAGGTACAGGAGCAGCGGAAGTCCTTCTTGGAAGTCCAACAGAAACTCCAGGAGATGCTCCTACAGTATATGCTGCTCTACCCCGCTAAGCTTAAGGTACTGTCACAGGGGACGGCACGGTTCTTTGAAACCCCGGAAGAAGTCTGGGAGTGGCTGGAGATCAGGGGAGATGCCCTCCCCCCGGGCGAACGAGGTGGGCCCCGCGGCACTTCGGGGACATGACCACCGAGGAGGCGAGCCAGCAGACGAAGACGCTGCTCAGTCCCAGCTGAGAGTGAGGAGAGGCGCAGTTACAGTAGGTGATGATGGGGACTTACGCCGGGAACCAGCCGAGACTGGGGTTTCACCGGTGACATCGAACTCTCCCACACCGGGAGAGGTACTGGTCCTAGATACCCTGCAGCCCACTGTTGCAGATAAATTGCCTACCAGTTCTACGATCCCTGAGACAGACGGGGGCCAAGTTACTAGACTCGGCGGCTCCGCTTGAGGGGACTGGGGGGTTATGTTTTTAGTTTGTATGATGTAGGTATTGCTGGCCGGCCTCGGTGGGCCTACCTCAGGAGGGAGTAGGCACTCAGGATAATGCATAAGGGAGACTTCTTCTCTCCGTGGAGTGCACAGAGATGGGGTGGCAGGAGGGAGGGGGAGCGGGAGGTGGTACGCTTTTCTTAGGGTTGGACGGTTTGAGCCCTGTACGATGTGCTAGTTGGCCTTGCTGGGAGTCTGGGTATGGAGGGGGGGTTGGGTGGTTTAGCCCTGTTGGGAGAATGGGGTGGCTGTGCACGTTCTGGCACCAGCGTGGGAAGGCATATTGGCAAGTTATGTTGTTGCAAGTATATTGCTCATGGGTGGGGGGTGGAAGGGATGTTGGGAGGAGTTGTTAAATGGGAAGGTTTTAGGCATCGTATGTATTACATTTCAGGCACTAGATGAGATCTACATTGTGAATGGAGCGCCGTGGTGGGATAGACCCCATTTTAAGTCATGGGGTATAAGTTTATGAGCTGGAATGTGAGGGGGCTAGGCACGTGCACTAAAAGATATAGAGCCCTTTCTTTTCTTCGTAGACATGGAGTCTCAATTGCATGCCTCCAGGAGACCCATCTCGTAGATGAAGGAGCACAGAAATTGGGAAAAAAGTGGCGGGGTCAGATATTCCATTCCTCCTTTTCTACATATGCCAGAGGAGTTCTGATCTGGGTGGCACCTGGGGTCCCGTTCGCTATCCAATATGTGGAGGCGGACATTCATGGTAGATATCTGCTACTTAGGGCGAAACTGGATGGCAGGGAAGTTGTCATATTGAACACATATGCACCCAATACGGATTATCCGGTCTTCTTTCAGGCCCTTCAAGACGTCCCGATCCATGACCTGGAGGCCCCAGTCCTTTGGTTTGGGGACTTTAATTGTGTTATTGACCCAGCCCTGGATAGGTCTCCACCCCGAGAGGGCATAAAACCCCATATGACTACCCAGCTGTCACGATTCGCTCCCTGTGCTCTCGTGCCCACCAACAGGGGGCTGAACTGTGGGACTCTCCAGTGTTCTAATATGCTTCCTGACACTCCCCTGCATGCATATCTTGACTTCCAGCCATTTGGACACTATTTGGGAATTGACATCCATTCCCAATCCATGCCAGGTTTTGTGAAAGCCAGCCTGCTAAGACTTAAAGCCAGCCTACTCATGCCTGAAACTCCATTACCCAGAATTCCCTGCTCACTGCTTTGTCTCCACCCCTGCAGGCCAAGGATGGGTGGAGTATTTCAGCTCACCTGTGGCTGGCTGCTGCTACCCTGCTCACACCAGCTGCATGTGATTACTGTGAGCTCTTTTAAGCCTCAGCTCCCTTCAGGCCAAGGTTGGTCATTGTAGCTGTTTACCGGTGAGACCAATCCTGGTTTCCAGAGTTCCCTGAGCTTTTGCTATTCTTGTTTCCAGTGTTTCCTGAGCTTTAATGATGCCTTGTTCCTGACCTACTGCTGTTTTCCCTGTTCCTGAATTAGCACTGCCTGCAGTGCTACACTGACCCCATAGCCTTAGTATTCCTTGTTCCTGAACTGCAGCAGTTTCCCTTCTCCTGAATTAGCACTGCTTGCAGTGCTACCTTGTTTCCTGAGTTCCTGAGCTATAGTTATTCTTTGTTCCTGGGCTTAGCTATTTCTTGTTCCTGATTTGCACTGCTTGCAGTGCTCTCTCGACTCATTGTTTCCTGAGCTGTAGCTATGTCCTGTTTCCTTGAACCAGTATTGCCTGCAGTGCTACCTTGACTCCTGAGCTCTAGTAATTTCCCTGTTCCTTAACTAGCACTGACTGCAGTGCTATCTTGACTCCTGAAGCTTTGGTAGTTCCCTGTTCCTGTTCCTGAACCAGCACCGTCTGCAGTGCTGCCTTGACTCCTGAGCCTTAGCTCACTTCTTGTTCCTGCCCCAGCACTGCCTTCTATGCTACTTTGTTTTCTTGATTCCTTAACCTGCACTATTCTAGTAGCCTCCCCTTCTGTATATCCGTTTCCAGTCCCTGCCTTGCTTCCCATTTCCTTGGTTCCAGTTTGCTCCCTTTCTATTCTGCTGTCTTACTTCTGTTACCATGCATGTTTGTTAACTGCTTTCTGCCAAGTGTGCCCTGTTATTTCCTTCCTTTCCTGTTAAGCACTCCTCCTTGCTAGCGCCTTGTCTATTGTGCTTGTGTTTAGTTCTACCCCTTTGCTGTTACTGCCTTGCACGTTCCTGTATGATCGCCAGGATCCGTGGGCTCAGCTGACTACCTAGGTGGTGTTTCTTGTTCACTGTGAGTTTTGTCTTTGAGTTACATTTATAACATCACTATAGGTATAAGCTCCACAGACCCTGCCTTTGCATGCATATCCTACATGTGGGTATTTGCAGTCAGTATCTGTAACAGCAATTGCGGGTAAGAAACTTACTGAGCTTCAGTCTTACCATGTGGAGCTCCTGAGTGCTTTACCCCAACCCCCCCTTTATTGTTAATGTTGTATTATATATATGTCTTGCACGTCCGTCCTGGGTGTAGTTAGTCTGAATGCTAAATTGCCTTGTGAGTGCCCTTCCTTTCTGAGTCTTATCCCTCTTGTTCACTTGTACAGGCTTCCCCTTTGGATCCCTCTTTCTTCTCTAACTCCCTGCATGATCCTGGGCAGCGCTGTACTCCTCTTCCTGTATACGTTTTCTACCCAATGCCCAGTCCTTGCCCAAGTCCCTGACTGTGTTCCCCACATAGTCCCGGACAGTCTCTGACACCAGCTTAGGGAGGTCATGGAAAATATAGGGGCGGTGGATATTTGGCGCCAGAAGAACCCGACGCAGAAAGTGTACACCTGCTTCTCCCCTACCCACAACACGTACAGTCGCCTAGATAGGGTCTTAGTGGCGAATACTGAGCTTAATATGTCCGTGGAGGTTACACAACAGGCTCGTTTTTTTATCGGATCACTCTACGATAGCCTGCATGGTGCAGTGGGGGGCCCCAGTTACTCGCCCTCAGACTTGGAGGCTTCCAGTGGCTATCCTCTGAGACCAGGTGGGGAAAGCACATGTGGAAACAGCCCTCGGGGACTACGTGGACCTTAATTGAGGGGAAGAGAGGCATTTCCTTGGCCACCAAGTGGGAGGCCCTAAAGGCGGTGGTGAGGGGAGCTTGCATAGGACTCACCTACGGAGTCCGGAAACGGCTCCTCCAGGATCTCCGGAAGGCAGAGGAAAATCTTTTACATGCCCAAACCTCGGCGGTCCCTGGCGCCCCGCAGAGGGTGGAGGAACAGACTGCCCGAGCTCGGGTACAGGATATCCTTGATCAGCTCGACAAATACACCTTGGGCCAATATAGATAGCGCCTTCCTAGAAAGGGCGACAAGTCAGGGCAGCTCCTGGCTTGGATCCTCCGGAAGGAGCCGACCCCAGAGCGCATCGTAGCCCTATGGGACCTGAACGGGGACATGGTTCATTCGGAACAGGGCATCCTTGGGGTTCTTCAATCCCAATTACAACGAGTATATACCGCAGCCCCAGATATTTCCGAGGCCTCTTATCTCCCTTATTTGTAGGGATTGACCCTGCCGAACCTTTGAGTCGGCCCAGGAGGAACTGGATGTAGACCGGACGCTGGCCGAGGTTCGAATGGCTCTGGCCCGCTTACCGCGTGCAAAGTCGCCATGGTGTGATGGGTTCCCAGCGGAATTTTATCATGAGTTCGGGATACACTGTCTCGTCTCCTCTTACAAGTATTTCTCGAAGCGTTCGAGAGCGGGTTTCTCCCACAGAGTATAACACGGGGGGAAATTTGCATGATCCTCAAACCGGGCGCCGACAAACATGACCCTTCATCGTATCGTCCGATTACTATGATAAATACGGACGTCAAGATCTTAACCAAGCTATTGGCCACCCGTCTGGCACCTTATATGGAACATCTGGTACACCCGGACCAATGTGGGTTTATTCCGGGGCGCAATACAGCCATGAACCTAAGGCGTTTGAATCACATACAGCACTAGGTACAGGGTGGGGAAGAGCAGACGGTACTGGTTTCCACTGATCTCGCCAAAGCGTTTGACATGGTCTATTGGGGCTACTTGCAGGAGGTTCTCCGGGCGATGGGCCTGGGTCCTAACTTTTGCCATTGGATTAGTATCCTATATAGATCCCCTCGCGCCAGGGTACGGCTGGGAGCCGCGAGATCAGAAGAGTGGCAGTTGGGAAGGGGCACAAGACAGAGGTGTCCCCTATCGCCACTCCTTTTTGCCCTGGCGATAGTCTTTTGCTGTACGGATTCGATCTGAGATGATGCAATGGGGCATCCAGGTGGGAGACACGTGTAATGTTTTGTCTCTGTATGCGGACGACGCCTTGTTTTATTTGAAAGCCCCGAGAGAGGCGCTTCCGCTATTACTGCATCATCTGGACCGTTTCGGCGAGGTGTCGGGATTGAGGCTTAACCGCAGCAAGTCCCTGAAATTTCCACTGTCGGGCCTTGAGTCGGTGCCCCTGGAGGACTTGCCAGAGCTGGGGATGCGCTGAGAACGGGAGAGCTTTCGTTATTTAGGCATTCACGTGGCTTCAACAGAGACACAATCACTGGTCCGCAACACTGATCGAGTGATCAAGTCCCTCCAGCAAGCAGTGTCCTTTTGGAACACCCTGCCGCTATCTCTGATGGGCCGCCTGGCCATCGCCAAGATGGTAATGCTGCCTAGGACATTGTATGTCCTTCAAAATACACTCTGTCCACTCACCCCTAGAATCTTTCTGACCCTGAACATGCTGCTCACGTCCCTGCTTTGGGCGGGTCGGCGTAGCAGAGTGGCTCTCCATACTGTCGTGCGCTCCTACGAGGAGGGGGGCTTAGAAGCCCCGCGCTTTGATTTATACTATTATGCAGCGCAGCTACAACCGGCTGCCAGATGGTTTGCGGACGCGGATGTTTGGGAGACGTGACTACTGGCCGGGAGAGCAACGGTACAGGAGTTACAAGTAGCGTTAATGCAGGGTAAGGGGGCAACGGATACGTTGCCCAACCTTGTAAGGCACACAGCGGGTGTTTGGCAACGATTTGTGGAACGAATTCTGCGATCAGCACCCTTTCATAGGGAACTCCCGATCTGGATACTGGCACCTATGTTCGCGATGGAACAACATATGTCCTTCCGTGAATGGAGAGAGGGGGGCTGTGAGGTCCTAGGCGATCTGTACCCTGCCGAGACTTTCCTGACATATGAGCAGGCGGAAGAGACCTTTGGCCTTAGTGGAGGACAGTATCTACATTACCAGGGACTGCGAGCCATAGTACACTCGGTCTGGCCCCAGTGTCCGGAGGCACCTCCAATGACTTGTAGTGTAGTTCCTATTATCCCAATAGGCTCTGCGCATTGGAATAATATCTTCAATAGTATAGACCTAGGGCAGAGGTTAACTAGGTCTTCTACCGACGATATTAGACTTAAAGTTTTGTGTTTGCCAGCTAGCTCAGAGTTCACTAGAAACTTTCTCGAATAGGCAAGGAGGATTTTAACCTCCCTGGATAGACAAGAAGGGATTTAGTTTCTGACAACCATAGAACATGACAACTTTGCTCTCCCCTAATCAAGAGTGTATCTCTAGAGTCGTGTGAAAACAATAGACAACTTATTTTACTCAGTCAGTACGTGCATTCTTAGTTTCACCAGTTTGTAGAGAAATAAGAGACGGGCGTGGTTCAATAAAAGATGTTATTTATTGATCAGTCTCTTTTCTCATACAAGAGAAATGAATCGCTATTATTGCAATACTTGTAGTTAAGTAAAGTGCATACAGTAGAGACAGAATTATAAAATAATACTGTAAAAGCATTGATATGGTTTCTGAGCCATATGATACTTTAAAATGGATAAAATAGATACATACATATATACATTTTGACTAATCATACTCAACTGGTGCTTCTAACCACGCCTACCCCGGTGTACCTGACCTAAGCCTAATACGTGGGCGGGAGTAGATAAGTAGCAGTTTAAGTTAAGTTTGTTTTGCCAAGGGACTGATTCGAGAATTCTCTGCAAGGGGTTATTCAGTTCTGTACCTGAGATCTAGAATGATGGAGGGCTGGTATCTCTTATCCCAGGTCTTGATATTCCAGCTGCCTGCGAGGGCTGCTTGGAAGCGCCGGAGCTGGATTTCTCGGCAGGAGAAAGGCAGCGTCTCGTTCTCAGCGCGTCAGGAAGGCGGGGCAGCGTCTGTGGGCTTCGCTCTCTGCTGGGCTCCTCAGCACGTCTCGCTGCTCCGATCTCGTCACCACCGAATGTGTTTGCTTAAGGCAATGCGGGTAATATTTATACCTGAAAGGTGCCGAGATTGACGTAAGGATGGACATATATACGTCAATAAGGATGTCATATGAACGGGCTCGTTCGCACATTCTTTTGCTGAAGTTCTCGGTGAAATCAAAACAATGGCTATGGGAATTTCCCAGGTCGCTGTAGGTTTGATTTGTTTTGAGAACTCCGTATGCCTTATCAGGGGCTGGAGGAATATCGCTTGTCTAATTAGATGGCATGCGTTATGACCTAATCAGAAAACGCGCTTCTGTGCCGTGGTGTGGCTTAATCAGATAACGGTTTTTGCACCGTTGGATGGCTGCTAGTTAATTATTAACCAAACCAGGGTCAGGAATAGGGGAATCGATACAGTACCTATAGGAATACATCACACCCACTCCACGTAGACTATGTCCATATTTACAAATCTAGGCATAGTGAATGTCAGTAGCGTTTGTGTATACCGTACCACCCCAAAATACATTTATATGCATTCCGAAAATTGGAATTATGAAACATACGAAACACAATCACATGTACTATCATGTGTACTATATGCACAAGCAGTCTAATAATGCTAAACAAATAACGCATATTTTAAATTCAGCATGAATAAATGCGAAAACCACACATGAAATGGCTCTTAATACAGAAAAAAAAAAGTGCGAGACTATTTCATCACAATCATAAAGTTTTGTATAAGAGTGCTAGAGGATAGCTAATGTCTCGTGACTACCTAAAATAGAAATTCAGTTCTCTAAGAATAATGTCTACTTTAAGCAGAAGATAAGTGTCCCAAAAAATCGTAAATATTTTGGAATTGGGAAAAAGTTCTTGCAGTCTGAAAAAAAATTATGAATTTATTTTTTTCATATCGCTTTTCTTAAAAAAGTTGAAGGCCAAATTCAGCATGTAGGGAACTCCAAGTGCTAGTTTGCTCAAAGTTATTCCTGCTGCTCTGGTGAAAACATCATATTATTCATACTGTTGAAAAAACTGTCAACAGCTTCTTGCGTAAGTTCCACTAATTCGGAAAAGGTTGTGACCATGCATTCATGAGCCTGAGCATGTTTGCCTCCATTGATGTTTGGATCAGCATAGCTGACTGAAGGTCGTACCTGATCGATGCTGCTTTCATCTTGTACTTCACTACCCCTCAATCGTAGTGGTGAAGACTCCACGAATGCCGTCATCAGGATTGGTAGCCGCTGGGGACAGCACAATGCATGAGCCGTTACCGGACCCAACAAGGTATCTGCGTCCATTGGCACATCTGATTGTAGTGCCAGACAGGTGTCCAACACGCATTCTTCGCCGCATAGCAAGCACCTTAATACAGGCATAACACAACTTTGCCACATTGGTCTAAATGAAAGAAACCAAGTCATGTTCAGGTCTCTGAGCCGGGATAGTCCAAGGATTTTAGTTACCCGGTCCCGGTAGCCAATGGCTAGGATCATTTCTTCCCTTGTCGCAGGTGTTTTGTCTGTGACATGGTTTGCCATAGCGAAATAACAGGATCAAAAATAGAATACCCGCTACTAGTCCCAAAAGGAGTGGAAGTCCGCCAAAAATGGAATGGACAAAGTCTGGAAAAATACCCAGGATGGCTTTGAATGGAGTTAAAGCACCCGAAAACACTGCTTTAAATACACTGGAGATACCTGTGGTATCAGAAATATTTAAGATTTCGTCCAGTATTTCTGCGAAATGTATGGGGGAATTAGTTGATAATAATGAATGAATCTCTTCTGTTGTCCTTGCAACTTGGAGATCATACGTTTCTTTTGATGACGTGAGCCTTGTCGGCGTCTGTAGGAGCACAGTCTTCATTCTGCTTAAAGTATCTATTCGAATAGAAGCAATTTTCAAATCCGGCCATAACCTTGCCTCCCTGTCTGCAGACTCGCTGGGGAACAATACATGTTCACAGCACATGACCTTCCTAGTCACAGTTATGAGATAAGGTTTTCCGGGCAGCAAACTACAACATCTGCGATCTACTATTAGAATGTAACTCCCGTTCCAGAGTCTCCTAAAGAATGGTTCTATTCGTGTTGCAGGTGTGCCTAGCTGGTAACATGAAAGGTTATTTGAAGTCCCTTCACAGGCTCCGTGCAAACTAATACCCTGACACAGAAGTGTACCGCTCAGTGATCTTGCACAATTATCGCCACTGAGAAACACTTTCTGGCCTTTATTGCTGACACATTCGTGTGTATAGGGCAAGTTCCATATTGACTTAATGTATCCTTTACCCAACCTTTCATACTGGCCTGCCTGTATATATTTTTGGCAGAATTGAAACTGGAAAGTAGTTATCGGAATATTTATTATCCCATGTATTATCCATTCAATGACAGGTCGTTCTGACATTGTCAATGGTAATCTCTCAAGTTTTTCAATGCTCAGAATTGTATAGTCAGCACCCTTCTGTGCCAAACTGATTTGTTTATCAGTGAGATTAAAGATATTAAATAATGACGTTGTGTTGATTAAACACCAGGGCACATAGCCAGAACGCAAATTTTGTAACGTCCAGCCAAGCTGTACAATAGAACGCAATTGGGACTGACCGTGTTGTAACATCAGTAAGTCTTGCGATATTATATCGATTGCTGAAGACACAATGCTGTCCAGAGAATATATTCTGGAGGACAGAGTCATTAACCCATTGTCCACCACAGAAAGTGATTTTTCCAAATGAATACGGTCAATTTCCCGTATTTTTTCTGCTGTCTCAATTTGAGTTACTTTCCAGACTTCGTTATAAGCTGCATATAGAGGCCGCTATGAAACGTTTTTGACGCTGTTTGCGTGGTCCCAATATGAAATCACGCAAGTCAGCACCTTCTGTAAGTAAAGTTAGGTGTTGCTTAATTTCAGCCAGTGTGGACGTTTGTAGCCATTGAAGGCAGAGCTTGCCCACACTGTAGGTTGTTACTATCCCTGGATGTTGTCTTTGGGAATATCTAGGGTCTGGCCTGTTCTTTGTTCAGGAATCTGTCTTGACAGTTATTTGTATCTGTGGGCCAGATCAACCATTTTTTCCATTCAGGATGTGTTCTGTTTTGGTTTAATATATGGTTTACGTCTATCTCAACATCTATAGAGCTATTACTGTTCACTGTTGGCTTTGGAATAGACGGTTTGTTCAAATCTTTGATTTTGGCTAAGCCAAGACAGGTAGTTTGTTGAATAGTGTCGTTCAAAAATATAATTTGTTCTGGGATCATACAGGCTCTAAACAATGATTCTATACCTTGTACTTGCCAATCTCTTGTACCCCAAACAGTTTTTGCTTCAATATTATTGTTCCAGAAATCAAACCCAAATGTATTCATTTGTTCAAAGAATGAATCGGAATATATCAATTTTGTGTTTGTAAGCATGGTCTACATACCTGTCTTATTTGACAATTTGAAATAAAATGTTTCTGCCTTACTTGTGTTAAACCCTGAAAAGTATGAATATTTATCATAAAATGTTTTTGAGCTGTCTTTTGGAGGAGTAGCACAATGTTCCCATTGGTTATAATTTAAAACATTTCTAGGTTGAGCAGATTTATGTAGATAATGGTTACCATAATGGTTGTAGCAGAACATCTGATCATAATTAGACGAACCCTGCAAATAATCATGTTCTGTAAATTTAGCAGACATCACAAGATCAGACATCATGTCATTAATACTTTCAAAGTCCCAATCATCAGCAAATGAGCTCGGTTTTACAAAGTCACTCAATGAGATCTTGAATTGGTGTGGATACTTCAGGATTTCAACCGGACCTTAGATTTCATAATCAGTTTTGCCCCATGCTACACCGCCTGGTATAGGATTGGCTGTGAAGTTTACTGAAGAAAGTTCTCTTTTCTCGATGTGTGAAGATGTGTGTGGTTTAAGGACCAAGTTGATTTTCTGGCTTGCTGTGTCCATTTTAGAATATTTCCCTTCAATGAAATGTCCCAAACATAGTACTAAGATGAGCCAAAGAATGAGGATAAATGCACCGAAGGCCACCCAAAATTCAATCCATGGAGAGATCAGATAGGTTTCTTTCAGCTGTTGAAAAAGTTCCTTAGCTTTGTCTTTGAAAGTTTTTGTTGATGGCTGTTTCTTTGCTTCACTCAGGTCTTCAGATGAATCATCGAAGTTGATGAAGTAGCCGGATGCTGTTCTGTTAATTGTTCCAATTGTTTTTGGATTTTGCTTTGTTTCATTAGCAAAGTCTGCAGTTACATCATCATAGGTTGTTGTTTCTTGATGAAAAGTTTTAATTTGGGTTTTAAGAGGTTCAAGTTCCATTGCTTTGTTGCATAGTCCTTGTTGATTCACTGTAGATTTCCCAAATGTGATCAGTCTTCCAGTTTGAGCCTCTGTATTCGTAGCAAACATTGGTGTTCTGCTACTTCTTGGGAGTCCACTTGGCCTACTGTTTGTTATCGGCCACATGATTGTGGTTTAACCAGGTCGATGGATACAACTCGGTTCTCCTTTTTACCAGCAAGGGGCGGTAGTACTACTGATCTTGTCCCGTTGATAGACAAGACAGGAACTGCTTTTCTGTAAGAAGGCCCAAATTCCTTCTTTACCGCGATCTTTTCTCTGACCAGATCCCCGACTTTTGGAATCCAGACAGGCCTTGCTGGGACAGGTGGTTTCTCTTCAGTGGTTGTGGCTGTTGTTTCAACTTTATGTTGCTCAGGTCTTTTCTTGTTTCATTTAAGTCCTGTAAAATAGCCAAACGATCTTTGATATCAAAGCTTTTGTCTTTAACCACTGAAGTCTGACTATCAAGATCTTGAATCATCATTCTAGTCCCGAACAATAGTTCGTACGGACTGAACCATTTCAGAGAATTCCTTGGCAGGTTATTTAGACTACGTTGGACACTTATTAGATGTTTGACCCACCCAGCACCTGAACCTAATACCTTTTCCGTTATGGATTGCTTTATGTCTTGGTTTTTTCTTTACACCATCCCGTATCCCTCAGGAAGGAAGTGAGAAGAGTCCCGCTATGCTATGCTCATTTGGCCATGCTTCCACATAAGCATGAAGGCTAAAAGGAATACATTAGTCAAAACTTAGCATGCTCCTAGCGTATATGCCATTATAGACTCGCAAATCCTTTTATAACAGTCCAGACGTCAGCCGAGCGCTGGGGTCTACATTATAAGTGTAAATTAGTCTTTTTATGTTAATATAGCGCTTTTTTCATGATGGGTGCTTTCCTATTGTTGTTGTTTATCTGGAGTGAAATGCCATGGCAATAGTCCTCCCCGCTCACCACTGCGATCTCTATTGCAGTCTGGGCAGTTTTTTACAAAAATGTGATGATGCAGGCTCATGCCTGGCCACCAGTACACTGATTGTAATTCTTCCAGAGAATCTTTTAGCTTAAGGTGTCTGAGACCCTCACCCATATGTGCGTCTGCTATTAACAAGCCTCTCCTGTCCGTGTTTGGAATCACTCTATCCCCCACTCCAGGGATTCGAGCAAAAGGGACTGAGTTTGCATCGATTATGTATGTATAATTGAGTGGATAATTGATCGGTAGTGCTGAACAGTCGCCTTTTGATGACGTTTTCACCGCCAGCACAGTTTCACCGTCAATGTGTTTTACTGTACGCTTTTTTGTAGCTACGGAAGCCGGTTTAGTTGCTCCCGCTGTGGCTGTCTCAGCCAATGAATTCCCTGCAACGTGAACGCCATCACGCTGATGACTCAGTGAATGTATCACGTGAGTTTTTGGTAGTTCTTTCTGTAAAAGAACTACTTGTTCCCAAAGCACTTTTTGCTTTATTGTTGCACCTGTGTCATCTTTGTAACCGTTTTGAATCCATTTCTTCAAATCGTTATTGTATGTTTTGACGCAGTAATACGAATCGCACACAATAAGTGTCGGGAATTCGCGATCGGCATTATCTAGCGCCATTTTTAATGAAATTATTTCCGTTTGTTGTTCTGAATTATTTTCCACTGAGTGTGTTTTTGTAAGTAGAGGTCTTAATTTACCTCCGCGCCACACTTCTTTTACAATTTCGCATGTGGCCTTGTAAGCCAGCTCTCCCCAAACTGAGGGTTGAGCATGCCCGTCTGTATGTATTACACAGGCGTACTGTCGTAAAGGCAGAATGTCGATTGGCAGAGGGTATTCTTTCTCATATTCTAGATATTTTAATTCTTTCATTTCCGGGTCAAAATAGTATTTTACTTTGTCTGTAGCAACAGAATTTACCCATTGTATCCATTCTGGATTTAGTGCAGTTGTCGGTAAATTACATGGTGTTGTTAATGCCTCAAAAGCTGATTCTGCTGTTCTGACTGTAACCTGTCTACCGTCTGCTTGGTATTTTTCTTTTTCTACAGCTGTTTGAACCGCATGAACAATGTTTTCCTTAATGCTGAACCTTTTTTCAGCTTCTGTGTACAAATGTGATTTGTATGCTATTGGTACCTTCTCTCCCTCATTAGAGGTCAGGTATGTGAATCCGCATCTTCCTGGGATGACTCGAATCACAAGGTTGCGTGTGTTGTCACGTGTTTGTAATTTTGTTTTAATTAACATGTCTGTTTGTAAAGATCTCAAAATTTCTGTGTGTTTTTGAGTCCAATTGATTCTTTTAAAATCTGGTTTTATTAGATCATAAAGGGGTTTGACCCTTTCTGCATAATTTATAATATAAGTTCTTCCGAAATTCAGGAAGCCTAGAATTGATTGTAGGTTTTTTAGTGTTCTGGGTGCTTGGATTACAGCACATTTCTCTAGGAAATTGTCAGCCAGGCTTTTGCCTTCACTTGATAGTTCATATCCTAAAAACAGGACTGTTAGATGGGCAATTCTTGACTTTTTAAAGTTAAATTTGTAACCCTCTGCTGCGAACCCAAGTATTATGGTGTTCACTCTCTTCAAGTGAGTATCCAAGTCATCATCTGTTAGATAGATGTCGTCGACATAAGATAATGCCTCGTCATCATAGGTTTGTAGTAACTCTGTTACCCTCGCTGAGAATAACCCTGGGCTGTTCTTGAATCCCTGGGGCAAACGACAGAAATTCTTTTGCGTGCCATTTATTGAGAACGCCGTCAAATATCTGCTCTCTGGTGCTATATTTTGACAAAAGAATCCATTAGAAATGTCTAAGGTTGTTTTGTATTTTTTGCGCACTATGTTATTCATTAGTGCAGCACTATGCGAGTTTTGTACCGCAAATGTTTTGCAACATGAGTTAAGGTGTCTGTAGTCCAAAACAAGACGATATGAATTGTCTGGCTTGGAGACAGGAAACAAAGGGTTGTTCATTTGTGAGGTGCAAGTTTCAATCACCCCCTGGTATTCAAGTTGATCTAGGATCTCTTTTACCTGTTTTTTAGCTTCTTGCTTAATCGGGTACTGCCTCTGTGCAGTAGGTTGTGATTTTAACTGGATTTTGTGAGGAGGAGAGTCCTCATCCCATCCCACATGATTTTTATATAAGGCAGGGGCCTGAGCTACTGCCCACTTTCTTGCAAGTGTATATTTTTTATGAATTGGAATATGATTTGAGAAGGCAGGCATAATTATTTCTTCGCCATGTGGGCACTCCCTGACAAACTCTGGAGGCCAGTCTTGTTCAGCTAGAAGGATGTCATAGCCCTTGGACAGATTATCCCAAAATAGTCCCCTTATTTTTCTAGTCTTATCCCCCTCTATACGCAATGTTATTTCATATATTTTATGAGGTTTGCTAACTCTGGTATCTGCAGTTTCCACCTGAATGTATTCATTCGTGTCCACTGTCTCCAGATGATTCATAAGGACTTTGCGAGCTATGCTCACTTCTGCTGCGCTGTCTAGCATTGTCTGAGCCCATTCTCCGTTTTTCAGCTGTGTCCTCAGTATTCTCGGCATTGTTGATTACTTTAATACTGGCTACCTTCTTTTTTGGAAATTGTAATTTTTTATTCAGATGAGCAGGTTCTTTGTCTTTGGACTTGACGTGCTCTTCCCTTTGTTCTGATCGTCCTCTTCTTTCCGATTTCTGCGAGGAAGTCTGAAAAGATTTAGAGGGACGTGTATCAATATCTTGATATCTATCAGGTTTCTTTATATTATCCCTATTTCGAAGGTTGTAATTTTTTCACAGAGGGCTCCCGTTGGGGAGACTTGCGTCCTTGGTCGGGAGATCTTTCTCTCTGCCAAGGAGACCTTCCTCTGGACTAGAATCTTTTTTCATTAGGATTGGATTGTTTATTTCCATCCCAGCTCTTTTTTTGATTGTTTAAATTATTTTTTATAAATACCTTTTCAGGACTTTCAACTAGTTGGGGTTTCACTGGTATTCCACCCAAACTATCTCTTCCTAGTTCTTCATAGGATTTTTCTATGATTCTGGCAATCTCAGATGGTTGGTCTGCTATATTTGTCTCTTTTAACCTCTGGCGAATCGCCACATTTGCTGCTTCTCCCTTTATGTTGGCTAATAATATTGCCGAGACCTGCTTGAAATCTTTCAGTAGTTTCATACCGAGAGTTAAAGCGGGTTCTGGACCGTATTCATCTTGAATCTGTTTTAGCACATCTGGTATTACTGACATGGATGGTACACCATGTGTTTTTGTGTAAATGGAAGCAAAGACTGTTCCCCAAGTGTCACAGTCCTCCACATGTGGTGCGATTCCCATTGGGAGACAGATAGTCAGAATCCTATGTTTCTCAACAGGGGTGGTATCTGGAAACACCGCCTCTATTTGAGTGATTTTTTGTGCTAGCCAGAAAGGAATTTGTTCCCGTTTTGCGGGTACTTTACCTAGACAGGACTGTATGTTCTGAGGTGTAATTTTATTTGTGTTCCCCTGATGATTGGTCAGCTGTGGAATTTTAATTGCTGGTTGGATTGTTGAAGTCCGCATTACATATTGGACTAATTGTCTATGTATTTTTATTAATTGTTTTAGCTGTGTTAAAAGCTCTGGTGCAGTCATTTCTTCAATGTCTGGATGTGGTGTATATCCGGCTAGGACCGGCCACGTTGCTCCTGGTCTACCTAGTGGACCGAGCCTGGTGATGTGATTATTATGTTTTAGGGCGCCATGAAACAAGAGCAGGTGCTCTTGGAATTTGAGTGGTATTTCCACTTCCTCGAAAGGAGTGTACTCACTAGGAGGTTCCTCTATTTTGTAATAGTGGAAGTCCTTTGTTACAGCGTTCGCTGCTGGAAAGTTTATCCATGAATAGAATACCTCTGTCTGCCGATATTCGTGTGCCTCAATTACGAATATGACTGTACCACCTCTTGGTGTCAGTCCATTTTCTATAAGTTTTAAGGTTTTAGATTTCCTTATGTTGACCGGGATGAGTATTGCATTTGGGTCATTTTCCAGCAGAGTATTGTCTGCTTCTAGGAGTTCAGCTGCTAGTCTAACTGTCTCCCTTTCGTCTTCACTTTCTGTCATTTTACTGACAGAAAGGTTATTCTGTTTGTTTGCAGATCAGGTTTCTATGGAACAAAGATTAGATGCACAATATTTTGGAACAGTGTATCCTTCAACGTTGAATAAACCAAGAACCATACATAGGAGTCTCCTCCTGCGAGGTTTGGCGGATATGACCTTTCACCCACTCCAGACGTCTTTGGAGTATTATGGGAAAAAAGGGGTTCTGTGTGAAAAAGCACGACTGAGTTACTCTAATGTCTTGCGTTAGTTTTATCGCCTATCCAAACGTTGGGCGCCATGTAGTGTAGTTCCTATTATCCCAATAGGCTCTGCGCATTGGAATAATATCTTCAATAGTATAGACCTAGGGCAGAGGTTAACTAGGTCTTCTACCGACGATATTAGACTTAAAGTTTTGTGTTTGCCAGCTAGCTCAGAGTTCACTAGAAACTTTCTCGAATAGGCAAGGAGGATTTTAACCTCCCTGGATAGACAAGAAGGGATTTAGTTTCTGACAACCATAGAACATGACAACTTTGCTCTCCCCTAATCAAGAGTGTATCTCTAGAGTCGTATGAAAACAATAGACAACTTATTTTATTCAGTCAGTACGTGCATTCTTAGTTTCACCAGTTTGTAGAGAAATAAGAGATGGGCGTGGTTCAATAAAAGATGTTATTTATTGATCAGTCTCTTTTCTCATACAAGAGAAATGAATCGCTATTATTGCAATACTTGTAGTTAAGTAAAGTGCATACAGTAGAGACAGAATTATAAAATAATACTGTAAAAGCATTGATATGGTTTCTGAGCCATATGATACTTTAAAATGGATAAAATAGATACATACATATATACATTTTGACTAATCATACTCAACTGGTGCTTCTAACCACGCCTACCCCGGTGTACCTGACCTAAGCCTAATACGTGGGCGGGAGTAGATAAGTAGCAGTTTAAGTTAAGTTTGTTTTGCCAAGGGACTGATTCGAGAATTCTCTGCAAGGGGTTATTCAGTTCTGTACCTGAGATCTAGAATGATGGAGGGCTGGTATCTCTTATCCCAGGTCTTAATATTCCAGCTGCCTGCGAGGGCTGCTTGGAAGCGCCGGAGCTGGATTTCTCGGCAGGAGAAAGGCAGCGTCTCGTTCTCAGCGCGTCAGGAAGGCGGGGCAGCGCCTGTGGGCTTCGCTCTCTGCTGGGCTCCTCGGCACGTCTCGCTGCTCCAATCTCGTCACCACCGCATGTGTTTGCTTAAGGCAATGTCTGTAATATTTATACCTGAAAGGTGCCGAGATTGACGTAAGGATGGACATATATATACGTCAATAAGGATGTCATATGAACGGGCTCGTTCGCACATTCTTTTGCTGAAGTTCTCGGTGAAATCAAAACAATGGCTATGGGAATTTCCCAGGTCGCTGTAGGTTTGATTTGTTTTGAGAACTCCGTATGCCTTATCAGGGGCTGGAGGAATATCGCTTGTCTAATTAGATGGCATGCGTTATGACCTAATCAGATAACGCGCTTCTGTGCCGTGGTGTGGCTTAATCAGATAACAGTTTTTGCACCGTTGGATGGCTGCTAGTTAATTATTAACCAAACCAGGGTCAGGAATAGGGGAATCGATACAGTACCTATAGGAATACATCACAGACTCATACCTTACATATTCTCTTGTCCTGCGGCAGGGGACGCAGGCTAATCTCCTTGCTATATGCAGCTATGAAAGTGATTCCGCACCGCCGGTGCCGCCGACCTGGGCGGCCTGGACTCGCCACTGGACATGGGGCAGCGTAAGCGCATAGGGGCTTTGATACGTCGGGTGTCCTGCAACGCGCACTTTAAACTAATTCACTTTAATTTCCTCCATCGTACCTACCTCACTCCGAATCTGCTGAGTCGTTACTCGGAGGACAGGAGGGACAACTGCCCCAGATGTAGCGCAGAGGGGGCGGGCTTCCTGCATTTAGTCTGGGACTGCCCGTTAATTAGGGGCTTCTGGACCAGTGTTGTAGATCACATAACTGCCACTACAAGCCTCCGGATCAAGCGAATACCTTTACATTGCCTCCTAGCATTAGTTCCTAGGCCTAGGAAACTGAACTTTCTTATAAATTATTGCAACTGATGTTGATGCTGGCCAGGCGTAGGGTAGCTATAAATTGGATGGGACATAGGGCCCCGGAGATACCCACATGGCTTAGAGACGTGAGGGAATGGTCCCTCGCAGAAGAAACACATATGCAGTCTACCAGGAGGGACGAGAAATTGCAGGAGGACCTGCTTGCCTGGCGAGCCATGTGTATGGCAGGATTAGCAATAAGAGAGCAATCTGCCCACAGCGATTTCGAAGGGACCAGTGGCGAATTATTTTCAGCGCAGGGATCGGGGTCTGAGGAGGAGGAGGGGGGTGACTCCTAAGGGGTCTTGGGTACAGTGCATGGAGCTGGGCCTGGCTATTTCCTCACGATAACGCTTATTCATTTGCTTTTTTTATTGTTCCTCATGCACCTATGTATACTCCAGTGTAGCCTATGTCCAAAATGTGCCTTAATGAGTCAGTCGATCTGTATACATATGTTTTTAATGAGCACTTTTTGGGGGGGCTGTCCATTGTACATTATAAACTTGAAAATAAAGTTTAAAAAAAAAAGGATCATTGCTCACCCCACGCTCTTCAACATCTACATGGTCCCACTCGCCGCCATCGTCAGACAGCATGGGTTCAGCATTGTATCCTACGCGATGACACCCAGCTCATCCTCTCACTCACGAAGAATCTCAAAGACACCAGACTCTGCTTCCAGGAAGGAATGAAGAACGTGGCAGCCTGGATGAAAGACAGCTGCTTGAAGCTCAACTCATAGAAGACCGAGGTCCTCATCCTCGGACCCTGCACCTCCGCCTGGGACAACACCTGGTGGCCTCCCTCCCTCGGGAACCCACCCACCCATACAGACCACGCACAAAACCTTGGCATCATCCTCAACTCCTCCCTCTCCATGAAGCGCCAGATCAACGCTGTCGCGCCCACCAGTTTCAACTGCCTGTGCATCCTCCGTAAGACCTTCAAATGGATCCCCCGACTGTAGGAGGACCGTCACACACGCTCTCATTACCAGCAGACTGGACAACGGCAACGCCCTATATGCCGGAATCAACAGAACTCTTCCACACAAAATCCAAACCATCCAGAAAGCCGCAGCCAGACTCGTCCTCGGGACACCGCGTCACGAACACATGACTCAACACCTACGAGACCTCCACTGGCTCCCCTTCGAGAACAGGGTCATCTTCAAGCTCCTCACCCATGCCTACAAATCCCTCAACATCGGACCTTTATACCTCATCAAGAGAGGTATTTGGGTCCCAAGAGGAACCACTGCTCCGCCGACCTCGCCCTGGCAGAGGTCCCCCGCATCCGCAGAAACAGAACAGGCGGTAGAACCTTCTTCTACATCACAGCCAAGACCTGGAACAAGCTCCCTGTCAACATCAGACGCTCCCGACTCTACATATTTTCAGGAAGGACCTCAAGATGCGGCAGCCCGCATGTTAGTGGGACTCCCAAGATCCCAATCTGTTGCACGAGTGCTTTTGAAACTGCATTGGTTGCCGATCGAAGCCCGTATTCAGTTCAAGGTGCTGTGCATTGCACACAAAATCCTGAGACAGCAAAGCCTACTGGGCTATCTGGCCTGCTGAAGTCCTATTTGTCCAGGTGCACCTTACGCTCCACACACCACGGTTTGGTATGTGTCTCTCGAGTGAGGAGGGCAAGGACGGGGGGGTCGCTCTTTCTGTTTCATGGCAGCCAAGCTTTGGAATTCTCTGCCAGTTAGCATTCGATCGACCCCCAATCTTTTGCCATTTCGGAAATCATTAAAAACATGATTGTTCTCCACTCTGTAATCTCCCGTGTTTGTAGGCCCCTGTGTTCTCGCTGTCGGTTATGGTTGCGCTGGGACGCCTCGTCGCTGGGGCAGCCATGCGCATTACAAATCTTGTATAAAATAAATAAATAAAATAAGACCCGGCTCTTCAACCACCCCTTCATCCCCCCAGCACCTTGAGACCCTCGCGGGTGAGTAGCGTGCTCTATAAACTCCTGATTGGTTGACACCATGGTGTAATCTGCACAAGCACTTCCAGATAGGACTACATGATGGAACAATCAATGAAAGTGCTTTCTATTGACTGGGATTTTGTATGTGTGGTTGTACCAGATAGTGACGGGTGAATACAAGAATTAGTAAAAGTGGATGGATAAGCATGTGCATGGAGAGATGAATTATTAGGAGTGTAACTAAGTGCACTGATGACGAATGAATTGGTGAGTGATGTTATGGGTGAATAAATCAATACATGGCATTAATGGGCAGGCAAGAACTACAGCCGAATACTAGTATGAAAATAGCAAAATATGTATTGAAACCATATAAAAGTAATTGCTCCCACTATGGTGCAAATACTAGGTGACCAGTTCAAATTGGTTTCTTGTGGAATGTTGATTTGTTTGGGCACTGGACTATATATCCCAACAGATTTTTAAAAAATCCTGTACTGGTTAAATAACATACCAATTGAAACAAATACATGTTTTAGACACCAAAACATACAAGAAGTAACTCACTCAAAAACAAATTATGAACTAGACCAACAGAAAAAAATGTGACTGGCCAACTGGAGTTTCCACTAGGAATTTCAGGGAACCGTAAAAAAAAAACCTGTCACTCACATCTTTCAGTGTAAATAGGGTAGGTGACGCAAATAATAAATGAAACAGCAGAGTTTTATGATGCTTTCTATAGCTTTTACTAACTAAGTAGATAGGATGGTGGTCTCTTTTACTTAAAAACTAAGGAGCAACTGCTTCTTCCCACCCAGCTCTTGTAATCAGTCTCAATTAAAATTGAGATAGTGATGGCAACACACGAGTGAGTGCCTTTAACTTGACAATCCCAAGTAAATCGTGTCACTAACTAAGCAACAAGCAATGCAGTGACGAGGCATGCGATAGGGAGGGACACAATGTAACTATCAATTATGGATTTTATTGTACTTTAAGCACTAGCAAGAAGCATTTGTATTTATCTTTTTTTGCAAATTTTATAGGTACTTCAAAATAAATTGCTGTCAATGTGTTACTACAGGGCACAGTTTCAGAATATAGACTTTTTTGGGGCACTGCGTTTTATATGCAAAAAGGTAAAACAATAGAAATTCTACTGGTTATATAACATACCTACTGAAAACAATCCTTGTTTTAAACAACAATAAACAATGTTGAGAAAGTAAATCAGATTAACATAGAAAACATTAAGTAACAAGCATTTACAATGCAATGGTCTCGGCATTATTAAAGGTAGAGCTATTGGCATTGCTCATGACATTTTATTTCTTTTTCTTTTTTTTAAAAACATAAATAAATGGTATTGTCATTTACAATGGCAATAGGTGAGCATTAGAGAGTAGTAGAGAGTATTCGCGGACACAGAGCCACACACACAGAAAGCCATTGGTACAGTTGTTTGACCTTTCAATTATTAACAGTGTATTTCATTTTTGTGAACATTTTGAACCTTTCAATTACCCTCATGCCAAATCCAACCAGTATATGTGTACTTGAGGAATAGAGGGTTGTGAAGTAATTGGTCTTTTCTTTCTCTGCCAGGGTGTACATTGTCTGTAGACAAAATCTACCAACTCTAGATATTTTCAAAACCAGACACCCAGGGGAGTATACATGAGGGTGAGCCTCTTGTGGATCCCATCAAGTTTTCTTACCTACAATGCCCTGCGCACCTCAAAATGTAACTAAAATCACACATTCTCCTTGCATTAACTAAAATCACACATTCTCCTTGCATTTCTGTGCCATTTTCTACCAGAAACAGAAGGAAACTACAAATTGCCTACCATTTAGCATTGCCCCAGGTCTCCCAGTAAAAATGCTACCTCATTTGTGTGTGTGAGCCAAGTGTACGTGACAGGAAAGGGCCCAAAAAATATTGCGGAGGCATCAAAATGATCTGTAACAAAAAGAACATGTTTTGCAAGGGGTTACCTGCATTTTGGTCTCGGGCCTGGTAGCCATCTAGGGAAGCCTACCAAACCCACATAAGGAAATCAGTTAACAGGTAGTTGGGAGCTCTCTAAATAGTTTCAGAATGATTATCAGAGCAAACCAAGAAATATTTTCCTGTTACAAAGGAATCCTGACAATTTAAACAAATTATTTTTCACTTCCAGGTCCTGGATGCTCCAGAATAGCAAAACAAACAAATTGCCAGTATTTTTTCGAAGAAAAGTGGCAACCCTAACTCACAGGTCACGTGATCACATGACTTTTTCCATGATATGACATATTTGGGAACCTGGACGTAAATAAATTAGAACATTTATTTGAGCTGTCTTGTCTCTTTTCAGAGCACAGTGTGAATGCCCTCTTCTTAATTTTGTAACGTCCCAACCCGTAAGAAGTGCATCTTCCAATGCCTGATGGGTTGGCGGACTGCTGTTCCTACTTCTCGTGTAGGTGGGGTGCGGGGGGGCTATGAGATGGGCTACGTTGGATTCGGATTACGTTTATATGCTTGACATTGCGGGATGCAACCATTGATGGACTACAAGCTATAATGTATGCAGACATTATCAATATACACATTGTTATTTTGATCTGCTACTTGGTTTAGTTTAACACCAATATTATTTTATATTTAATCATGTACTGTCATAGTTTTATATCTTATGCATTGGGCGTCATGTACAAACTTTCATACTCGATTATATTGCATAATGTGTTTATTGTGACATAAAAATCAATAAAAATTGGTTAAAAGACACCAGGGGGAGTCCAGGGAGGTGTGGCTTGCGTGGATGCCCCAATTGTTTTCCTACCAAGAATCCCCTGCAAACATCAAATTTAGCTTAAAAGTCAAATTTTCCTTACATTTCTGTGTGGGAAAGTGTGGGAACAGCGGCCCGGCACAAATTTCCTACCACCCAGCTTTCCCTCAGGTCTCCCAATACAAATGATACATCACTTTGTAGTGGGGCTGAGCCTTGCATTCATACAGTGGTAAGTTAGCATAAGCTTATTGGAAGTTTAAACGCCATTTTACCTTTTGCGGTCTTTTGCATATGGAACACACATTAACTATTGTTTAGAATTAGGCTGAGTGTTTTGCTTCACATGAGAATAACTTGTTTTTCTACATTGCTCGACTTGCTCCGTAAGTTTAGTCTGAACAGTGAGTGCCGAGGCCTTCAGGTTATATCAACACTGTAGCTGTTTTTCGAACGCACGTTCTAGCCATAACATATATGCAGCTGTGGCCAGCTCAGATACTGGCGACTTTAACAATGCACTGTGTAGGCATGATTGAACACACTTGGAGAACATTAGTATGCTGAGAGCTTGTGCAGAACTCGATGTGATTCACTCCTGCTAATCTTTGAGGTATGGGGTCGCCTATGCAAGCCTAAGAGACCTTCTTTAGTTATAAAATAACCTACTAGCAAGGGAGGGTGAAATATAGGTATATATTTAACCTGTTTCTATTTAGCATTATAACATGCTTTCCCCATTTGAATTGTATGGAATCGTAACTATGCTGACAATCTTATTTCCTATCATATGTCTGCTTGTATTAGCTAAGATGCTGCACCTGAGATTATGGCGTTAAAATAAATATTTAAAACTTGCACGTGTCTCCCTTTACTCCCTGTTTTGGACTGGTATGAGAGTATAACGAAAGAGTGCTCATGTTTCCCACTTTACCGGAGGTAACCCTAGTCGCATGTTCTGTGTTGGTTTATCATTGGTAACTTTGCTATAGGACGAAGAGCTGATGAGACACTGATGCTAGTCTGGTAGGGGATTTTGGGTACTAAGGTGAGTTTTTGGCACACCCTAATTCACTGAGGTCCTGAGTCTCTGTGCACAGTCCTATGTCTGAGCAGAATCCCTACAACATGGCGCCCTAACAGTGGTGGTCTTATTACATGACGCTTGAGTAGTGCTTATATCAGCCCTTAACGCCTTCACTATCGTTTCAGGTTAACAGTGGTGACGGATAAACCTACCTATAGTTACATAGGTCTTTTCAAGCTTGAATCTTTCAAAACGGTTTCCTTTTGAATTACTATCCAGTTGTGCTACATTGTTTTGCATTTTACCTGTCCTGTCTGTGTCGTTATGGGTGACGTTGACATACCGCCGCATAGTCGCATTGCGGTCCGCAATCATTTGCAGGCTTATAACGTCTCCTTGGAGGGCATGGCGGTTATTTTGGTAGTGAGTGCTGAGATAGCTTACACGTTTGAGATTTTCTACTCATGGGTGACATTTCCTGCAGTGAATGCGGATACTCAGGTGTTTCACACTTCTACTCACACAGCCGTGCCCCTGGAATATGTTCCATATAGGACACAGGAAGTTCCGATTTCGGCATGGCAGCACCGTGTTTGGTTTAATGGCGCCCTTCCCCACAGTTTAATGGCGATTAGATTAGGTCCTTTGTCCATTCCAGGCGCTTCTTGGCCTGTTTTGCCTGGATTTACACTGCATCCTCGTGCGGGGGCAGTCCCCATTACTGAGTTGAGGCTCCTATATACCTCCGCAATAGGAGTTATTAGGGCCTTGGTTCAATATGTTACCCGCAATGTCCAGGGCGGGGCCCCTGGTGTTGCGGCACTTCCAGCTGGACCAAGCGGGATGAAGCTTAGTCCCATTATGGTTAATGCGGTTATGGGTAAGCGTCCCCAGGATAAGGATGTTATGGCTTTCTGGCTTGCTGAGAAATTTGACCAACTGGAGGCAGTTTTTCCGAATTCGAGACCTGTAGAAAAACACAGGATTCTTACAATTAGTTTGCCCAAGGACTCGGTACCGGAAGCCGGTGACTGCGAGTCATGGGGTAGGATCTTTGCGGCAGTGTACACGAGGTGCTTCGGCACTCCGTCAATGGCTGTCCTTCCGACGGTCATTAAACGTGTTCAAGATGAGCACGGACCGGAGGCTGCGGTTGAATTGGGAATGAGACTCGTAGGCTCATTTGACGTACTTTCCGATCTCGTCCTTTCTAATATAAAGGGAGATGCAGTAAACTTCCAAGTGTCTAATGCTTTGCGCGATGTCCCCGATGCCAATAAACCCCGATAGTTACCGAGAAATATTACGGCGGCTTATAAGACCATAGGCCGTAATAGTTTAAAGATAAAAAACAAACTCAGGGGTCGAAGTCTGAGAAAGAAGATCAACCCAAAGCTCCAAAGCAAAAACAAGAAACAGGGAAAACAACAGAAACAGGAGTCCCGCCCCGCGTCACAAGTGCCTGCGTCTACTGAGCGCTCTTATGACTTGCGCGACCGCGCTACGATTAAGTCACTTGATCGTTTTCAGGTTACTGATCAACGTTCTCCTCGTTCTTTGCAGGACACATCGGCCTCTTCGACCGGTGGTGGAGGCGGCGGCAGAGGACAGGGTGGCCAGCAGAGTCGCGACCAACCCCACCCGAAAGATGGAAAAGGAAAGCAGGACGATTCTTTGGCAGAAAAGACCCCAGTTTCAGAAAAAGAAAGGTGCCGCTTTAACAGCGAGATATGCCACAGACAGTGAGAATGCAGCTTCGGAATCAGACATGGGCACTTACGCTGTTGGACAGCGCGGTGGAGATTACCATTGTTCGAGAGGCCCTGCGTCCACTACTGAAGGTGACAGCAACTGACAAATTTGTTGTTGTTGAGACAGCCGATACTAGAGTAGCTCCCCCTGATAGGCTTTTTGAAATTGACTTTTTAATTGAAGGTGACATATAACGTACCATAAAGGGGGTATTTTGGGAAAATCTTACAACTACGTATGACATTTTGTTAGCGGAGCTCCGAGAGGGGAGGAGGTAATCCTCCCTAGTTTCGCGCACACCGTGTCAAAGAAGCATGCGGTGAATTTTGCAGAAGAGTGGGCTAAGGTCCTCGCGCCTGCTTTATACCGTACTCACTGTGGTTGGGATAAATTCTCCCCCCAACATGAGATTCCCTTGAGGTCTATGCCACAGCCTCAACCTCAATATCCCATGCGGCGTGAAGCGAAATCTTCGGTCGCAGAAATCCTTCAACAATTGGAATATCAAGGTGTGATTGAAACTTGTGTTGTCTCCGATGTATAACCCTCTTTTTACAGTGACCAAGCCTGATGGTTCTTACCGTTTGGTATTGGATTACCGGCATCTAAACTCGCATTGCCGTGCCTGTGCAGTACAGAATACCCACGGCTCTGCCCTGGTGGATGGTCTTGTGCGTAAAAGGTTTAAAACCACAATTGACATATCCAATGTTTTTTTTGCCCACAACCTTTCTGGTTTAAGTAGTCAATGGACCGCTTTTACCAGCGGTGGCACACGGCGAAAATTTAAACGTTTAGCTATGGGATATAAGAATAGTCCAGGTGTGTTTGCTGCCCGTATAGTTTCTCTTCTAGAGAGAGTCGACCCAGATGCGCGTTCATATGTGGATGACATTTATCTCACAGACAAGATATTTGCGCATCTGTGCCGCGTTGACCGCATAATTTATAATTTTGCGGACTTCGGTTACAAATTTAACTTAAGTCGCACATTGCAGAGTACACAGTGTTGTTCCTGGGCTACAAGCTCAACAATGAAGGTCGAGGATTGGCTCCTCACTTCTTGGAGAAATGCGCACAACTGCGCGCTGCTACAACACTGAAAAAATTGCAATCCTTGCTGGGATTTTTTAATTTCGGGCGTACATACATTCTCAAATATGCCCAGTGTATCAAGCCATTATATGGTTTGATAAAACTAACTTTTGCCAAATCGTGCTGGCTGCCTGAACATTCGGCCATTTTGCAGTCTTTGCAGGCTGATCTTCTAGAATCTAAATTCTTACTGACTCGTGATAACCACACCAACCTGGTGATAAGAATTGTTCCTGGGGCAGTGGGTTTTACATACCTTACTTATAACGAAGGTGACACAGTACCTATCGCTTACAAGTCACACTTGTACACCTCGGCTGAAATGCGGTTTTCCACTGTAGAAAAAGTTTTGACAGCAGTGTAAATGGCGATTCTGAAGGAAGGCGCACTGTCGCAGGGAAAACGCATGTTGGTTGTCACACCGTATCCTGCCTTGGAGGCAGTGACGAAAGCCAGTGCACCAAATTCTAAAGCTTTGCACCCATGGTGGATACAATGGGCAACATCATTGACGTCTCCGGATGTTACGTTCATTTTTTACGCCTCCTTACAGACGCAGGAGTTTTGCAGTCTGAATTTGTTCATCTTGCCCCGTTGACTATGCGCCCTTTGGAGGATTTCCATTGTATCATTTACACTGATGGTTCCGCACAAGTCGCACATGGGTCTAAACACGCATACGTCTCAGCTTGCGCAATTGTGGTTGGTACCATGGTGAATAGAGAATTCAAGTCCGATGTCGTAGATACACTGACATTAGCGGACTGTACCCCCCAATTAGCAGAGCTCCGTGCTCTGATGCTTGCATTGGAGTACGCAGATCCTGGTGTGACTACTCTTATTGTGAGTGACTCTTACTACTGTGTCCAGTCTTACAATAACAATCCGTTCTTTTGGACTAAGAACGACTATCGTGACTCCAAAGGTAGCACAATAAAACATAAAATGATCTGGGTTCGAGGGGCTGAACTTAAACAGCCTTCTCTTGTAGAACTGTATAAACTATCAAATCAGCTTAACAAAATAGCTATTTTCTATCACTCGAACTAAAGGAGCAACAAATGTCTTTATCTTGTAGAACTCGACAAATTAAAAACGCAGCTCTTGGAGAACTAGACGAGTGTCACGCTAATTATTTAAAGCGGTTGATGAACAGCCCAAATATCATTGCACCCAGCCATGCGCTGTATCTTTTAGCCTATTTTTCCATACTAGTGGGTAAGTGAAGTTTTTTTCTGTACCCATAACCTTGCATCAATAAATACATAGGAAGTGTTATTAACAAAAGCATCGATTTTTTTCTTGCTATTTCCACTGGGATTATTTTTAATCATTCAGACAAAATCATCGGTGGCTCCCTTGATTCATAAAGAACATTACCAATTAAAGAAGGTAAATAGGATATTTTGTAGCACAGATTAATGAAGCTAATCTAGAGACCATCTAGCAAGTTCTCATTGATTCCTTTTTAAATTTAGATGCGCACACTATCCATGAAGAAAATAGTGCTGCAATTCAGAGAAAGATGTTGAGCATATGACTGACCTAAGTGGTGGTAACTTGGAACCATCTACATGTTACAGATAACAAAAGGTAACTAAAGCCTGTACCTCAGTTGTAAATTGTGGAAATCAATCTTGAAGATATTCCCCACCAAGACTTAATTGAAATACTTGGTTCAGCTATTCCTTTACATTATTAGCTCAACAAAAGGCACACTGAATTTAATAAAGATGTGGTCTTTAGTTGATTTTCCTTCTAGAAGTGCTATCCCTAGTTAGAGCATTTCATTGCTAATCCCCTTCTAATACCAGTACCACATGTTTAATGAATGAAAAGAAGTTTCGATTGTGCCAAAAATGTATTGACCGTTCTAACTGTATGTTGTAATCGTGCTATTGATGTACTTTGTGAAAAAAAGACAAAATTAGTAATTGTTTCTAACTGTATGTTTCTTTCTGAACTAGAACCTTGTCCTGATGAAGGTCTTATCAAAAAAACGAAACGCTGCGTCGACAACCTTGTAACAATTATTTTTAATGTTTTTCATGTGAATGGTCACATTTTTAACTGGTCCTAATGGCACAAAAACTGTTTTGTAAAAATGATTTTTAAAGAAATTGTTTTATGATTGTATTATCTTTTGAATAAATTGTACAATTTTTCTATATATATTATTTGACATCGTTTTTTATCTGACTCTATCCATTCTTGTGATTTATTATTCATGTGGTGATGGTTTGTGCACAAAGAACGTGAATACCCCCTCTACTATTCAGTAGGCGTTCCTTTTTCCAACTTCATGGCTAGATAGGGACTTCCCTTTACTTCTTCTGAACTTAAAGAGCAACTGCCACTCGTGTATGTAATTCATATTCTTGGTCATCAGCGTGTGGGAGTTCACGATGTTGGCAATAGTCTGGCCGATGAGGCCGCGAAGACAGAAGTTTCGACATATTTGGTTGCAGCAGTTACACGTTCCAAAAGTAAGATTGATGATGACATCTTGGCAGCGATTTATTTATTTATTTGAAACATTTAATTAGCGCAACAGATGCTTTATCGAAGAGGCGTCCCGGCGCTAGTAGACATGCCACCAGAGTACAGAAGCAAGGCCCTAGAAGAAAAGGCTAGACCCTGGAAAATAAAAAGGTTTTAATCGCTTTACGAAAGGATAAAAGGCAATCAAGACGGCGAATGTGCACGGGCAGGGTGTTCCATAGTTTGGCCGCAAGATACCGAAAGGACCGACCCCCTGCTCTAAGCAGCTTCACCCGGGGAACGATAGCAAGGAAGTGCTCGGCCGAGCGAAGCTGGCGGGTAGGCACATAGGGAGTCAGCAGATTAGACAAAATCTCCGGGGACAACCTTTTCAACATTTTGAAGGTTAAACAAAGTGCCTTAAACTCAATCGCCGCTACTGAGAAGGGAAGTAAATATCCTACTGGATTTCCTTTAAAGTATTCTCATCATTTAAGTCCTGATAAAGTTCCTTATGTGAAAATACCAGACGTTGGTGACAGATTGATTCCCAACACGGACCGCAGGTCAACGCTGATTACAGCTGCCCACGAGGGTGTTGCGTTCGCACATGCGGGCGTTTCGGCTACTGTATCTCAGCTACAACAGCATTTTTGGTGGCGGGTACTGTATAAACAGACGCGTGATTATGTCCTTCAATGTGACATTTGTTAGCAGATCAAATCCTCGACTGCTACACATCCGCCCCAGACACAGTTGTACATTTCTAATAAACCACTTGGTTGTGTTTATTTGGATCACTGCGGCACTTTTTCTTCAGATACTGCGTAGAAGTACAGCTTAGTTGCAGTTGATACTTGCACGTGCTTTGTATGGGTGTGGCCCCACTGAAGTGCTGATTCACGAACTGTCATAAGGGATTTGCGGGTCCTTGTGGGAATCTTTGCGTGTGGCACCTTCCACTCGGACCAGTGTCCAGCGTTCGCCTCTAAGGCGTACAAGGATGCCATGAGATCATTGGGGGTCCAGGTCAAATTTTTGTCTCCATACCGGCCTGAGGGTAATAGTGTTGTGGAGCGGATGAACCATGACTTAAAGCAATCCTTGACAGTTTGAGTTATAGATACCGGCCGGAACTGGCTAGCCCATCTCAATGGCATACACCGTGCACTTAATTATCTCCCTAGAAGGTCTCTGGGTGGGCGGACCCCATACAAGATGCTCTTTGGTATCAAAATGTTTGTCCCGGACCTTTAAGGTCTAGACCAGCCGGCGGCGGCAGCTGCCCCCTTTGACGTAGATGAACAGTGTAATGTTTTACAGACTCTACAAGAGTCGAGAGACAGTCTTGCAAAGGAACACAAGCCCTCCACATCTGATGCTGCGTTGCAGAGTCCGGTAGTTGCTGTCTACCCAGAGTCGGAGAACTGGTCCGAGAGAAAGTCGAGAACAAGTAAGAGTTTGGCCCCTCATATCGAGCTCCAGTTCCTGTACTTGGCGTGCAGGGCACAAGAACAGTCGTTTTACCTCCACTTCCAGGTCGTAAGTAAAAAGGTACATCTCCATTGACAATGTCAAATTACAATTACACAGAGTGGCCGATTCTTCTTCGTATGACACCTGCGGTGTCCTGTCCATCGATACTGAGAAATTCTGTTTTGGCTCGGGCTCCTAACAACAGGCCTGACATTGCCATGGAGATGCCTGCTGTTTCAAGTCCTTTATTCAATACCCCACCTGATGCTCATCTTGATGATACTGAGTTTACTTACCCCACAGAATTATCGATGCCCGATTTACAAACCTGTTTGGCAACTGAGTCCAGATTTTCATTTGACACTAACTCTACCACATCGAAGTCCCCTTCGAAAATTTGTTTTTTGCAGCATGGTTTAAAACAATTCTTTTGATACCCCCTTGGACTTACATCTGGTTGGTGCTTTTTACAATTTTTTTGTTTAGGTCAATTGGCTTTGTGGTGTATTTTTTCCGTGTCTTGTGAATGGACACAACGTTGAAGAGAGAACTTCTATTCGACTAATTAATGGAACATTGGCACCCCATTCCTCATCACACACATTGAAGAGGGACCTGACTTTTTTTAAATATTACTGCTTGGCCCGTCTTAGATGGGATAGTATGGGATGCTGTTACATTTCAGATTCACGGTCCCACAGAGGTTATAAATGTCCCGAACGTACTAAGAGTTTCTATGGGGGATGTGATTAAACAAAATATACGCTCTGATGATTGGGAGGTTCAAGCCGAAGTGGCTTTGTTTTAAGATTTGAAATATTATGCTGCTTTTGATGCTGAGGATTTATTTTTAGATTCAGCTAATTATGGTAATTTGCACGGTTATACCACACTCCGGCACTTGCACATCGAATCGATCCCAACAGACCACACTCCTGCCCTAAGTGCGCTGCCCCGCAGGCTGACTTCGCCCATCTCTCCTGGACTTGCCCGATGCTCCAACATTATTGGCTCCAGGTACACAAGACCTTAAGGGAAATTTTAGGACTGCCTCTGAGGCTCACCCCTGAGATAGCGCTGCTCGGCTATGTGGTTAACTTTCGTCGCCCACTCCGTGAATTGGCGGCCATTAGCTTTTTATTAGCCAAACGAGAGATTGCTTTGCACTGGTGCGCTAAGCGTCCCCCCTCTGTACACGCTTGGCTCCGCAGTTTGGCCCGATGCAATGCCGATAGTGCTGAATACTCGGGACACCTTCCCACTGCTTCACGGCCATTGGATATCTGGGGACCGTACCGCGCATACGTCACGAAACTGACCCAAGCATCACAAGCTCGATCGATAGCGTCCATTGTCCCAGAGGGTGTGGGCTAGGCTACCCGGGAAGTTTACATAGCACATATCTACCCGGTCACTATGTGACGCCTGTCGCCTCACGACACTCCCAGCTGAACGGAGGGATGCTGCACTGGCACGCACTGTACGCTGTATGAATGGCTCTGCTGAGTGGCCTCCACGGGCCGGGGGATTGTTCCCTCCTCGCGGCTGCAATTACCTGATATGTTGCTTGTCTCTGCTCGCTCAGCTTCCACTACTCTACATATCGCTGACAATTATTGTTTCACCCCTTTGCTCTCGTGCACTCACAATTATGATTTCTTGTTTGATTTTAGGTTGTATTGACACTCCATTGTCACTCCTGTTTCCATTGTGCTTTCTTAGCAGTCACCACTGTCAACGTGTACTGTATCATGCTTATCCAATTTTTCGTTCTGCACGCTTGCTGACTCTGTGTTACTTGCTGCATTTGGGGCCCGATTGGCTCCTGTCACATTGTTCATTGTACCCTTGGGAACTGCTCCTTTTGTTCAATAAAAAGATTTATAAAAAAAAAAAAGAAATTATGGTAATTTGTTCCGTTATCAACACTATGGATATCACTACCTGCATAAGGCAAACACAAGGATGAATATAGTTAATTATATGCAATGGGAACATTGCCCCGCTCCTGTTGAAGGCAGCTCAAGGTCTCTTTTAAAAAGATTCACTTATTTTACTGATTTTAATCAGTCAATTTCTAATGCATTATATTTTAACATGTCCGAAAAGTCCTCTTCCAAGGTTAGACTTACCCAAACAAAATTGTTATATTCTAAGTCCTTTCTTGACCAATTGGCTATTGGGGGCTATGAACTGTGGAAAGCTATTATTTATCTTAAATCTGTTTGGGGTTCTAAAAGTTGGCAAGTGCAAGGCACAGAGGCTTTGCATCGTGCATGTCTCATCCCGAACCATATGTTGTTTTTGAATTTGACTATTTCACAAACCACCTGCTTTGGATTGGCTTCTACTAAAAAATGAAATGCTCCTTCTTTTCTAGAGTTGGAAGAGAACCCCCGATGGGATAATACCAGTATTTCGATCAGGGATTTACAGACCCTGTTGCTGAATTCTACTTTTAACATATCCTGTTTGGATCCTAAGGGTTGGTTGTTGTGCCACAGAAGTGCAGATTCTTGCCAACATTGTTTTCTGGATTTAGCCCCTGGCTACACACAGGTTAGGGTGGATCCCAGTTTTGAGAGTGACCATTCTGTAACTACCTATTCCGTAGGCAAGCTGTGTCAGAATTGGCTCAATCACTTCACTTTAGCGGCAGTTAAGCTTCATTTGTCTAAATTGACTGACGATGTTGATCTGAATGACTTTGTCAAGGGCCCTGCTTCCGGCAGATCCAAAAGGTGGATATATGCTATTTACAACGAAGTTTGGTAACTGTCCCAGATTGATGCTGCTTCCCGCTTCCCACAGATTCCCACAGATCAAGCAAATTTAGAAAAAGTGCTCACAGTTGTAGATAACAGCATTAACACCCTTTCTTCCCGCATTGACACATTAGATAATATTGTTTCTTCTGTTGTCGATATTGTGCAAGAAGATGTCTCTGTTTTGTACCATGGCCAAAATCAATTGTGTTCCATTATGCAGTTTGCATGGACTTCACAAACATTAAAGGCAGGGAAGGTGCCTTGGGACTACATGAACACGTCCTCATTATTTGCCCCTTTTAATTTGACTGACAAACAGCAATTTATGTCTATGAAAGATGCAACTTTTTCTATGTTACATATTAAAAAGTTTGAACCTTTGCTGTTTTCTGTGGCTGAGACAAATTCTGCTGTGTGGCTCGTACATAGGTTAAGAACATTACCGTTTCCTTTGTTCAAATTCGAAGCTTGCATGAAGTACTATGCAATTGGCAGGCATGAACCTCTGGGCACCACTTATCTCAATGAAGCTTAGACACTACCATTTACCTATAGGTACCCGAGGGAGGGAAAAGAGGTTTATTTGAATGGTGAAGGTTGCACAACACCTGATCACTCGTTAGTGTGTAGGAATATCCAATTGCATGGCTCGTGTAATCAAAATGCACCTAATTTGGCCTGTGTCTTAAAAGGTACTTCGAGGCCTGCTATCACACCCACATTCACATTACTAGCAAACTGTAGCTATTTACTTTTAAATAATGAAGATTGTTGTGGGATGCTGGCTGGAATTCCTTACATCGTTACGGTCTCCCAACGTGTAGTTTGTTGTAAGACCGTACTGTTTCCTCCTCCACATGGGAAGCTGGATGTTTCCATCTGGCCGTCGATTCCGACCTTGAAAGCAGAGTTCAACAAGAGTAGTTAAATAAGAGCTATTTTATCCCAGAAAGAAGTCGCCCTTACATCTGCCCGTGAAACATTTGTCCTTCACGTGGCAAACACCCGCACAGAAGTGCATGCGTTATTAAACACGGATCTTCCCCTGCATTTCGGGGAGTTAATTCACACTATCTTTAATGCCTCCTCAACCAAAGGGCTGGCTCACTTTTTTAAAGTTGTCAGTAGTAGCCTTGTGACTTCCTTCCAAACGATATTCCGTGTGTTCCCTGCATTTTTTCATTCGATTTTTTCCTGCCTCTTTGGTGGATTTCCCTTGATGCTCGCTCTAGTTGTCAGACTGCTTCTACTAATTTGTTTATTTAAGAATCGATGCACATCCTGTGTCACGAGACAATTTGCCCCGGCTGTTGCTGCTCCGCAACCGAATGCTTGATTACTATGGAGCACTGCCTCTGGCTACATTGAGTGCAGTTTATGGATTATCGTTTCAATTTTCCTTTTTCACATGCGTCCAGCCTGTCTTTCATTGCCTGAGCTGCGATTTCGAATGGGCCCTGGATTTGTGTCTCTGCAGTGCGGTGTCTCCCAACGCAGATTATATTCAACTGATGAGCCCCTTAGGTGCTCATGAATTGCTTTGTTCTGGCTGCAGGATTAATGCCCTTTGCAGCGATGCATGGAGTCCTGGGATGTTGGAATATTTTTGCAGCGGCGCATGAATTCTTGCCACGCAGTTATATTGAAGTAAACCCGAATTGTCCTCTGATGGTACTAGAGGCTCCGATTATTGAGGAACATGTATGTTCATTCCCGTTACTAAATTGGATGGCTGAAATGTTTCCAGATGAGAACAATGACTTCCTGTTGGAGGCTGTTGCAACGTACTGTGCATATACACTGTTGGAGTGAGGTGCCTTTCGTTCTCTCTCTCTTTCACGACCGACGTCATATGCTGAACATTGGATTTTTTCATTTTTATTATTTTGCTGGCCTATTGGCTTTACAAGTGATAACTATATTGGAGTAGTTTCAAAATTTGGAGTTTGCTCCAGTTTTTCCATTATGGCAAATTTGAACTTGATTCAATTTCTCGAACTTGAACTCTGCGTTCCTGCTTTGCCCCCATTACTTGTCCGTGCTCGGATAAAGGGAGGGTATAGTGGGGCTGAGCCTTGCATTCATACAGTGTTAAGTTAGCTTGAGCTTATTAGAAGTTTAAACGCCATTTTACCATTTGCTGTCTTTTGCACACAGCACACACATTAACTATTGTTTAGAGTTAGGATGAGTGTTTTGCTTCACATGAGAATAACTTGTTTTTCTACATTGCTGGACTTGCTTCGTAAGCTTAGTCTGAACAGTGAGTGCAGAGGCCTTCAAGGTTATATCAATACTGTAGCTGTTGTTCGAACTGATCAGCGCACGTTCTAGCCATAACATATATGCAGCTGTGGCCAACTCAGATACTGGGGCCTTTAACAATGCACTGTGTAGGCATGATTGAACACACTTGGAGAACATTCGTATGCTGAGAGCTTCTGCAGAACTCGATGTGATTCACTCCTGCTAATTTTTGAGGTATGGGGTCGCCTATACAAGCCTCCTTCTTTAGTTATAAAATAACCTACTAGCAAGGGAGGGTGAAACATAGGTATATATTTAACCTGTTTCCATTTAGCATTATAACATGCTTTCCCCCTTTGTATTTTATGGAATCGTAACTATGTTGACAATCTTATTTCTTATCATATGTCTGCTTGTATTAGCTAATATGCTGCACCTGAGATCACGGTGTTAATATACATATTTTAAACTTGCACGTGTCTCCCTTTATTCCCTGTTCTGGACTGGTATGAGAGTAGAACGAAAGAGTGCTCATGTTTCCCACCTTACCTGAAGTATCCTTAGTCGCATGTTCTGGGTTGTCTAATCATTGGTAACTTTGCTATAGGACGAAGAGCTGATGAGACACTGATGCTAGTCTGGTAGGGGGAGTTTGGGTACTAAGGTGAGTTTTTGGCACACCCTAATTCACTGAGGTCCTGAGTCTCTGTGCACAGTTCTGTGTCTGAGCAGAATCCCTGCAACAACTTGTGAGGGTGGGCCAAGGGACTGCGACAGGGATGGGCCAAAAACGTGTAGATTGCCATTTTGGACCCACTTTGTTTCCCCCCCAGTTTTTTTATATGTTTTAGGCGGACTCTGATTTGGGCACCCACACAGTTTTGTATATACTTTTAGGCGGACTCTGATTTGGGCACCCACAGCAGTGAAGTATAATTTCTATCGGGAGACTGAGGGTAATGCTGGGTGGTAGGAAATTTGTTCCGGCCCACTGATCCCTCATCTTTCCCATGTGTGTTGTGTCCATGTTGGGTTTCGGGCCGAATTCTGTTACTAGGGTTACCCACACAAGTGAGGTACCATTTTTTGGGGAGTTTTAAGGGGAACACAGAATTGTAGAACACATTTTATTACCAATTGTCTTTCTCTATATTTGCGCCTTCCAAATGAAAGACAGTGTGTAAGAAATAAGTCATTTTGAGAAATGCCCTCTGATTTATTTGCTAGTATAGGTACCCAGAAATTCAGGGATGTAAAAATAACCACTGCTTCTAAACTCCATATCTTGTGCCCATTTCGGAATACAAAGGTTTCCTTGATAGCCATTTTCACTCTTTATATTTTATCAAATTAACTGCTGTATACCCGGTACACAATGAAAAAAACATTGCAAGGTGCAGTTTAGTTACTTGCTTTGGGTACCTCGGGTTCTTGGTGAACCTACAAGCCCTATATATCCCCGCAACCAGTAGGGTTCAGTGGAAGTAACAGTATATTGCTTTCAAAAATCTGCCGTGGTTAGAAGTTACAGATGAAAACGTAGACACAAATGGCTGTTTATTCAACCCAATTTCAATTTTTTTTTAAAGTGAAGCGTTACTTTTTATAGGAAAACTTTGAAGGATCTACAACAATGACCCCTTGCTGAATTCAGAATTTGGTTTACTTGTCGGAAATATATAGCCTTCTGGGATCCACCAGGGGTTTCACACTCGTTTCCAACACTAACTAGAAGGAGGTTGTAAGCAAAAAAACTAGGAAAAATGGTCTATCTCCCAGTAAAATGTCAAAACTGTTTAAAAATGTGGTTTTCTGATTCAAGTCGGTCGGTTCCTGACAGCTGGGAAGATGGTGATTTTAGCATAACAAACCCTTCATTGATGCCATTTGCATGGCAAAAAACAGACTCTTTCTTCTACAGCACTTTTGCCCCATTTTTCCCACAAAACAACATTTTTTTGCTGTATTTTGGCTAATTTCTCAGTCCCCTCCAGGTGAATCCACAAACCGTGGGTACCTTTAGAATCCCCATGATAATCGAAAAAAAGGACGCAAATTTGGCGTGAATACCTTATGTGGACAAAAGATTATGGAGGCCTAAACACAAACTATCCCAAATAGCCAAACAAAAGGCTTAGCACGGGGGGAGGCCTAGCAGCCTGCAGTACTGAACATTTGAAAAAGTAGGACCCCTTTTCTCCTGTTCCTCATTTTTTAATCGTATGACTGGTCATGAGCTATCTGACTGACAACAACCCAGAGAAAAATGTTGCAGCCACCAGTGCAGGACTCTAGCTCTGTTTTTCTATAAATGTAAAAAAAATGTGTTCCTCTGGGAAGCATGCACAGTACCGTGGAGGTAGGAGAGCAAGTTATAAATAGCTCATTAAACTAGAACTCGTGAATTTCAGTTTGGGGGGGTTGGGGTTGAACAGGAGTTTTTCTCGTAGTTCAGCAACTGATCAGAACATCACTTTAACATTTGTTTTTTTAATGAATGTGTTTTTCTTTAAAATAAAGGAACATCTTAATACCAGATTTAACTGTAGCATTACTTCAGCCTTTGTGTATCTCAGTGAATAAGTATCAATGTGACAATTCTACATCAGGCATTACCTGATGAATGTGTGAAGGATACACTAGGAAATACACCTTTTTCAAGCCGCAAAGGCCAAAAGACATAGTTGCAGAATCCCCATCAGTAATTAACACCGAAGCCTTTTCACTTTTCAATTTCAAAAAGCTGCAAGACATTAAGTACTGCATGTCATGTAGTACTCTCATAAAATTGAATGAAAGCTGATTGAACTTCAGAGACCTTATGGAAGTATTTAAAAAATGATGGATGGAATGCTTGAATTAATCCCAGTCACTGGCAATGTTCCCTCTAATTTTTTGACTGTGACTGTGTGCACCAGCCAGGGCAATGTGCCCCATGAACCCAACCGTGTGTGTAGGTGCAGCGACAGGGGTTCTGACACTGGAGTTCCTGCTTGATTGTGCAGATAAATGACCTAGGTATTGGAACGGAGGAGGCCTGTTTGATGGGCAGGCAAGGCCGGACTGGGAATCCAAAGTAGCGCTGGCAATTTTGCTGCACTGGCTCCCACCCACCCAAGGTGGGGTGGAGGGGGCCAAGTGTCAAGCACTACTGCTTAAACCCGGTCTCCCGCACTGGTGCTTTTGTTACTGAGGGCCCATATTGTGGCATCACTGCAAAACTGCCCCCAGTAACACAATTGGCCCCCAGTGCTCCAAAACTGACCCCCAACCTTCCAAGCAAACGCCTAATGCCTGCTAAGGCCAGTCCAGCCAGGGGGGTGGCCTTCGTATTGGTGACTGGCGTACAATGGTTATGTCATTTTGAAATGAGAAAGTGCAGTGCAGAGCATCTGCAACCATGACAAAGCTACACTAATATATATATTAGGAAAACAGGGCAACTGGCCTCATTCCACAGTGCCAGTGAACCTCTTCTTTCCTAACTAACTACACAGCGGTGGCTCAGGGACATCTTAAGGACTTTGAGCGCCCTCGATCAAACGTATTTTGGGGGCCTCTGTGCGGGACCAGCTTTGAATTTATGATCCAGTTTCAGCTTTCTCATGTCCTTTTGGCCAAATCACAAACAGTGCACAGACACACTGTTTCAAATTCCAAATGTGTTGATAGTTAACATTCAGGGATAGTGATGAATTTTTCCAATATTGTAACACAGTAGAAACCCACTAATACTACTGCAAATAATAACTGATATCCTACCATTTCCCATAGCTGAGATCCTATTTGGATCTAAAATAAACATTTTGTATGGATGTTGCATGAAACAAAAACACGTGTCAGAAAATGTCTATATTACAAGCTCACACATTACCCAGATTAAAAATAAATGAAAGGAGATTGCTATTTGAAATAATCTGTTTAAGAATTATTCAAGGTCATCAGGGCAAGGCTCTGCAGAACAGAGCTGGCTCTACCAAGGCTGGGGTTACTCCACTCTTTAATCAGGAGTTCACTTATCTGCTCTGAAGATGGCTTCTTGGATACGCAGGGGGAGGGAATGTACATAGAAGTCCACCATGTGTGCATTCAGAGTCACTAATATATGTTAGTGACTCTGAAAGCACGCGTGGTGCTTTTAGGGTTGCTCAGGACTTTAAGCGGATGAAAAAACTGGGGGGGGGGGGTCTCTCAAAGGGGCGTACCTGATGTAACTAAGGGGGTGATGTAAAACACGCAAGCTAAAAATCTGTGCTTAACATAGTGTGCCGCCCGATCGTTATTGTGCTGCCTCTGTCATTGCATCCAGATATATAATACAATAAGTAACATTATACCTACAACAACCCAGGACTATTGACTTTGTCAATTATTGTTAATTGCATAGGATAAATAAGCAACAGCTACAGCTCCGTTGAATATACTGAAAATGCCTCAGTTCTGAAATGATCAGATTGTGAAAAAACTATAGAAAGTCCTCTGAAGTTACAGCAAAGGCTTTCAGCAGTTGATATTTTTTGTACCCTAAGGGTGAGGGCAAAAACCTGTCTCGGCACCGGCTTAAAAACTCAGCATCCGCGCACTTAAAGCCCTGAGCTTGCTGCATGCTTTTTGTTAATAGAGTGTGGCTGCGGGCAGATTCTGTGGATTTTTTAAAGTATACATGTTCATTTCAGCAATTAACATGAATACTTAAAACAATTTACACAATCTTCCAGCAGCCACGCTCTATTAACAAAAAGCATGCAGCAAGTCCAGAAGCAGGACGTGTGCTTTCAGAATCACTAACATGTATTAGTGATTGTAAAAGCACACGTTATGTTTTTAGGCTTGCTGCATGCCTTTTGTTAATAGAGCGCTGCAGATTACGTGCCTTTTGGAAGGTTTTCATGTTAATTGCAGAGCCCGACATACTAATGCACCGGGCTGCATTTAACATGAAAACTTTTAAAAAGGCACACAATCTGCCGCGCTCTATTAACAAAAGCTGTGCAACAAGCCTAAAAGCACCATGTGTGCTTTACACGTCGTTCTTTTGTGCTGGTTGCATTTATTTTCTTAATAGAGCACGGCTGAGAGCTGATTGTTGGCCATTGTGAAAATATTCCTGTTAACTGCAGCACTGTCATGCGCTGCAATTAACAAATATTTTCACAATGGCCCACAGCCGTGCTCCATTAAGAGAAGACATGCATCAAGCCCTTAAGAAGGAAGTGTAAAGCACACATCATGCTCGGCAAGACGTTTCTCTAACTGTTCTAGCCTGCTTCTGATTGCACGAAGTACCCCCGAGTGTTTAGATATAGCTACACCTCTGATATACACCTTGAATGTCTCCCAGACCATGGAGAAGTGTGACACAGAACCTGTATTGTTTATAAAGAAGTCCTCAATCGGTCAGCCATCTCCGCTCTGAATGCTGTGTCAAGCAGCAAGTAGGGGGGAATCTCCAGGTAAACGGGGCGGAACGCCTCTGCGGGCTGCGCAGAACCAAAAGTATAGGAGCGTGGTCTGACAGGGTACAAGGGTGGACTCTGCAGTCCCTGACTTACGAGTACAATTCACGCGACAACAGCCAGTAGTCTATCCTTGTATGAAGTCCGTGTGGAGCAGAATAATGTGTGTGCCACCCTTGCCCTCCAAACATCCACCATACCGAGCCGTAGTGTCATGTCATTAATACATTTTGCTGAGGCCGAAATGCGATGCTCAGGACCCCCAGAGCGGTCTAGCGTTGGGTCGAGCACACAATTAAAATCCCCTCCCACTAATAGTGGTAGCATTGCATCAACACTAGGAGAAGTAAACAGGGCTCTTTAGAAGAGGGGGTTATCATAATTGGGACCATACACATTAATAACACCTATATCCAACCCCTTCCCCCGCACCTGGAGATAGTGTACCTCCCTTCAACATCAGCCACCTCCGGGACAATTTGGAAACCGGATTTCAGGTTTATCCATGTAAGCACCCCTCTGGCGTGGGATGTAAACCCGAGGCATGGAACAAGCCCTGCAGCACACTGTCCATAGGCAAGTGAGTTTCTTGTAGCAGGGGTATATCAACACTGTGTCGTTTAAGGTACGCAATCACATTACGCACCTTGCGATAATTATTGGAGCCTCTGACATTCCATGTTGGGAATCTGATTAGTGGACCTTCCTGCTGTGTCATCATTTGGGGTTACAGGTGATTATGGTTAACAACATCTGTATCGCCATGTCCATCTCTATCAAATGTGGTAAGTTTCTAGAAAATATGTTGTGATCCCTTCTTAACTGTGGCTCAAACATCAAGCTTAATGTTAGGCGTGCACACTAAGGCTCATCTAAATCGACAGACAAATCCTCCGTTTAGACACCAAGCATGCATTGCATCTGCGTATTCATTCGCTCGCTACACGCATACAACCGTCGGCGGGTTGTCTGTTCCCCAAAAGGTCCAAAGTACATTATATTGCCGCCTTACCTCTCCATCGGTGCCTCGGGTGTCTCCTGAGTTCGTGGGAGGTCCTGAGGCACTAGAGAGGCCGCATTTTTAAACAAGGGCGCCGGATGTATGTCGTGTCACGTGTTGGAACTACAGAATTGTATCATATCCGCAATATCATGTAGTTCCTAGGTTCCTGTTGGTATTCGTACTCAGACATACTGAAACCATCCCGAATCATTGGAGAGGCCATATTTACAAACACGGGTGCTGGATGTATGTTGCATGACGTGTTTGAAACTACAAAGTCACGTCACTTTCGTGAAATCCGGAAGCTTTATGCCTGTTGTGGTGCAGGACTTCCGGGGGAAGCCTGTGCCCATGGAGTGGGTGGCCGATTGGAAAGTGGTGACGTGGGGCTCCCATGCCTGAGGGAGAGCCCCGCAGTGGCGGCTGAGGGCGGCCGTCGATGCAATTGCGGTGAGTGGGGCTTGGTTGCACCGTGGGGGCTGGTGCGTGGAGTACGAGTGCAGTGGCTGGGGGAAGCTGGGGCGTGTGTGCGCGGCTGGGCCGTGTGTGCGTGCGTTCAGATTACAAGCGCGCGATCCGGGTACGTATGCAGTGGCTGGGGGCAGCAAGTGCGTCTTACAAGCGCGGCGCGTCCACAGACCACAATCTGCTCGTGCACCGGCCTGTACCACTTGGAAGGCAAGTCTATCACAATAGATCTTGCTGGCGACAGCGCTTTCGCGCTGCAACGCCAGGCGAGACCTAAAGTACCCCATAAACACCCCCCCTCCCATGTTGTGTCATCCCCCAACTGGACACAATCGGTTAACCCCCCTCCCCAGAACACAAACAGAAATGGCATAGTGCCATCAAGTGGTGCACACACAGGGGCAGATGTTGCCTCTCTGCCCGCTCACTCCTGGTATTTGCCAGAAGTAGCAATCAGCCATATCAATACCATTGTGGAAGAATACCTGCTTGTTTCAATAAATTGTATTAACATTCAGACTACCTAGGAGTCGGAGGCCCTCTAGACGCGATCAATCTGAAGCCCCTATTTCACACTCCGCATTCTATGACTGGACTATCCAGGACCCGTCTCTCTTAAAGTACAGGGCTGCAGTTTCCCTCTTATCTCAAATTGGTTAAAAAGATTCCCTAAATGAGGGAGCAGCAACTAGATCGGGATTCGGTCTCCAAAGACAGTGCCTGGTATCAAAAGGATCTTTCTTAAAATGTATTGTTGCATTGTCAACATCAGCCCCTGCATCTTTGGGGAATATTTGTTGGCAAGAATTTGAAGAATCTGCTTACACGGCTAAATGGTGAGCTTATATTTCAACTTCCCTAAGAGATATCGGCCTGCAAATTGAACTGCCAGCTCTGAAAATGCTTAACTATAAATTGATGTTAACAAAGCATATTAAAGCTGAATCGTTTAAATTGAATAATATTGCATTAGCTGAGAAAAACTATGCATGGTACGTGATCAATTAATATCAATCCCCGTGTGTTCAGCTGTATTTAAAAAAATATATTTTCTGTAAAGTTTAAAAAAAATGTTTTTAAGGAGGGCACTCGATCTTAGATTAAACAGTGGCCGGATTTTAATTGTAGACTTTGCGGATGGCCACAGGAAACTCTTGCACATATAATATGTGTATGCCCAAAGCTGATTAATCTTAGACGTTCAGTTTTGAAACCTTATTTTCGGATGAGTGAAAGGCATTAATCATGTCACTGTCTGGTGAATCGGTTCCATTACTATGTCAACTGGTAACATTTTTAATGGCAGTTGAAAAATGTCGAATATATGGCAGATCCCCACATTTTTATGGCCTTGGTGCTATTAGTTTTAATGGTTGATAAATTCAATTACTTAATAATTTTTGCTGCGATGGTATTCATTTGAAATGTAACAATAGCTGGGTTATGATCGCAGCAAAATGATGCACTTTTTGCAAATTAGCACTTTGAAAGGAAGGGGAAATTCATGTTTATTTGGCAGAATATTTCTCTGTTATATCCATGGAAATAGTATGTAATGCACACCGTCACTTTAAAATGTATAATGTGCAATAATACCCTGTGATTAACGATGTAAGGTGGCTAGATTTGAGCTTATCGCTAAGTTTTTAAATTGTATTTATGGGACAGTTTTTTATACTATGTGATGAGAAGATGTTTTGTTTGTAATGTAAATGTGTTTTTCTTGGAGATCTAAGATGTTGTGATTGCAATAATATTATAATATCATATATATATATATATATATATATATATATATATATATATATATATATATATATATATATATATATATATATCTATATTAAAGTCCATAAAAAAAGATTCCCTAAATGACTTGACACTCTTACTCCCTCTATGAAAGCACTAATCCTCTGGCACCGTTGGCCTTACACACTCGTAGCTCAAACCACTATGTGTCAACAGTAAGGGAACCGCGAGGGGCTAGGCCAGCACCATTGCGGAATAGGACGCGCTTTTGCCGAGCTCCGGCTGAAAGTATTATCCGATGACAATTCCGGTCCCCTGCGGACCCGGAGACCACCTCAGACCCCGGTACGCTGCTTCCCGGGGTCCCTCCAACAACAACGAAGAGCCCCAGTGCCGTACCTGAGCCCTCCGGATCGAAATCTGCTCCGCATCGGCGGCGCTGGTGGAGACCCAATATGGCGCCGTGCGACTCCTGAATGACTGAGTCCCTGCCTGGAAGTTTGAGCTCTGGGACGGTGGACTTGCGGATGTGGTGACGGCCGCGGCCCATGCTGCCTTGACTGCGGGTATATCCTGACCCACAACAGAGAGCCTGGGAGCGACGGTGCACTCCTTGGCCACGGACACGGAGACTGCCCTGAGGAACCACACGATGGGGCAGGATGGGGGTCCGAAGCCACCACGACAAGGCAAAATGGAGCAAAACGCTAAGGTCCTTGCCCCCCCCCCGCAGGAGGAGCGCCCTGGCACCCGCTCTGACACTGATACCTTCCTCCAGGCAATCCTGGCATCCAGGACAGCGCTGGAGGGACAGATTGGTGCCTTGGGTTCGGAAGTGGCCCTCCTATGGCAAGACCTCCGCAAGCTAGCTGGTAGTGTCACCGAGGCGGAGACACGGCTGGGAGAGGTGGAAGATTCGGTACATAACCTCAATAAAGGCATGCGAGAACTTCAGTTGTCACATAAGGAGCTGCTGTGGAGGGTGGATGTTGCGGAAAATAGGGTCAGACGCAATAACCTCTGCTTTGTGGGCTTTAGAGAAGGAATCAAGGGGACGAATATGCAGGACTTTCTCTACACATGGCTTCAGAACACCTTCCCGACTGACAAAGTCTCCTCCTGATTTGTCATAGAGCAGGCCCATCGGGCGTTGCTGGCCAGACCGCCAGTGAGGGCCCAGCCCCGGCCAGTGATAGCCCGTTTTCTGAACTTCCTTGATAGGGATATGATCCTAAGAGAGGCCCGGAAACTTGGAGACATCAGACATGAAAATGCCCGGATCATGATTTTCCCTGACTATATTCGGGAAGGGCAAAAGCAGAGGCGTACTTTTGACTCCGTGAAAGCCAAACTGAGAGAAAACAAAATCCATTACATGTTGCTCTTTCCAGCGAAACTGAAGGTCCTCTTCCTCGGCAAGTCTCACTTCTTTCAGATGCCGGAGGAGGCATGGCAATGGCTTGAGGAGCGTCCCCCCGTGAGGCGACTGGAAACACAGACCAGTGGGCCGCCACCCTCGAGCAGGCACGCCGGCCGTCCTCTGGACACGCATCGCTCACTCTGACCTCGTCAACTTCGAAAGGGCCGCACCTTGGAAGCTACCCTGTATGTCCAAAAGGGTTCGGGAAGGAGGAGACGCCGCACCGGTGGATCACTCGACTCCAGACTTACGGCGAGCGCTCCACACCTCTGAGCGGCACCGGACTGACACCGGAGTGGACGGAGGTGCAGACTTTGAAAGCGGTCGGTCCTCCTCTGAAAGGGAGGAGGTGTTGGATCCCTCGATGCACCCCTTGGCGGCTGAGATTTTGGCTCTGGAACAAGCAACGTTGCCCGGCGCCGGGGCATCCCAGTCTGACCCTCCGGACTCTAACTCCCGAATAAGGGTCTGCAAGACTGACCATGATGTTCACTACTCAGCTGGAGCTTGCTGGCTGGACACGCATTCCCTTACTCTTATATCTCTATCTCTCTAATCCCTATCCTATCTTTCTGATTACTATTCCTCCTTTTCTATTTCTCTCTCCTTCCTTTCCAGTGTGGAATCTTTTGTTCACGTCTTTTCTGGGCTTTGCCCTGATGGTTCTGGGATACCCACAGGAGTTGGAACGTATGGAGTCGGTTGGGCGAGGGAGGGCGACAGACCTCAGCCTGCCCTAGAGTCCGCTTCCCGTCATGTTTCCGGGGGGAGGACGGGGGGGACGAGTCAAAGCAGGGGGGGGGTTTGGGGGGGTAGCTGGGCAGAGTAGGGGGGGTTCACATCGGTTTTTTGGTTGAGGGGGTTTTGTTATGTGTTATGTTTTTTGTTTGACTGGCATATGGCACGCAGTTCCGCACTGATAGACTCGCCAGACTTAGCCAATTGGAGAAAGAACGGTAAAATCTGTTCTGGTGTTGCCTGAAGTGGATGTAAATGGGCCGCAAGACACCAATTACAAAACCTTTTCCATTTTAGTTGGTAAGTCTTTATAGTAGCAGGTGCTCGGGCATTGGCTAACACCTCTTTACAATCCTCTGGAATATCTAAATGAGCGAATTCGACGTGTTGAGGAGCCAAGCTGCTAACTTCAAGGAGGCTGGGTCCGGATGACAGATTTGACCCTCCTGCATGGTTAGAAGATTCGGGAGAGTCCGCAACTGTATGGGTTTGCACTCCGATAGAAGTAGGAGCTCTGTAAACCAATACTGGCGAGGCCACCTGGGTGCGATGAGGATTAGACGGCAAGGTTGTTGCTTTATCTTCCGAATGACCCTGTGAATTAGAGGGATCGGTGGAAAAGCGTAGGCAAATATTTGATACCAACTCATCGAAAGTGCTTCTCCGCACGACTCCTTGTGGGGAACCCAGCTTGCGAAGTATGGGCATTTGCGATTCTGCCTCGTCGCAAATAGGTCCAGCTCAGGATGACCCCACTCCTGAAAAATCTTGTCGAGAGTGGCCTGATGAAGTTCCCACTCGTGATTTGTTATTGTCGCCCTGCTGAGTGAGTCGGCGAGCACATTGGACAAACCTGGGACGTGTATTGCTGACAGATTGATCCCTTGATGTAAAGCCCAACTCCAGATTTCCTGGGCTTCCTGTGAGAGAAGGGCTGATCTTGTGCCCCCCTGCTTGTTCAAGTAATACATACTCGTTGTATTGTCTGTTCTGATGAGTACTGTTGATCCGTGAATCACTGTTTGAAAAGATTTTAAAGCCAGGAAAATTGCTCTCAACTCCAAATGGTTGATATGCCATCTCTTTTGATCTTTGCTCCATTTGCCCTTGACTGTCATTCCCTCTAGGTGTGCTCCCCATCCTTCCAGGGACGCATCCGTGGTGATGGTGTAAGTTGGCATTTCCGTTAGGAAGGAACGTCCTTTTTCCAAATTGCCTGTCTGTGTCCACCATGCAAGAGCGTCTCGCATTCTGCAAGTTATGCGGATCTTGTCGTCGAATGACCCTGTCACCTGAATCCATTGAAGACTGAGCTCTTCTTGAAAAGGATGCATGAGCAGACGACAATTGGGTATGAGAGGGATGCAGGATGATAGCATCCCTAGGAATAACTTGTAAGTCCTTACTGAAACGTACCCTTTTTTCTCTAAGTTGAGGGCCATCTTGTAAATCTTGCACTGTCTTTCTTTTGAGACAAAGGCTTGGGTGAGCTGAGTGTCTAATGTCGCTCCCAGAAATGATATTCTCTGTGATGGAACAAGATGGGATTTTTTTTAAATTGACTGTAAGTCCCAGGGATTGAAATAGTGAGAGGCATTTCTGGACATGCATTGTAGTTGTCTTTAAAGAACTGGCCTTGATAAGGCAGTCGTCCAAATATGGAAAAATCTGAATGCCTTTTAGGCGAAGATGTGCCGCTACTGGTGCCAACATCTTTGTAAATACTCGAGGCGCTGATCGAAGTCCAAACGGAAGAACTTTGAACTGAAAGTCCCTGCCAGCCACTCTGAACCTTAGAAATTTTCTGTGCCTGGGGAGAATAGGCACATGAAAATAGGCATCCTGAAGGTCCAGGGAAGCCATATGGTTGTTTTGGGACAAAAGCTGAAGAATTTCTTGGAGTGTTATCATTCGAAAGGATATCTTTTTGAGATATTTGTTGAGGGCGCGTAGATAGAGGATGGGACGCCATTCCCCTGTCTTTTTCAGAATGAGGAAGAATCTTGAGTAGAAACCTCTTCCTCTCTGCAACTGAGGAACAGTCTCGAGTGCGCCTTGTCGAATCATAATATTGATTTGGGAAAGAAGCTTCTTGATGCGAGCTGGTGGGGGACCTTTTGGAGGCGAAGTTGGGGGAACTTTGATAAATTCCAAAGCGTGACCTCTGGTTACAACATCCAGATCCCACTTGTCTGTTGTAATCTTTGACCAATTTAATGAGAAATGGGATATTTTTCCTCCAACTCTTGATGGTATAGTTGTCAGAGGTGGTGACAGGTGACTGTTCTCATTGCCTCTTAGCAGAATCTTTCCCTCGGTAGGAAGATCTTCTTTTGCCTTGTGAATAGTTGCCTCGTTGTCCGTATGATTGCTGCCTATACGGCTGGTATCGCTGGTTACTTTGTGAGGACTGGTAAGAACGTTGCTGGGTAAAACCCCCTCTATTTGAATAGGACCCCCGTCCTCTGGCGCCACGAAAGGACGATCTACGAAACTGTAGCGTTCCCAGAGATTTTGCCGTGTCTGTATCTTTTTTAATGGCTTGCAGGGCTTCATCGACATGTTGACCAAAAAGATACTCCCCATCATAAGGCATGTCCATGATCTTTGCTTGGACTTCCTGTCTGAAAGCAGTTGACTTCAGCCAACCTTGCCTCCTTAGCACAGCTGCTCCCGCCAGCTGTCTAAAACCTGTGGACGCGACATCCACTGCTGCGTCGATCATTTCTGCCGAGATGCACTCACCCTCATGAAGCACTTTCATTGCTTCCGATCTTTCCGGCTCTGGCAATTTTTCCAAAAACGGAGACATGTCTGACCACATCTGTCTTTCGTATCTCGCCAAGATTGCTAGTGAATTTGCCGTTCTGACGGTAGTCGCAGCCATCGTGGACACTTTTTTTCCAATAGAGTCAAGGCGCCTTCCATCCTTGTCCGGTGGAGCATTGACCTGTGAGGCCGGAATTTTAGATCTATTTTGTGCCGCCTGAACAACCACAGATTCGATCTTTGCCTGTCCAACAAGGCATGCAGGAGATGTCTTGGGTGCCTTGTATTTCTTCTCCAGCCGTGGTATGACTGCAGGTAAAGAATTTGGCGTAGACATGATTTTCAAGCCTTCTTTCCAAATAAAGTCAATTATCGGGATCGTTCTTACTTGTTTGTGTGGTTGATCCTTGAAATTATATAAAAAACACTCTTGCTGTGCGACCTCCATAGCGATCCTAAATCTTTTTGTCGCTCTATCCATGACGAGGTGAAAACCTCCAATGTCAACAGGTGGTGAATCCGCTGTTTGATGAGCAGTTGGTGATGGGGTCTGTGTCTGATAATCATCCCACTCCGGCATTTCTGATTGATCATCAACCTCTCCTTCCTCTCTCTCATCATCATCCTCATCAACAACGGTCTGATATGTATGCTGGGATTGTGCTGGAGATGGAGGGTCATCAGTTTGACGACTGTCTCGGTACTGTAGAAGCTGAGACATGTTCTTGCGTCATTGGAGTCGCCGGACGTGACTCTGCAGACTCTGATGGAGGGAACCTGCGGTAATAATCACTCAGCATATATTGTAGATTATTAAGAAGATCTAATGGCATTTGTGCCGTAGGTATCGGTGCAGATGTTTGACCCCTTTGTGCTGCAACGAACTGTTCGTCCTCCTGATCTTGATGAACAATTCTGAAGGACTTCTGGCTACTCTGAAATTGCCATAATCATCAGAAAGGTCTTGATCTACCTCCTCATCTGAATATAGTAATTGGTCAGGTAACTTTAATGGGAAAGAGGCTGTAATGTAGAGCTTCTTCTTTGTAGTAATGATGCTCCTGTCGACTGAGAAGTGTCAGAAGCAGTATGCGACGTAGCGGACCACACCTGTATATCTGTACACGATGATAAAAGTGGCGTCGACGGGCCCATCGTCGACGGTATCGTCAACGGAGACTTGGCCTGCGTCGTCGACGGAGCCATCAGTGATAAGGTAGTTTTCGTCGACGATGCTCTCGACGACGATGAAGTTTTCGTCGACGAAGTCGTCGACGATTGTATATTTGTCGTCGACGGAGGATCCTTAGTCGACAGTGCCGTCTTCGACGACGATGAACCTTTCGTCGTCGAGGGATCCGTCGACGGAGAAATCTTTGTCGACGGGCTTAGCTTCGTCGACGATGTACTCGTCAACGGAATTATTTTCTTCGTCGACGACAAAGAAACGTTGACGCTCGATGGTTGGATGGTCGTCGACGAGATGGGTCTTATTGACACAAACACCCTCGTCGGCGAAGAAGACGCCGACGTCATTATCATGTGTGGCTTCGGAGACGAGAATGTAACCGTCGACGTAGATGCAATACTGTAGACAGGACCTGTCGACAGAGCCGCCGTCGACGAGGAGTCCGTCGTCGAGGTTAGATTCTGAGGTGATTTTTTGTCAGAATGTCCTTTAGATGACACAGACTTTGAAGACTTTCTCGGGGGCGATTTTAATCCAGAAGTGGAAGGTGGAGAAGCCTTTTTCTTTGAAGAAGATGAAGGCAAATCAGAAACCTTGACTTTTTTTTACATTTTTGCCCCAGGAGAAGAAATCTTTTCCTCAGTCTTTCTCTTTCTCGATGACATAGAGGAAATAGAAGTCACACTTCCTACCTCAGAAAGAGCATCCTCCTTTCCTTTTAATGTCTGCAACCACAGCAGCAAACAACCTTCCCTGACTCTGAGGGTCTTCTGTGGAAAAGTCCTGCAGATTTTACAGTCTTTCACCTCATGTTCAGGGTATAGACAATATATACACTTCTTGTGGGGATCTTCCTTAAAAAGCCTAAGCTTTCCACAAGAGTCACAAGCTCTAAAGAGAGACTTTGAAGACATTCCAATTCTGAAGAAACACTGGTAAAGTTGAGAAGTACTGAGCAGAGCTCAGGGAGACTCCCTTTCACACAACGTGCGGTAGAAAATCTGCGAGCCTGAGCCTCTGGGGAGAGCATTCTAGTGGGAGCTAGCGCTTGACTGGCTGTAGTTTGGACTATACAAAATGACTGGGATAGTCATAGATGTGGAAGTTTTTTCTACTGTAGCTTTTGCTACTTTACTTCCTGGTTGGTTTTTATTAGTATTTACTACATATTTATGGCATATTATTGCTTTTTTATGTACCGTGTGACTCCCACTCCGACGACGGGGAATGATTCAGGCATGTGAATCTATGAAAGACACCCTTAATACTGGAGAACTTCAGGATACCGGCTTCCAGGGGCCCGATCAGGCAACTACATCCTGGCCTGTTACGGGTTCGCCGCTAGCACCTCGCACCCATCAGACTTCTGTCCCGCAATGCTCCAGTGTGTCAGGGCCGTGATGCAGTCCCAAAGAGCAATGGCAGATCTATGAGGATCTATTCAGGGACAATTACAGGCCTCCCTCTCCTCACCGTCTCAATTGGGGGTGCTGCTTGTCATTTTCAGTAGGGTGCGCCCCAGCGCAATCACGGCCTGCTGCGCCCCACTGCTGTTCGCTGGACCAGGAATGCTGGCCCCAGTCTTCCGGCGTCGCTCCGCACCAATGCAGGCTATCCAGGCCGCAAGCGCGGACCAAAGGAGATCAATCGGGGCTGGCAGGTTGTCCGTGCATTCCGAACCATCAGCCAGCACAGCCGTGATAATTTTGCATTCAGGAGGTCGGGCACTCCTCTGCACTCCGGGTTGCACCCTGCATGGTTGCCTTGTCACGCAGCAGGGCTTTGGAAGACTAAGCTCACGTCTCCTTCTGGCGCTCATAACTCCGCCGTTACACCTCAGATCTTCATTAAACCGGCACGATTCAGCAGCGGAGGGCCCCCCGGCACTCAGGAAGCCCACGTTTGAACTTCGTAAGCTGCAGGTTCTGCCAGGATATTACCGGATGGTGTTATGGTGTAGAGGAGCTCAACCAGCCTGCGGCCCCCTCCCCCCCCCCCACCCCTGACCTGCTAGTTCAGGTCCTCCCTGAACTGGAAGACAAACAACCTAGGACTTGTTTCGCACCTCATTCGGGCTCATCAGATGGGTATGGCTGTTCCCACATGGAGCAGGTTTGGTACTTATTTGCATAAGGGGGGCCTTTGTATAGGGCAACATGGTGGGTCAAATACTATGGACTGGAATGTGGTGCAAGTGACTGCAGATAGCCGAGATTAATTAAAGAACTCCATGCATCACCTTATTGTTGCTGGATTTAACTCCCTAAGTGCGACAAGTATACCCAGACATGGGTACCATGTTCACTGTGCCACAGGACTCAACCTATACCTCACTGACGATACCTAACTAGGTCGAAACTGTTCTGGGGTTGCTTGTATTCCCTTCAGGAGTCACATCGCCTGGCAGTCTGGGACGGACTGTTCCAATGAGGAGCATGGTCGGTATTGATTTGCTTAAGGCAGTCCTTTATCTACAGTGGCACTATAGATGAAAAACAATGGATTGGGATGGAGACCGAGCTATTGCTAGTGAAATTAATTCAAGCATTCTATCCATCACCTTGTTGTTGTTGCAATAGAACGTAAGCAGCAGCTGCTTGTTGTCTGCATAGGCTAATGCTGCAAACCTGAACGACTATCAAGATACACAATGGCTACATGTAAATGCTAAACAAAAAGGGGACGGAGCTAAACCTTGTAGAACCCTGCATGGCAATGAATAGTTGATGGACCAGTGTAAAAGGATTGAACTCTGTTGGTAACGAATGAGGCAAACGACTTCACAGCATGACCGACTATCCAAGCAAAATTCAAATTGGCTCAGTAGGATGTCATGGTTGCCCATGTCAAAATTAGCTGAGAAATCAAGGAGCAGAACCCGTCCCCCTCCGTTCTACGTGCTGTTACATGTGAAACTGATGTAGAATGCCTACCAGAACAGATTCTGTGCCATGTCCTGGGAAGAAACCAGCTTGTTCATAATCAAGATAATTAGACAGGCAGTCCCACGAAGTTTTATCCTTGAGTTTGTCTGTGGCTAGTAGTGTGATAATGTTTCTGGTCAAATCCCCCCCACTCCTACCCCAAGTAAATTACAGCTCCTTTTTTGAGATGCGTTAACATCATTCGTGCACTTTGTGAGGCACTGATCGCCACATGAATATGTTTACCCACAACCTGCAACACATCTTTAAGGATGGCTATAGAGAAGGATTCATCTGGAGAGCTTGACTAGATGTTAGATCGAGTGGCCTTCAACTGGTAAGGCTCACTGAAGAGAATTCTGAGATAGTGGTTAGAGCCACTTGTGCTAGTTCTGTAACAGGCTCTAGCTTTGATGGATGGTTCAACTATACAACCTATTCTATTTGGAATCATGCCTTCCATTTTTGTTCTCTCATAAAAATCAATAAAAACGTTTGAACTAGAAATTACGATTGTGAGGAAAGATGCAAAGGAACTCCATTTCCTATATGCCTGGGCTGCGTAGGGGGAAGCGTAACCCTGAACTTGCCCAATGCAGGACATAGGTTAAGACTGCTGTTTCTTGATATGTCAACGAACCAATGTATTTCCCCACACGCCAGATGCAGAAACTCTTCCACTTGTGTAAGAAAACCAGATGGGCATTTGGCTTCCTTAAGAATGGCCCTACATTTTGCTGCTAAGTTTAACAGTTTGTAAAACGGGTATTCAACAGAAAAGAAATCAAGTTGCTGTGCAGGATGATGACTTGTCCTTTTTACCACATATCTAGTTTGCAAGGCAATCTCCTGTGTGTTTGCTCTGATACAGGCAGATTTGTGAACCACATTAGGGAGACCAGTACACAGCAATCAAGACTGTCATTTTCCTAGTTTATTTACACTTGATGATCGCTTTGAAATCAAAAGTAGCAAAGTATCACAGAGATGGAGTTTACAACACATGGCTTAAAAAAGGCAAGCAACAAAAAGTCTGAATTACTTAAGATTTACAAAGAAATCACAATTCCAATACAAAATAAAAATGCAATCGCCGAATTGCAAAAGTTGGCTGCTGACCTACTATTGTTCTGTGCCAATAAAGTCAACTTAGTGACATACTACCTTTTCAACTTTATTGCTTACATTTGTAACAGCAATGCCAACATGGAAAGGAATATATTATATATATATATATATATATATATATATATATATATATATATATAGAGATATATATATATATATATATATATCTATATATATATATTCAGCAGCTCCCACAAATCGCTGCATAGTCAGCTGCAAAATATCTCTTTAGTCCCGGTTCTAAAGGGCAATGCTAACTTTCTAGGTCATCATGCTGTGTTCCCTGAAAACCTGAAAAAAGCACAAATCATCCCATTCCTAAAAAATACCTTACTCAGCAACAAAAGGTCTGTCCAGCAATTGCCCCATCTCAAATGTATCAACTGAGGCAAAGGTACTAGAAAGGAAGATTGCAAGACAGCTGCAACAACACCGAAAAGAACTATCCCACCTGTATGGCTAGCAATGAGGATTTCGACCCGTTAGAGACACAGAAGTAACCCTCATTGACATACGGGATGCAATACAGACAACCGTGGATGAGGACTCATCTGCACACTTAATACTTTTGGGCATCTCAGTGGCTTATTTTGATCACATCATCCTATTCACTAGTGTCAAAAGGAACGATTGGGTGCTGTAGGTCTTGTTCTAGCATGGATAAAGGCATTCCTACAAGATTGCACAAAGAAACTAAAATGGGGTCACTTTACTTCAGTTACTAATGAAATATCATTCAGAGTCCTCCAAAGATGAATTCTATCTCCATGGCTCCTTAACACATATTTGTACCCTTTAACTTCTGTTATTGGCCAATCTCAGTTGAATGTGTTTTTTTTCAAACAGGTTTTTTATTAATTTCCAGTTAAATAGACTAATTTGTACATTGCCTATTAATGTGGTCTTGAGTAGCAAGCCAAGGCTAGAGCCAGGAGACAAAGTTCACACATGACTGACAGCTTTCAATGGTCCACAGTTATCCTATCATTGACACTAATTAGGCAGTCAGTATTTTCCAACAATACAATAGTGCAGAAGGAGGCATTGCGTCTCAATAGAGATGGGGGCGCGGGGGGGTGGGGGGGGATTATGGTCAATAGGCTCTTAGCGAAACATGTATATCATGAAAGCAAACAAAACATAGTATTATTCACATATTGTCCGAAGGCAGCACAACAGAAGATCATAGTAGGTAAACAAAGAATACTCATTTGACTGCTAAAAGCATTGATAAAAATAAAGTTAAACAAACTATAACAAAATAAAAAAGAGAACAAAAAGAGACAGCCCATACCCCACATAGCATTCCTATCCTGGGAGTGTCAGCCTCCATATAATACAACACCATGGCCAAACATTCCAGGTTATCCATTGCACAGGGTATACTCCACCTTACTGGTACTATGATCGCTCTCAGTAGTCCCAAAAGGTAGATCTACTTTGACCTCTAACTACGCCATCATCTGTAAGTGTCTGGTGCAATTCTAATTCAGTGTTTCAACAGTTCCCTCGTCTGAGGTTTCTGAGAAGATTGGATCACAGAGACCTGTAGTCAATAGAATTTAGGGATGTGACCAGGACCTAAAGCAATCTTCTCTTGGCATTTCATATAGGTCCTTATTTTTTTTAAATCTGGATACCCTATCTCAAACCGCAGCTCTAAATTATTCAAATACATTTAGGGACCATTCTTTATACCACCATATCTGAATCAATGGGGGTGTTTGCGCCAAAAAAGCTAGGTAAGAAGCTTCCTTCTGGCTGTTGTTAGAGGGTAATCTGAGTGTTCTCCTCTGTCCCCACCCCCAGCACTTTAGTGGTGTTGTCCAATTGTAGACCAAAACCTGTTAATTCCTTTATTATCAATATTACAGCTTTCCAAAATGATTGGGCTGCGAACAAGGCCACCACATATGCACCATCGTGAGACACTCAATCTGACAATGCCAACAGTCTGGAGGCAATCCATATACAGCTGCCAGACAAACCGGTATCAGATAACATCTCATAATCATTTTATAACTATTTTCCTTGTAAATAGATCATATGGAGGAAAACATAGCCCGCGTTTAAATATGTGACCAGGAGTCGCCGCTCAAAGATACCCCAACTATCCTTCCCACCAAAGGGTGTACCATGTTTTAGCGTCTACAGGTGGGAGCGCTAGTAGACTGTACAGGCGGGTGATTCTCTTTGCGGCCACACGTTCTCCCATAACCTCAAATGGAATTTCAAACCAATGCTGATGATAGAGTAGGAGTCATTTATGTGAAAACTGCGATAAAAACAGAAATGTTGTGCCCTCCTCTTTGACATATTAAACCAATAGCAGTTACATTTACAGTGGCTCTTAAGGACGAGTGATGTCATTACTTCAGCTTTGGAAGCAAGAAACCCAAATGAGGTCTCTTACCCTATACTCTATAAGCAAATGCGTTGACACAAAGCCCACACATTTAGATATTCAGCAAAGTCATGCCATTTTCACAATTTCATCACAATGCAGACCTCATACGCTCACTGATATGGTCGGACCTCAATTATTTTAATAGTATGCTCATAGGTTTCAAGTATAAGAGCTTACAATGCATCAACTATAGATGGTAACAATGCATCAACTATAGATGGTAAAAAAAAAAAAAACGATCAGCAAGGCTAACCCTAGCGAAGAAAAAGATAAAATACATAACTCTGACTATTGAGCATTACACTGGCTGCCACTAAATCACAAGGCAATGTTCAAGATGCCTTGCATTATTAACCGCAGTGTATACTGGTCTTCAGTTCCAGAACTACAAACCATCTTGCAACCCAAGATTGGCATAAGATAACAGGATCAATGTGGAGTCTTCCAACAAGAACTTTTACGGTGGGAAAACTATTATGGAACAAGTGATCCAAAATCTGTAGCAGCCTAACCTCAACCACTAAACAGCAAGACCAGCACAAGATCAGTAGAAACCTGAAAGAATTTTCTGCTCAGTCAGGCCTTCCCTAAGCTTGCTCATCGATCAACTGGTAATTCAAATAGGTTAAATCGTGGGACAAGAACGTTTGTCTCAGTTTGGACTACTTAAAGGAAATCATACTCCACCTCGTGAATGCAGGAGGTGGAGGGGAACTGAAATAAAACTACCTTCGCGGTGTGACTCACTAGTTTTATTTTCACCATCTTCTACTGCCATTCCTTTTTCTCTTTTAATCTTGCACTGCAGAGTCATAAAAAATCCTCAATAAATGAATAAATGGAAACTATTTCTGACAGTGTCGCAGTTGACCCACTAGTGGCCTTCTGACACCATTCTGCTCTGACCATCCTCCTATTAGTTCTTAGTTCCTAATCCAAGGGATGTTGTGATGGTGAAGTTTCAGACAAGGAGTCAGCAGCAAGAGGACGGACGTCTTTTAAAAATGTTGCCAACATCCTAAGTCTTTGCTAGTCTGGTGGCACATTTCAATTGCATTGTCTGTTTTTATCAATGAGTGAAAGCCATGCTGACTGCCACTCCAGCACGTTCATGTGATACAATGTTTTTTGTGGAATCAAGTGACTTGAACCTGACGGTCTCTGAAGTGATCTGCAGAATTTACTATGAAAATATCAGAGACGTTCCTCTAGGTTTTAAGGGACTCGTTGAATATCACTCCTTTAATCATACTTTCTTTCTTTAGCCACAAGGTATTGATTGCAAAGATGCAATCATTAGTATCAAATTGTTTTCTAAGTTACACAATCACCTATTTCACTTATTTCAAATCCCATGTTAATCCTTGATTAACGCATAATGTTTGATGCATACTGCCATTAATGTGAATCTGCCAAGCATTAGTAAGATTTTTCTTCAGATCATATTTCCAGGGGATTAGTAGTCATCTCATCTTGGGCTATAGATATTTGCTTGCCATTTGCCCAGCATTGCTCCAAAACAGTATATGTTTTACAACGAAGAACTTACTGGGGTGTAACCCAACTTTTGCATAATAGGCACTTATATATTTTTTTAACCGAGCAAGCATTTGTCTTCCTTCTGGCTTCAGTAGCCAGTTGTCCACATATGAGTAAACTAATCGTTTCTCTAATCGTTCCACCTCCAAGTAGTGACCGAGGTTACAGATACTCTGCACCTTATTGAGTCAATTTATTTGCTTAGAGTTGCAGATGACAGTGAAAGGAGGTAGGACCTGTATACTGTTGATAACACTAGGCTGGTTGTGACAGACACTTCAGGAATTGTTAAACCGGTTCCAGTGGCCTGCAATCCATGAACAAATGAGAATTTGAAGAAAAACCTACAATTGACAGCATGACAGGACTTGAAGGATGATGATGAATGGTCTAAAAAATAATATATGACAGATGATGCTGGCTAAGTTACATTCAACTTGGAGAAATTGTCAGCCACACCAAACGTAAAAGTTGAAGTACTATAAATAAATTTGGAGACTCTTTCATACGTATATCAAGTGGAACATTTCTCTTCACTCTGTACCCTCACATTCAAAACTGCCAACAAATCCTGGCATTTGCTTGGGTTTGTGATTAAGCTTTTGTCTTCTCGTCCATATCCAGTTTGAGATATTCGCTGCTGTTCCGCTAACCTCTTCTTCTGTAAATCATTTGCTAGGATCTAGGAGATAACATGCTATATACATGCTGAAAACTTTTCAATAACATTTTAAAAATAATACAATTAGAAAAGGAATATTCAACTTAGGTGCATCTCTAATTAAGACATCAGAGAAGGCAATAATGTCATCTAACTGAGAAAATCTAGATGGAGCAGTCAAGGAGATGTTTAATGAATAAGCTCTTTAAGACTGAGGAGCTTTGGGAGAACAATTGTTCCTCATGCACAAACTCAATCATATGGTGGTATACTACCGCTCCTAGCTGCATTATCACTAGTTAATGTGCATGTTCTTTTTGGATACCCTCACTTGCTATGGTTATCTTTCAACCTTGATTACCATCTCCAGCTGTGGTGCAAACCTAGAAGATTTGGCCATAATACAAGGCGGTAATACAGTCTCTAGAATCCTAGGGCTCACTTCAGGAGAGGGTTCACAAGCCACAGTCATTGTGGGTCGTAGGGGTAGATGAAAGCAGGTCTTTCCTATAATTGTATTCGGAATAGTCATCCTTTCTTAGGCTCCCTGTCAACAGAAATCAGGTACAATGTGATAGCTGCTGGCAGAGTCGACAATCAGTCAAAATATGGCACCATGTAGGGCACGATAAGCAGCAAAACACATTTTTTTAAAAATAACAAAGGAAGAGTTCAGAATTCAGGGATCCTGCTACCACATAGAACGACAAAAATGTGGCTTCCAAAAGTCACTGTACTGCATTTTGGAACAGCAGCCCATTTTTACACGTTATAATTCAAATCATTGTACCCTATATTGTCAGTGCAAAATAAAAACTGTCAATTTGTCTGCGAAAGCAAGTATAAAAATATACTTTTCTCATGCAGATTACTCATATAAGCATGAAGTCACCAATTTGGATAAAATACATACAACACTAGTGTGATTGTTGATATCTTTGTGACTCATTCCCGTCGGTTTGATAAAACATACAGTCTGATTTAATAGTATATAAAGAAAATAGGTTCTCCACTGATCAGAGGTTATTCATATTTTAAAGCAGAAGTTAATTCCATGACGAATATGCAAGTTGACAACGGCCAACTAAGAAATGCATATACAAACAAAAACAATACTTAATAGCAATAAAGAAAATTTACAGTGCCAGTTGTACTCGACCGAAGTTTATAAATTTTACCTGAATATGTGCTGTAAGACGGAATTAACCTTTCTCCCCAATTTTCACTTGTGTTTCCTGGATCAGAATCTAATAACAGTTAAGAAGAGAAACAGAGGGGGAAGAAAACAGAAGGAAATAAAGCAAAGTATACAGTACTGTTTAACGTCACTAGGATGACTGTTAGCAAGTGGGGTTCCAAACAAGAGTCAAGATGACATTTTCTTGAAAAAAGTAGTCTTTCTTTACTTGAAAAACTGACAAGTTGTTCAAGCTGGTCCGCATAGACAGAGTTTGGTGGTAAATACTTTACTTGTAAACATAAATTGCAAAATTAAGAGTAATCCATATTATCATTAGCCAGTTCTCACACAAATACTTGGTTCGCAACTAATATATATGTCTTGTAAGCAAAGGAGGGAAGAAGCATGTTTACTACATTTCTGTTTTCTATTCAATTAAAAGCTGCACAGTTACATCAGCCACAAAGAGTACATGGCCATTACATTGCAGCCTACATGTGCATATTCAATATTTTAGATACAAACATGTTCTTAAGCAATCATAAATAGTACTGACAATATTAAACTTTGGCAATGAATGTGTATGCTAATATATGAAAAGGCAACGCGCATGCATCAGGTTCTTCGCAGTATAGTTGCTTTCTTTTGTTTTTTAATGAAAGTATAAATTGCTAAATTATTCCTTATTAGTTCAGATTTCAAAGAAGAACTTTATCTCTGCATGAACACTTATTTAAAGTTTGTTTTTATCAGTTTAAAAAAAGTAGATTGTATAAAATACACATTACCAAAGTTTATTCTAGCAAAATTACTGACAGCCATTAAGATGCATATTAGTCTTCCATGATATTGCGACAATCTTTACACGTCCTATAAACTTAATTACTAACAACATTCACACCTTGGTCCATCCTCCCCTTATCTCTTCTGTACATGAACGCTTATTCTGAAATCCAGGTTATAGATTATCGCTTCAATGAACAAGCACATTACACAAATACAATATTTATAGCACATTTTCTTGAAAAAAGTAGTTTTTCTTTACTTGAAAAACAGACAAATCGTTCAAGCTGGTCCGCATAGACAGATTTTGGCAGTTAATACTTTACTAAACAAAAGTGTTTAATAAAAGTGTTCATGCACACATCTAAATAGCTTCTGCACAGTGTAAAACCAACCCAAAATCAAGAGAGATTGGTATTTATTAGAAATTGAATAAGGGCCTTTTTTACTTCTGGGTGATCAGGTTGGACCACTCAGTCTAAATTGTTCCTTAACATCAGTAACATTTCAAGTATACCTGCTTTGCTACCAATCAGCCTATCAGAAGTAGAATGCTCACATCAGGTACACCACTCAAATTTTACAATTCACAACAGTCACCTGAGTAAAATACCACTCACATGATGAAAAGCAAACAATACAGCAGGTAGTACAGAAAATAAAGAACAAAAATGTGACATCACATATGGCAGACATTTTTTTTAGAAAAACAATCTGTTGCTACCTGTGTCTGACTCCGGGTCTTCATTTCTGGAAGGACTAATGGTAAAAGGAAGTTTACGTTTCAGAGAACACCCATCCTTCATATCCTTTCCAACATCGCTCCGATCAATTTTTGGAGTGCGACAATAAGTTGTAATCTTTTCCTTGCTCTAATGAAAAACAAACAAGCCATAATATGGTAAGATTTCTAAAGAACGTATGCAAGGTTTAGATTAGTCTTTGAATGGGCTATCTAAAGGAGGCCCTTTTTTACCGCATGTCCCCATTTCTGGTGATTACAGCAAATCAAACCACAGCTTTAAAACAATGCAAATCGGCAGCATTGAAAATAAAACAGGGTTTTTTAATAGGGAATGCAATATAAACAGCAGAATGTTAATAAACATCTACAAAGTGCACCACGTTACATAGAAGTAATTTAGTAGATCATCCCTATTATTTTTGGGTCTGACTTTAGCTGTTTTACCAGGTTCATTTAATCAAGAAAAATATAAATATCAATAGAAATACAGTGGCTTTGATTCCGCCATCTTCATTCACTGCTCTATTCAACTGTCATTCACATTTTGTTTTCACTCACCACCGAACAGGATGGGGCAATGGGTCACCCCACTTCAGCTATTGGCTCTCTTATACTGTCAGTAACATTACTGGTCTGACCACGTGTACACCCGCTCAAAAAGTGTGCTTCACTGCCAGAGGTGTTGAAGCATTTGCCAATGCTTCTTCTTCCCATTCTTTATCTTATTTTTTTGTTTGTTTTAAGTGTGCTTATTTTATAGTAATTCAAAAATCCAATAGTGCATTTGCACTAATAAGAAGCAATGTTACTTAGTTGAAATTCTAGTTATGCATTGTAAGAATCTTCAGTGAAGTGACAGATGTAGAAGATTCTCGCCTGTGCATGGGTTCCCAGAACACCTCCATGGGAACTCCCAGGACACTGTCATGCTGGGAGATGGAAGCTGCTACATCCTAAGGGAACAGTGCTTATTTTCAGTTCTCTGTACATCTGGGCCCTCAAGATATTTTTTTATTTGTGTACTTTCTTTGATCTATTTTTTAGGATCTGCTTTTGTGGCAGCATGTTGAAGTGCTCTGATTTGTTTAAAAAAAAAAAAGATTTAGAAATCTTCTAGCCTCTTAAGGCCATAGACGTTTTGCCTGCATTTGGGTAGCAACAGTTTTCACCTCCTGTAAAATAAGTATGGTAAGACTGGACATGAAGTGTTTTGAGATCATTGCATGCAGGAAGGAATATTTAATGTTTATGACCATAAGTAAAAATCTTATGATGCAGCATCGTCTTTTCCTGTAATGCTTAGTAAAAGTACTCAGGGTTTTCATACCTATTCTAAATATGCCTGCCTACGAGAAAGCACCCTTACTGTTCTTTTAAAATAATATGCAATGATTATTTATTAATCTAAATTTTGTATTGCAACCATATATCTGCTATGTTTTGGCAGTGGCACGTTGTTCTCTGTTGTATATGCTTTCAATCAACAACAAAAAAATCATAGCACTAGCTTGGAACAGAAATACCGGATGACTTCGTTAATACTTGTTGGACATTGGAGCCTACCGCCGATGTCACCAATCCAAGGTTCCCAGAGAAATGGGGGTGAACACACCAGCAATCATTGAGCATAAATTTGTGGCCGAGAATAAAGAATTTTCTAGCTAAACTTGTTTTTGTGCATTCTGTTCAAGTTCTACAAGAAATACGGAGTGTCAGTAAAATAATTAAAGGTCATCCAATTTTTGCTTAGCACTATTTTTTATTATTATTATCTTTATTCGGATAAGAATATCCATAAAAGTACAATTCATAAAAGTACAATTCATAAAAACACAATTCGTCACTAACAAACAGAATACAATAAATATTAAAATGTTGAGAATACATTTCCATCAGTACAAATACAGAACACGAAAAATCACAACACAATTCAGGGGTTGGGTTTGGTCAGGATCCTAGCAACTTAAATCATTATTCAAAAGTGGACTTAAACAATATGTGCAAATCTCGCAAATTTTCGATAAAGTGCCAAGTTAAACAGTCTAGCAGCTTGGTTATTGTTTGTGCAAAATAAGTCAGGACAAAGATGTGCAAAAACTCAAAAAATTTCCAATAAAGTGCAAAATTGTACAGTCAGACACAAGAAAAGTGCAAGATTTTACATAGGACTGTGCAAGGACTACAATGATTGACATAACAATGTTAATGATCCATTAGTCCAAAAAGTCTTCTAAGATGGAACCCAAAGTAATGTCCACTAGGGTTTCCTGGACAAGATTAAAACCATGATTAAAAGAGTGGTGGGTGCGTACAACGTTAAAAATCATACATTGAAGCCCGAGAGCGTACTGCATCTTGGAGGAATGTACTAACTCGAAAAATCAGATCATCGCTACCTAGTTTTAATATCTGGGCATATGCAATCATAAAGTTGGTGAAGGCACGTGCCTTAAAGTATGGGGCGAGGTACCTTTTGGTGTATTTTACATAAAATTTACAAAAAAGTAAAAAGTGTAACAAAGTCGGTTTACCACGAAAGCCACAGGGACAGTTAAGTTGCTCTAGATCTTTATCAAAACCTAGTGGGAAGGAGAGTGAATATTTAATGCTTCCGTCTCTGAGGCGAAATAGTAAACTCCTTTTCCATCTCCCCATACTCTTTCTGAGATAATACTGTGGCATAAGATATTGGGTGCTTGTTGTCTCAAAAAGAGTCATATATTTAGCAACAGATGGTTTAAAATATTCAGTTTCTTGTCTCTCTTTACGATACAAATCATAAAGTGCCTCCCTTACTGATCTTATGTTTATTTTTTCCGCTGCTGTAGGGCATAGAAAACAATGTTCCATATCCACACTGGCTAAGCTATTTTTTACTGCGGCTAGCCAGGGTATACCGCCACCTTTATCACATTTAAGGCAGTCTAAGATAATTTCTCTAGTTAGAGCTGCCGCGGGGTTCTGCCATATTTTCATCCAGAATAACGCTGGGCGTGACCTGATGAAATCCTCCACGTATTGAAGATTTAATTTGTTATGGCATAAATAATTGGGTGATGAAATTAGTGCACCAAGAATTTTCCTGCAGAATCTATTCTCTTCAGTTTGAATCCCGCTACAGTTCGCATAGCCCCAAACTTCGGCTCCATAAGTAGCCGTTGGTACACACTGCGATTTATATATCTCTATCAATGGTACCACTACCTCAGATTCCCGGGGTTGCCGTAAATCAACAATGGAGTTTACTGCTTTGGCAAGTTTACTTCTTCCATGAGCCATATGTGCTTTCCATGAACCTGTTTCTGAGAAAACTAAGCCCAGGTAGGGAAAGGTGCTAGTACTTGTCAAAAGTTCGCTGCGCGATAAAATTGAATTGATACGATGTTTTTTCGGCCCACAACTCATTATAAAAGATTTTTTTAAATTAGTGCAGAGGTCAAGATCTGCCATAAAAGACACAAATCCCGAAACTAAAGTGCAAAGTGCATTGGGCGTGCGACCCATTAGGACTGCAACATCTGCGTATAAAAGCATGGGCAGCAAGTTGCCGTTGATTTTGGGTACATCACTAGTCATTTTTCCCAGGGTATTATGTAATTCATTTATATAAATAATAAAAAGCAGGGGGGGCAAAACACAACCTTGTCTGACCCCTCGGCCAATGTTAATATCCCTGGAAACTTCCCCATCTTTACTTATTCTCACACGTGCCTTCAGATCCCTGTGCACATACGCCAAAAAACTAACCAGTGCCTCATCCAACCCATAATTTAAAAGAATTTCCCATAAACGTGATCTGTTAACAAAATCAAATGCTGAGGATAAATCCATAAAAGCAAGGTACAATGGAACTTTTTGTGCAACCGTATATTTCCCCAAGATAAGATTCAGATTTAGACACTGTTCCAACATCACTCCTAAAACCCAGTTGACAACAATGTAAAATATGATTATCTTCCGCCCAGTCCCTGATTGTGTTAAAAACAACTCAGCCCAGAATCTTAAGAGTGTTATCAATTAATGAGATCGGGCGATAGCAGCTAGGGTTTGATCGGTCCCCTTTTTTAAAAATGGGGACAATATTGCTGGTTGACCAGGTACTCGGGATGGTTGCATTGGTCAGGTTATTAAAAACATTACATAAAAGGGGGGCCCAAAAATCTGGTTCATGTTTTATAAGGTCAATGGATAGCCCATCTGGGCCTGGTGCTTTATTTCCCAAGCTTTGTTGTATGGCCTCTTCAACTTCAGATAGTGTAATAGTAATCTTTAAGACTTGGGAACAAATGATGTTATTGTTAGTTGATGAAGCAGTATAAATTCCAGCAAAATGTTCCTCCCATAGCACTATTTGAAAGCCTAGATATTTGTGCTTTAAACCTGTGCCCAAGCTTTGAGCGTACACCATCAATCCTTTCTCTACATCTCTCTTATTATTTCGCCTGACAATTGTCACCTTGATGGTAAATACAAACAATACATATTACACTAAGTTGCCTTCTACATGCATGCTCTGTCAGAACCCAGATCTATCCATTCAAGATATTATTGGGTATCATGTTCTCATTAGATATCTCATACAGTGGCAAACTGAATGGCGCAAATGCTTCTCTTTTCTCCTTTGTCTCTTCTTTGCTTCTGTGTTATAATTTTCATCGGTTTTTGTCTTTCCTTTTGTGCTTTGGTTTCTATTGTTACTACTACGTTTAGCCCATTGTTTCCCAATCACAACTTTTTGTGCTGCTGTTGAAGGCCTAGAGATATATATGCTAGAGCTTTCAATAGTAATGGAGGACCTGGCATGCAAGTGACTTTGGTCTCAGCAGTAAAGACATCCATGTCAACGCTGGAGCCCTCTTACTAGTAGTGACTGACGCCAGATATCTGCAACCAAAGGAAATCTGTATTCGCTGTTGGAGGGAAGGGAAAGACCTAGCTTGGCTATTAAACTGGAAAAGGAAAGTACACAAAAGCACATCCTAAGTAAACCGGTTTTAATTTTCCATGTTAGATTAATGCATGCAGGTGCTCCCATCCACAGAATGCACTGCAGTGACAGTTAACATCAGGTTTCTTTGGAGGGAAGGTAAAGACCTAGCAACTGCTTGGCTATCAAACTGGAAAAGGAAAGAACACAAAAGCACATTCTAAATAAACCTGTTTTAAATGTCCAGATTTTTTGCAACAGATAGGGAGAGGTCAGGCCTAGGAGCTGCTTGGCTATCAAAGTGGAAAAGGAAAGTACACAAAAGAAATCCTAAATAAATCAGTTTTAAATGTACTGATTTTTTGGAGCAGATAGGGAGAGGTCAGACTGAAGTAGGAATTTTCCATGTTAGATTAATTAATGCAGGTGCTCCCATCCACAGAATGCACTGCAGTGACAGTTAACATCAGGTTTCTTTTGAGAGTGATCAGGAGTTTAATCACATTTTACATGCATTTTTTCCAAGCAGCTATAAATGTAATTAAAATACCCAAGATGAAGAGTTAGAATAATCAACACATTTGCTTTCTCCATAATGTAATTGTTAGTTTTACTCGGAATGCCAGAATGGAATAGATAGCTAATCCTCTAAGCAGAAGGGGAGTAAACCAAGCAGGGACAAATTGAGAAGTAGAGGGTAGCAAAGAGGCTTATAAACACTGGCTAAACATAAGTCTATGAGAGATCTGAAGGAAATGAGACAGCTGGGTCCGGGGACAATTGAGCTCATCTGCATGTTTCTTACAGCTATATTAGTGGTTTAATTTCCAGATAAAAAGGACAATAACGGGTTGGCGGTCTTCTGAAAATATTATTTAAATTGCAATGTAAGTGAATGGGTTATGGACAATTAAGAACGCTGTGCAGGTCATGCAACACCTTACATGCCAAGAAAAAAGGCTCCACTTTGCCTTTTATCTGTTTTTTTAAAGTCTCTACATCTGTGAAGATAGCAGTAAAAAGTTCTTGTGTAAGCAGAAATTACCTCTCCGATACACAGTAAGAAACAAAACAATGGGATCGAAACATTCTGGTTGCTACAAAGTATGATAAGGTCTAACCCATGGGTCTCCAATGAGCGGCTCAGGAGCTACTGGTAACTCACTAACACAATTGAAGTACATTTCCTATCTAAAGCTCAGTCTACTACATTATTCAGTTTGTTTATGCACATTGAGAAATACAGCATTGCTCTTCTCAAGGCCCTATAAGGGGCAGCCAGCCAAACCAATGAAAGAACCCCATGATATAAGAGTCTGTCAGCGTGTGTGTTTAGCATTGCATATCTCTCTGATAAACCGTGTTACTCTCTGGAGGCTATGCCTGGAGTCAAGGACTACGAAAATATTTGTTGCTTCCCATCACAGCAGGCTAACCCCCTCCATAATTGTGTCCACTGCTTGCACAGTAGTGGCCCATGCAAAATGATGGCCATTCTGGACATGTTCTAGGAATTGTTAGCATAGCTGTGCATACTGACAATAAACACTTAAATATTCTGAGGAACGGCTTACCTAATTTCTGCCACCTCTTACATAATGGTGGTCTCCCTTGGCATAATAAAGGCCATGATTGATGTTTTGTAGGCATCCTAGCCGTTATTGAGCCCAACCTTGTCACAGTTGTGTCTCTGATATAAAGGTGAACATTACTGCCTTATTATAGACACCCTTGGCATTATGTTGAGTATCCATGGGCACATGGTCATAAAGACTAAATATATGAAGCAGATTTTGTCCATGTGAACCATTTGAACACGTGAGAACTTGAAGCAATGCCAATCTAATTTACTAAAAATGCAAACTTTTATTTTGAAGGCAAAAATTAAGCTTCTTTGAGAAAAGTAATTCAGAATAAATGAGTTTGCTCAAAACGGAAAAGACATCTGATAGAAAAAAGATGTATTTTCACAAACTGATACTTATTGCCACACAAAGATTGCATTTCCAAAATATATCTATAAAACTTAAGTTTGAACAGTAATTCAATCTGAGTTTGGGAGAGTTTGGGAGAGTTATTGCTGTGGTTATGGCCTTTGTGCCAGAGGCCGGGTGCTGCTTCTGGTGTTATTTCATTATTCATGAGGAGGCACTGCATGTTGATAATGCTTTTACTAACATTTCTTCTGGAAGCCTAGTCTAAAATGTTTGGGTGGTTACTAGTGTATTGATAACAGATGTGGTCAACACTGTACAGTGATAAAGTTGGTTAGTAACTCTGGATTATTTTCCGTGAGCAGAGGTAGCTCTCGTTATAGAAAAGGTTGGAAGACCCTTGGTTTAACCCTTGTGAAGAGTATGGCAAAAAAACTATTTTTACAGAATACTGTAAAATGTTACAGGTCTAAATTTAATTATTCTCAATTTAAAAAATGTCCTTATGAAGGCTATCTACTCTGCACCAAAGAAGTTAATGGCTGAACTGAATAGGACAGAAGAAATCCGATGTAAAAGAACAAAAAAGTGCAATTCATAGTGCAACAAAGGAGACTTACTTTCCACATAGGAAGAATGTTGTGAGACACTCAAAGGAGAATTGTTTACCATTTAAGTAGTAAAATACAAACTGAGAAGGAAGTTGCCTATAAAATGTAAAAGCAGTTAAGCTCTTAAGAGAGGCAATCTTATTCATTTGGGCAAGTCAAAAGTACGCTTTACTCTTCCATTCTAGACTTCCTATAGGATAAGCTTCTTCATACAGTTTAGAGAACTTCGTCTAATAGGGAGAATTAGTAAGTGAACACGGAATGGATACCTAATTGTATTAAAATACCTCCAACAGAAGAAATTACATTTGCCTACACTACATGAATCCAGGAGTCCGTCACTAGGAGCTCTGATTCAACGTTTCACAGAAGGATGTAAGAGAAGAGAAAAAAGACAAAAGTGTCCTGAAACTTCTCTGGTGTGGGCAAGTCTGTGTGATTAGAGAGAAATGTTCAATGATGTTGAGTCTTGAGGTACAGAATGTCCAGCAACAGGAGAAAAATGAACAGAAAGAAATATTTAAAAAGCTCGACTACCAGTATGAAACTGATATTTGAGATGGGTTTCATAGGGGTGAATGTGAAACTCCATTTATCTGTATACAACGTAAACGAACAGGTGGTGTACACCATGCATTTCAGCGCTTAAGCTTCCCATGTGTAATTTTCTGTCAAGGATCAAGAGAAGATGCTTTCACCCTTTTTGCCAATGAGCTTTGGTGAAAAAGAAAGGCTTTGGTTGACCACTTGTTGGATGACTCAGTGGGATTCTAAAGGAAAAGTGGAAGCTTTTCCTGTTAATTGAGAAAACAATTGAAGGTCTTGAATACGGTCTTCATATCCAGTTTCCAATATAAAAATATTAAAAAAATGAGTAGGTTCTTTAATTTGTTTGTAGATTAAACAGAACTCCCAAATTTTGTGGAGAAGCATAATAGAACAGGTTGCAAGAAAAGCAGAACCCTACAAATGCCACTTCAATATCTTTTTCGTATATTATTACATAATTTTACTCCCAATGTACTAGTTTCTAGCAACATTGGACTTTCATAAATTTTGTGTAAGGCACACATGAAAAATGGAGGCTGCTTTAATGAAGAGCTTAGTACATATTGAATAATATGGGAAGTAGATGAAGGATTGGTCAACAAAGCCAAACGCCTTTTTTGAGAAAATAACAGTCTGCACTCCAATGGGAACGCTCTTGTAAAAACCATATGTAAAGCAGCTCCGAAGTACTAAAATGTTTATAAGGGGAAGCTGTGGACTTGTTGCAATTTACACAAAATTGCTAATTTTCAAAACTGCATAGTACTCAACAAAGCAAGTATCAAAACTTGCATAACTCTATACAAGGAGCGACAAAAAAAGATAAATGCATATCTTCATTCACTAAAGAAATTATAGTAGTTCTGGTGAAAACTTTGGAGAAATTCTTCGAAGACACCCTAATATGCAATAAACACAATATATTAACACCAACCAAATCTATGAGGAATAATGGTGGAACTCCGAATTAATATTAAGTCGACTTATTGTGAGGTGAGCTAAAGAGATAGCTCACCCTAAAAAAAATAGGGTTTGTAAAACCAGAAAACACACTCAATATGATGTCAAGTATTTGAAACTTCTTTGAGCAGATAGAAGGGTCTGGCAAGCCGTTTTTCATTTTTTGAGAAGGGCTCAATACATCACAAGAGTGCTTTGTCTACTCAGTGGTCAAACTGTGAATAAACAGACCATTGCCGTAGAACTTGGTAGAAATGAGACCAGTGACAAAAAAATACATATTTTATTTTTTAGTAGGTTTCTTCGAGTTGCTTTATTTTTTTTATCAGTAGGGCACCTGTAGACAGGGCAGCTAGTACTGGGGATAGTTCCAGTAGCAAAAAGGACTATGGAATTTAGGGGGGCAGGATTCAGTAGGTTTAGTATAGACCTTCTATAAGCAGGTGGGCCAAAACACTATGAAATAACTGCTGGAGACATGCATGAAACTTCATGCTTGGGAAAGTTCCAGAAGTTGAGAATCAATCCATAAACATGAAAACTTCCAAAATTAAATTGTAAAGAATCTAATAGGCAAATCCCAATACAGGGATTATTAAAACAATAAAGCCTGACAGATAAATGAGGCAGGTGGGCAAAGAGAGGGTGGCATCGTGTCTCTACCCTTACCAGTAACAAGCCATGCTACACCACAGATTAGACTATTCTAAGGACCTAAAACAGGAAAATAAGTAAGGTTTGTTCACCACATAAGCCTTCCCTAAAAGTCATGCAGGGCTCTGGAGCTGCAGCCCTTCCCAGCATTCAGCTGTTGTATGGTGAATTTGATTTCCCTAGATATTAAGGACCCTTCACCTGCAAATGCCCACTTCATGAAGATAAAGTCTCTACATTTCTTGAATGCTCAGAGACCCTTTAAATGCTATATGATGCAGTCGCCTTCAAGGCATCAATGCCCTTGAGTCTATGGCAAACCAGAAGTCAAGTATTTTTCTCTCAAGGTCAAAGACCATCAATATCAAGGTTTTTAGCGGCAAAGACAAACATGCTAAAGAGGAGATTGCAGAATTTTTCAGATCCCTCCCCAGGGGAGTAAAAGACTGGGTAGCACAGACCAATGTGGAAGCAAATAGTCCAATATTGCACTCGTTGGGTTATCCTATGTCTGCACTGAGCAAGGAGCCTACAAGACTCTGCAAAAGGTCCATGAAATGAAACACTGATTAATGACAATGAACACTTAACACTCATAATCCACTTTCTCTAAAAATACGATTTGCAAAAGGAAATAATCCATTCACAGCAAGAGGAAAGATATGCTGAACATTTTTCCCACACTGTCTCAAACATGAGGAATTCCAAAGATAACGGGTCTGAAGAGACTGCTCGGAGAGTCAAGGAGAAAAAGAAATTGTAAGGGGGAAAAAACGAAACCTTACTTTTAAATCCTCCAATACGAAAACAATAGTTACAAGAAGAATAGAAAACTTTATTGTTTGAGTAATTAAAACCTTACAATATATATGCAGTAATTCTTGATTGTAAAATCAATTATAAAATCAGTTCTATAAAAATAATAAACTTCCAATTTGTTACGCTATTTACAAGTTATATACTTCCTAAATTACATTCTTTCAATTTTTGATGTTCTAACTTAATTCTCAATTGCATTAAAAACCTTACAAAAGCAGAGCTTAAAATGATATCGTCCGTATGGAGGCATCTTATCAGTGCTTGTCTATAACTCCTTATTCCGCGAACATTAAAATGTCTCTCAAATCTGGACAAACACGCAGGAGGTGCATAATATTCTCTTCGCCAAGTTTGCATAGGTTACAAGTCCTTGGACCCTCTGTTCCCAACCATGGCAATAGATGACATGAGCCCGGAAATGCTCCAAAGCGAGCTTTTATGAAAATGTGTTTAAATTTCACAGACCAAGGAATTTCGAGGTACGGTTGCACTTTTACTTTGGTATAGCCATTCAAGAGAGGCCATGCATGTTTTCTTTTTGAGAAGGTATCTTTATCCTGGATTAGTGATAAATGCTTTGTTGAACTATTAATTACTTTTTTTTTAAAGAATTCAGGGTAATTGGCATTTCCCAGACTGAGTTTACTGAATATTCCTCTAATGATGTAAATAGATATTTCCACGCCTGGGCTTTCGAGTTTAAGTTTATTTCCTGCCACAATAGTATGGACAGTTGATTTACAGTGTCCATTTTTATCCTTTTCCACACTTTGATGAACTGTCCTTTTTGCGCAAGTACCTGATTATTTATCCCAAATTCCATTCGTATCTGCGCAAACAATAATTACAAATAATGTTGTATCTGCTCGAAACAATGTTTTGTTAAGAAAATAGATTAACGGTCATAAGACCAACGTTTAGGATTCTTGTTCCACAGGGCAGAAAAATAAATGGACCTGTCCCTAGAGTGCACTGCAATACTAAAGAAAATATGTGAATTAATCCTTTAAGTGACAACTGATTCCTATAGGGAGGCTTGTGCCAATGCGCTCATATTTCTTTATTTTGTAAGGAATGAAGGAACTTAAAAAGAGCACAAAGCAACTGGTTATTAAGGCTTTCATTTCTATCAAAATGGAAAGTGTGCGCCTATATAGGAAATGCTGAAAAAAAGCCAGGCCCCAGTGTGAATATGCAGCTTGCACGTATCCACTAAGCAAGCATCAAGATACTGTAGCACCCATTTTTTGTTTTCATTTACTGTTCAAAGATTGCAGCTACCCATCTTGGAGAAGTAAATAAAACCTTTTAGAAAGCGTGTTAAAGAGCATTCTCAAGAAAGGAGAGGCTGGTAGCCAACTGGAATAGCCACGACCTTTTATTTATGAAAAAAAAAGCTTGATTGAGTGCGTTTGTCTGTCTGTCACTCCTGTTGAAGCGAAAATTACATTCAAACCTTTAATAGATGAGAAACTCGATAATGAAAGTTTCTGAGAGAAAAAGGAATACAAATGCATCAACTACACGTTCAAGAACATGACAAGAGAATTTTAGTTACTGCATCGTAAACGCATGCAGAAATAGTGTACCTTACATGATATTATTCGCATAAATAAAATAGAGTGCGACTTTCTAATGGACAAATGACAATTTCATTTAACATGTGCCTAACATGTGTAAATGGTGATCTGTCACGTTATGTTGTTTAGCTATAATTTCGTATATGTATTAATGCTATGCATCAATAACGAATTGCCTAAGATGTATTCTAGAATATATTTACACATTAGGACATTTGAAAAAGTACACATGTATCATACTGACACAAATTATTTGTAACCACAGTAAATGATTTCAAGTTCATCAAAGTCATACTAGAATCATGATATCTTTATCTTTATCTTTCTTGTGAATGTATGCTTAATAATTGGATATATTTCACATTACATTAGAATGATGTATTGTACTGCATATGTGAAGTTTCTCAACTCGCTGAACCTATTGCTTGTGAGAGAATTTCTCAATATAACAAAATATTATGAAACAGTTTTTTCTTTCCTTTCATGAGTTCTCATGTACTGTACACGAGAATTTGCTACAATTTTTGATACAATCCTATCAAGCTGCCTGGGAAGCTGTCCTCCTGAACTTGCTTATGTGTTCTTGCTAAAGGAGCATTGTTCCAACGTTTCAAATATTGAATTGCTTAAGGACTGCCTAATAATCCCACCTATTTTCTCCGCATTTTGTGTCTTCTTTATTGCTCCCGACACTCATCCTACATAAACTGACTAATGGACTGACCAGATGAGGTGATTCCAGGAGGTGTGACCTCTGGAACTAATATAATATTGCCCAATTTAACATAGAATGGGCTATTGCCGTTTTCCTCGCTGCCTGACTGGAGTTAGTGCTCTTAATGGTGGCAGATTCGTGGTCGACCTTACTGGGCAAATCGTGATTTGCCAGATGTGGACTCAACTGGCTTCCTTTACGAACTGATGCATACGTCGTGTGCGCTGTGTGCTTGTTCCCTTTTCAAGAGACTATTTGAACTGGCAGGAGTCATGTTCCTTCCTGAATTTCTGAGCTTTAGCATCTTATTTCAAATGTCTTATTAGCATTTTAACCAAATTGTCTATAACCTGATTTTTTTAATGTACTTGTTTACCAAGCTTTCGAGAAACTAAATTAAATGTGCTCTATCGACTCAGCTACGATTTGTTTCTCTTCAACTGAGTGAACTAATGACCAGAGGAGATCATATTAGGGAAATGTCAGAACATCAAATACTAATGCTGTTATTCTGTATAATTTTGACTGAACTCTTAGTGTATATGATTTTGGCTCGCCTACGTTTCTTGAGAATTGGGCATGCTGTGATAATCTTCTATCTTCATAGTATTGTGTTGAGGGTAATCTGCATGAGCCTAACTTCTAGTTTGTAGTTCAGTTATCCATTTCCTGGCCCCCATTGGATGACTGTTGAAACACTTTATATCCAACCCCTCTCGGCACTAAGCAAGATCCATCAGAGGACCAAGAGAGTGGTAAGAATCATTGGTAGGATAAGAAAGTCTTTTGACTGATTTTTGTTGGGCCAAGTTAGCGCACCGGCAATCCCTAATTGCCAGGTGAAACAGACACGCCAATCATGATCCATGAGCTGCGTATTTATAAAAAATTACCTGAGGCTGCTGCATTACAAGATAACGAGTGAAACACCTCGTTTCCCAACAACTTTTAAATGGATCATTAATGCCTGTGTCCGACCCTTTTAAAAACAATACATTGACAAAGTTTCACAATGAAATCTTTTAAAGTACGAGTTACTTACCTTTGGTAATGATGTATCTGGTAGAGACTATTCTAGCTGCAGATTCCTTAACATAGAATTATCCCCAGGCGTGAGACTGGATCCGGAAAAATTTTGCCACAGCATCCCTGCGCGCCGGGGGACGGCACCACGCGACTCTGCCCTGGCGTTGTCCGCGTACGTGACGTCAGCGAGGTCACACAAGTCCCACCCCGGAGCACCTACGTCAGTTTTCTTCGGAGAACTTTTCCACGCCACAACACGGAGCCATCAGACAAAACTGTGAGAGTATTGGAACAGTGTGGGAAAGAGCAGAAAAATTGGAAAAAGGAATGGTGAAGAACATCACCATAAGGAACAGTGCCAGACACTGTAGGACCCAAAGGCAAAAATGGAAAAATAGAAAGAACAGAGCACAGCCATGAGCAGCAACCCTGCCAGTACGGAGATAGCCCCCCTGGAGACAAAGAACATATGAAAGAATGTCATGATAACATGTAGCAGGACTAAAACCCCAATCAACAACAATGAAGGGGAGCAAGTCCGGAACAAACCAGTAACACTCCAAAACAGCCCCATCAAAGAATGTGACATCCCCCATAAGGAACAAAGGGCAGAGGCACAGCCAAAAGACCCCAACCCAAAAGATAGCAGCGGAGCAGAACCCCTAGTAATGAAAGGGGAGGGGGGGTAAGAAGGTAGGCCCCAACCTGGAGCAACTAGAGCACAAGGGCACAGAAGTACCTATAAACCAATCCTCCAATGTGCCAAAAAGGGAGGAAATGAATAAATAAACCGGACAAACAGCCTGTCAGAAAGAGCGAAAGAATGCACCCACAGAAGACATAGCCACCAACAGGGAGGCAAGTGCAGAAGACCAAGCCAAAGGTCCTCACAGAACGGGGAGGAAGGGCGGGCCATGAAGGAATCTGCGGCTAGAATCGTCTCTCCCAGATACATTGTTACCGAAGGTAAGTAACTCGTACATCTGATAGAGACTACTAGCCGCAGATTCCTTAATGTAGAATAGATACCCTACCCATACCGAAGGGGAAGGAGGATCTGCGAGAGGACCCCACCAGCCTGGACATAATAGAGGGTCCCACAGGGGTCGAGTCCAACGGACAGGGGAGGAGCCCTGTCCCCCCCAGGCAAGGGGAACCCCTACATTCAGAAGATCACCGAAACCAAAGGGGATGCAGAAAAAACAAGAGAAGAGGTAGCCCGTCCTCACTCAGCAGAGGAAACAAGGGCAAGGTGAAAGGAGGCCAAAGCACCCCACGCCCATACAAGGCAACAGAATCTCCACCCAAGGCCCAGGCAAGGAAGAGGAGCACCGAGGAAGAAAAGCAACCTAGAGACTCCAAGGAGAAGAGGTAGAGCAAAGGCAAGCCCCCCCTCCACCAGGGGGGGGGGGGAGGGCTTGACTTTTCTCCTGTCAGCATAATTCATTTTTACATCTGGACATATGGAAACGTTTTATTGGCCCTCTATTTGTTAAGATGAACCAATGATCACCAGAGCCAGGTCTTACTCTTTCTTCACAATCAATGTTTTGCTTCTTTCCTGACACTTATCTGTTGTTCCTTGTTCATGGGCTGAAATCTCTACCTCGTTTCAACCCGATTCTTCTCCCTCTTCCAGTTAATCTTCATTCTCTCTGCTTCATATTTAAGGTCACCAAACTCATTCTTTCTCAAAAAAGAAAAAGTAACCATGACACCTAGCTTCATGTTTCAATAATCTCGAGTCTGAGGTTTATTCCGATTTCATTATCTTTGCTTTTTGTGATTTTATCCATATAGTCGTAGTTTCTAAGTGACTCAACTCATTCGGCAAACGTATAGATTTTACTGTGCAAATAATTCAATAAATCCCAAATCATATTTATGCCCTTTTCTCATCTGCATTTCCTCTTCATGATTATCTAATTCTTCTCAAAGTCGAGTGAGGGGGGGGCACACTTGTCCCTTACTTCCTTATGTGCGCCTATTTTGTCAGGAGAGAGGGCATTCTACCACCATGCCCCCTTTGGAGAGCCAAGAGTTACACTCAAACCCTCCATGTGAGCCTCTCACCGGTAAAGTACGAGTACTCACACCTCAGGCAGGAGGGAGTATGTTCCTCCTCTAATCCCACTCTGAGGCGCCTGAACCAAACCTTAAAACGACCCTCAAAGCAAGCCAACATTTTGTGCTTCTTGAGTAGGCAGCAGATTGCAGTAGTTTGTTCTTTACTTACTATTGCTCCACAAGATGACTATTCATCTGAGGATGTGTTTTTACATTTGTGTGAGGCTCCTCGCATTTTTGTATGAGTCCACAGTTCCATAAAAGGAACAGACAGAACATGATTATGATCTGTTATCTGCAAATGTATTAACATTTCATCCCAGTGCTGTTACATAACAAGAAAGCAATCGGCACATTTCAACTCATTAATATTTGTGCCCAATCCGTTTTGAAAAACAGTGCCCGAGGTTCAAAGTGAAGCACATCATTTCGATCTATTAAAAAAACAATTTGACTGCTTGATTGTTTATGAAACATCTTCAGAGGACCCTTCACTTTGCTGAAAGCGAACATTCACTGTGATTATTTATTTTCAAATGCTTGTCAGATAATCACACACACATTTGTTTCACCAAACAAAATACAAATGTTAAAGTGCCCTTATAGTTTGGTGACTGAATGAACAAGAACAAACCCTAACACCACTTAAATTTGCCAGTTATAGTTTAGTCAATTAACAATGACTTGTGCCCCATGATGTACTGCTTAGTACTTCACATATTACATCACTCATAAGTTAAATGACACCAATGATGACATTTCATCAAAATGGCAGATAGGGGTTAAAGCTCCCACAGCAAATCAGAAGTGCCTATTTTTAAACATTTTTGGTACAGCAGTACCAAACGATCCCAGTATCTCTACCCTTTTCATAAGTTAACCCATTCTTACCCAACCCCAGCCCCTTAATAAAGTCTACTTTTTCAGAAACGGATACACGGATTTACACTAAATCACAAAGGGCATGCTTTCTGAGGATAAGTTCTAATTTTGTCCCATATTTTGAACAAATCCGTTCAGCCATTTTTTCGGAGAACAAACATTTCTTTTGGAATTAAGATCGCACTTTTGGAGCTCCCCTTTTTCTGTGCCTCCATTTGATGGATGATGGTAAAACTTTCTATAAAGGGCCCAACCATATATATTTTTTTAACATTCTTTTTATTAATCATGCTCAGTAGTCAACATTTCAGTTACATATTGTTAGATCGCATTTACAAATTACATACATTCCAGTTTGGTACTTCAATTAGGCAATTACATTGAAGTTTCGTTCATTACCCCCTCCCTAAACCCTTCCTTCCTCGCCGACTCACTATATACCTCTATATGCTCGCCAATTCCCCCAGACTTTTTCCCATTTCTTCGGGCACCCTCTGCTTAAATAAATTGTGTATTCTGCATCCTGACAACAGTCAAAGTCGGAGATCCAGTCTGCCTCTCTAGGAGGGGCAACCCCCTGCACTGCTTAGCGATATAGCGTTTGGCGACCACTGCGGCCACCTTAAGCCATATCGTCATAAGTTTAGGCCAGGCCTGTTCACTCGATACCAGCAAAAGGGAAAACTTGGGTCAGGTGGGACCTCCATCCCCACCACTTCTGCCATTATTTTCCCGATACCATGGAAATATGTTTGTATCACCGGTCAGCCCCACAGCAAATGAAAGAAGGATCCCTCCTGTCCGCATAGTCTGTGGCACTGACCGGTTTCGGTGTGTCCCATCCGGTGTAATGTGGTTTGGGGGCAGTATACCTTGTGAAGGATCTTTAATTGAATTAGTCGATACCTGTCAGGAACTGCTACTTACTGCGGTCCCTTAATTGCTTCTGCCCACTCTTCGTTGTCTAGTTTTCCCAAGTCGTCTTCCCTATGGGCTCTCAGTGCCCCTAATGAGTCTTCTTGTACATAGTTGACATGGCTTTGGTAGTCAGTGGGCCTGTCAATAGTCTATCCTCTAAGGGGGATGCTTCCGGGAGGGATGTCCCCTCTTGGATGTAGGTCTTGAAGAATGAATTATCTTCGATTGGGCCATTTCATACTCTTGCTGCAGTACTGCAAATGTGACATAGGCTTGGCCTCTCCATACATCTCCCAGCTTCTCGAACGCCAGTAGCTCTCACTTACTTAACTTGTTTAGTGTGCCCACCCTGTGGGAGTGGTTTGCTGTCCCACAGTGGGGTCATCTCCGTCAGCTTCACTTCCCAGCCCAGGTGTTTGGTGGCTGCATGCCATGCCCACACCACAGTTTGAGTGTGTGCCGGGGGATCTTTGACCCTTTCTTTCTCACATAGGTTTGACAAGTATCCTCTAGGCCCCATAGCTTCTCTATCTACTCGATAAGCAGGTTCCTCCCTGTCGCCAAACACCCATTCATTAATGCAAACTAATTGCGAGGCCCAATAGTACATTTTGATGTCTGGCACTGCTAATCCCCCTTCGTACACTTTTTGTAATTTTCGAAGGGCTATCCGTAGAGTGCCCCCTATCCAGATTAGGGTTCTCAATTCGGCTTCGAGTCGTCGGAAGTACGAGTCTGGAAACTCATTGGAGACATTTTCAATGACCTACAATAATCGAGGGAGAGTCATCATTTTGAATAGGGCAGCACGGCCATTAATGTAAGTGGAAGTGTTTTCCAACGTTTGGCATCTGCAACGAACCGGACTAGCCGTTTTGCTGCATTTCTATGATAGAATTCTTGTGGGTCTCTAGTGATGTTGATTCCCAAGTACTTAAAGGCTTCGAGCTCGACCAGTATCACACATCGCTTTGTGATTTCCGGGGTGCCTCCCGCTAGGGGGTATAGTAACGATTTATCCCAGTTTATGCAATATCCTGAATAGTCCACGTAGAAACGGAAGATTTGGAGGATTCTGTCCACCGACTGCATCGGCTTCCTAAAATAAAGCAGGACATCATCTGCATGTATAGATATGCGCTTTTCCCATTCCTTCCCCTGTTGGTATCCCCCAGATCAGTGGGTCAAGCAGTACCCATGCTGCAAGGGGTTCTAGGGCTAAAGCAAAGAGTAAGGGGGACAGCGGGCAGCCCTGTCTGTTTCCCTTTTGTAGTGTAAATGTGCGTGAGATAGTCAAATTGACTCTCACCCTTGCGAATAGTTGGCAATATAAGAGCTTCAGATAATCAAAAGGAGCTAGCTATTAAGTAGAACTCTTGTAATGTGTGTCAGGAAAAACAGCTTTGTTTTTTATGAAGGCCCTCACCCACCAACCTAGTTGGTGGCATGCTTCATCATCGGGCCCCACCAAGAGCACCCTAGCTCCTTATGATTATCCATATATTTCCACGTTAAGTGAACTAGACTATTTCCTGTTCCTCACTCTCCTTTTGATATCAATCAATATAAGAGTTTCACCCACCCAATAAAGTTGAGCCCAAAGCCCAGGTGGCCCAGTACCGCACAAAACAGAGTTCCATTCTACACTATCGAACGCCATTTTAGCGTCTAGGGATAGGGCATGTCACAGCTTTTAGTTCCTCTATTGTTAAGTCGCTGTCCAGCATTTCCCTATCTGTCTTAGATAGTGTCTGCATTCCTATGTCTCTAAGAAAGTCCTTACATTCGTCCTCGGGCTTTGCTAATGGGCTTCTGTGATTTCTTTACCGGTCTCATACCTTTGGCCTTCTTCATCTATTATTCTGGGGACACACTTACTTTCTGTTATTTTTTTTTCTAGCCATGCTAGTAGTTTGTTCGCCTTATCTCCTACGTCATATAGTCTATGTAGCGCGGCCCATGCTAGAGTTCTGGCGCTGTCCTCCATGAAGACCCAACTCCTTTTGCTTTATTTGCATGTCTCGTGTCAGTGTTGTTTGCCCCATCCTCCCCCAATTGGACTTCCAAGGCTGATATTTCCATCTCTAGGGTCCGGTCTTTTAGTTTTTGGTCTTTTCTTATCCCTCCTATATGAGCTTGGGCGTGTCCCCTAATCACAGTTTTGAAAGTTTCCTAGAGCGTTACCTTCACTTGTACAGAACCTATATTTTCGTCAAAAAATAGCTCCGCCCCTTTCCTAAGAGCCAGTTTGAATTTTCAGTCTTTAAGATACCATGGATCAATTTTAGGGGGAGGGCATAGTCTTTCTGGAGACCTTCTATGACTGGGGAGTGGTCCAACACCCCTTGTGCTATGTGCGTTGCCCTGCAGACGTCTCCTAAATTATTGGCCTGGGTGAGAATATAGTCAAGTCTAGAGAGACTCACACGGGATGCTGATATGTGTGTACTTTGTCTTATTCCGGGGTGCTGGTGTCTCCAAACATCACTAAGTCCCATGGTTCGAATAAACTCACCCAGAGGGCATAGCCGTCTCTGTGTCGCCGCACCTCTCAGTGTGTCAAGTTCCCCAGAGACAATATCGTTCATATCTCCTCCTATTATTATTCAACCCTCAGGGAGTGTCAGCAACAAAGGACCTAGCAAATCAAAAGTAGCTGCTTGTAGGCCCGGAGTGGCATATACGAGCAGAGGGTTAAGGTCTTCCCCTTCCATAAGCCACTTACCGCCATGTATCTTCCTAGTCGGTCAGACCATTGCTGTACTTGAGTGTATGGAAATGACGCTGTACACAATATTCCAACCCCCCCCGGAACCTGAGGTGTAGCTTGCATGTGCAAGCAGTGTGTATCCGTACCTATTCTGTGCCTTACATTGGTTACCTAGGAGGTGGGTCTCCGGGATCAAGACTACGTCAGGTGTATGCTTTTAATGAACTGCAGCACCATTGTTCGTTTTAGGCCGCTGTTGAGGCCATTTATGTTCCAGGACCACATTTTTATAGAAACTCGAGGGATGTCAGAGGATGCCATTGGGAAGGCAAAACATATTTTATTGGTACTTATCTTGGAAAAGCTGGTTTGTTTAAAGTGCAGCTAATAATGGGCACTGATTGGAATTAAAGTGTTTAGGTTACATTTAACTTTCATAAACATTTTGATAAAACAATTAACAATAGTGAAGGGTAGTGGATTTTCGCAATTCTGACAGCAGCGTTCAATGCATAGTTATAGATCTACAGTTGCCACATAATTGACATTTACAAAATATGTTGTTTCTAGCTCAAATGGAAGAAAGCCCTGCCAGAAAGTGCGCCACACAATTGCAATTTTTGCGGCATAGTTTAAATAACCTTGCCACATGATTTGATCATCCATGCCACATAATCCTAGTAGCCCTGACAATGGCAAAGCTTTGCAGAGGGGTTTATGGACTGAGTATGAAAGCATATTTAACAGGGAACCGTTAAATATTTTCAATATTTTCATGGTAGAAAGAACATGACATGGAAGTGCAGGGGAGCAATGCAGGAGCAAAAGGGGTAGATGGGGGGCCAAGTTCATGCCACCAGGAGGAGAAAGAGCATAAAGAGGCAGGGTGGTAACAAAGTTGTAAGAACGCTAGGGGAAAAAGCCCCAAAAGAGCTAAGAGGAATCAGGAGGAGTGCGAGAAGCAATGGACAAGATGGCGGATGGCCACACAGTGCTGGGTGGAAGGGGAGACAGGGATGTGAAGTGGGAGGCAGCACATTGTGGACAAAGCAAGGAAACTGCTTAAAAAGAAAAAAAAAGTGTTTTCCTCATTTAAGGATGGTAATGAAGCACTGCTATAGAGGCGGAATAAACCAAATTAAGCAAAAGAGGCAAGCAAAGTTACCCAACGATGTGATGTGCAATGTGAGCCCAACGCCCAGTGTCTCTATTGGTAGTGTTAGCAAAAAGGGTTCGAAAAAAGGCCCCCGAAAGTGGTCTATAGGAAAGGCATGAAACATGCACTGGCAAAGTCAATATATCTCAGCAAAGCGCGAGATCTGAGCTGTTGGTGTTGCAAATGTGAATGTCTTTTAGCCGTATTTGGTCCCTTAAGTGATGTTACTGTGACAGTGTTGTGTCTTAAATAACAACAAATGTTAACAAATGTTAAAAAGAAACATGCGAATAAGAGGGGTATCTGCACAGTCACACTGACATGGGCAGATACTTCGAGAAAAACACATAATGGGTATGAATAACAATCTCATAGCTTCCACATAGTACACAGTCTCCTTTATACGTCTTTTGTGTGGACTTTCATTGCAGAATAAGGGCCAATGGAAAACGTGTGCCCCATGTTGCCTCTCCATTGAAGTAGCATATAAATGTGGCATTAAATCTACTGAAAAGTACTTTTAGGCTCAGCATATCACTCAGAGTATGATGCCCAGTCCAAGCTCTCCACGCCAACTTCCTACTGAACCACTAGTGGATCGTGTAGAGCAGCTATGGCTCAGAGGAAGCCTGTGAAGCATCCAGCTCTCCAGGGCCATCTTCCTTGGCATTGTCAGTCTGATTGCAGTCGTCCACATTGAAGTTAATACATGCTAAGGTAGAGAGGTAGCAGCTGGATACAGCTGATGTTCCATCCTGCTCTCCCAGCTCGCACCGAGTACCCACACTAGAGCATGGAAAAAGAAATAGAACAAGGCTCCAGCGCGGCTATTAGCAGCCAAAACCGGATAGCCATCTTGAAATGGCAAAGGTTAATTAGGCACTGCGGTCGATGCCTGGAAAGAAACCAAAAACAGGAGGGGTTCTTTCATTTCAGAATGCATGATCTGAAAAGAATATAGCATCTCTATTAAGCCACATTATGAAAAAAGGTGAACTGTTTACATTTAGAGAAGTAGGATTTGAAAGCACCGAGTTGCAAAGGAACAAAACGTGACTGTTCTTTTGTCAGAAACAGCGTCTAGTGTTTAATTACTGGCAAACACAAGAATATCTGGTACCTACAAAGGCAGCTTAAGTGCAGAGCACGTCAGAGTGCCACCACATGTTGTAAGGTGGCAGCAGAGCGTACAGTCCTCAATTTCTCTTTGCATTCTGGGACTTGTAGTCCTAGATTTACGTCAGTAATAAAAGTTACAGAATGCAAAGAAATGGCTATGGCAGAATTAATTGCTCACACCTGCCATGGGTCAGTTGCAGGGGGTGCGGGAAGCAAGCAGCCAGTAGTGTCCTCGGCTTTGAAGTAAGTATCTGCAGGGAGCAGGCAACCGCTTGGTCTTAAGCATATTTATCGGTATTGATGTGGGATGGGGTGGGGTGGGGTGGAGGGCAGGCTCTCAAGTAAGTGTATCTGCAGGGTGAAAGCAACCGCTGGTGTCCTTAGGTCTTAAGCAAATGTATCTGCAGGAATGTGGGATGGGGTGGGGAGGCAGGCAGCTGGTAGTGTCCTCAGCTCTTTAGTGAGTTTAGCTGCAGGGAGAGAAAGAGACCAAGCACCAGGAACAGTCTTGCTCAAAAGCAAATTGGCATAAATACATCGCGCAGCGAGTCCTGCGTCCACGGAATGTTCTGCCAGATGCACACCGTCACCCATTTTTAAAAAGTAGTCCTGAAACAAAATATGAAAATGTCTGCTGTATATGTTTAAAGGTAGCTAGGCGGAGCTCTCGAGGAGGGCTAAACACCGGAAAATGTATGATGTATGCATGTTCTTGACAAATGGAGAGAACGGAAAATGGAGCAACGATGGTGCCAGCAAATGAGAAGTCTAAGGGAGGGCAGAAGCCCACGAAGTAGATGCAGCAACTCTCGGTTCGAGATAGCACGTGTGTGCCGTATAGAACAGAAACCTAAAAATGTTTTGAGAATCCGCACACATGTGGAAATATTCTAAAGTTTAAGAATAATTATGAAGTTCCCCCAAGGGGCACCCAGATTTAGAATTTTAAAATGCCTGAAAAACTTTCATTAGTTTTCTGATATGCCTGCTGGTTAATTCATACAATACTGTGTCACAAGGTTTTAGGTGAAGGTGTGAGGGAGACTCAGGACACCTGGTATAGAGCTTCTAATGTTCAACTCTTTTTGTATGCAGGTATTGTTCCTGTCAGTATGTACATTCTGACGAGTCTGAAAGAAAGGCTATTTGATCTAGGAGTAGATATCACTTAGAGTAGCTATACTACTGTGAAAACATTCCTATCCACGTTTCTCATTGATGGCTAATTACCTTTCGACCTGTAGGCTTCTCGACCATGTTGCTGTCACTGTCTGAATGTTCACTTGAAATTGTTTTTGTGGCTCCAGATCTTGGCATCTTACAGCTGTTCAGCTAGCTGTATTCTGATAAGTGTGCTCATCATGTGCCTGCAAAAGAAGGCATTGTTTATTATAATACACACTCCTTAGAAATCAAATACAATTTACCTTAACCTGTTCACATAATTATAACACTGTACTATATTTGTGTGTACTACAATGGGACATATCAAAATGGCTTGAAACGTTTATATAACTTTTCTCAAAATCCTAAAAATAGTCACTATTAAAAGAAAAAGTGCACATCCTATACCTGCTTATGACAACGTAAATGTTACCGTATGCATTTGAAATATGTTTAGTTCATAGACTAATTTGACTTCACCGGTGACTACAGCATTCACTGGAACACAATATCAAAGAAGATTTACAAAGCAATAATTTTCTGAACATTTGAGTTCAAAGATTTTAGACAAGGCTGCTCACTCAAAGTAAAAGTGGTGAGCAGGGCGACTCCACTGAGACTAACCCAAAATAAAAGCTGCAGCAAAGAGAAGATGCTAGAGACAAATGGTAGTAAGGATTAATCAAGAGCACAAAGAAATATATAAAATATTAAAGCAATATGAAGTAGGAAATCAGTCCTCTAATGAAAGGACAAATGCTTAACAGTAAGAACAAGCATACACAAGTAGCATTCTCTAACTTAACTGAGCGTTCTGGCGGTCCTGATCATGATTTCTGAAACAAAACAAGCATTCGCAAAGCCAACCAGTCTCACCTACGAAGAGCTATCGGCTATGCGAATTTGTTTTAGCCATGTTGTACACCAGCATGGTTGGTCATCAGCATGATTAAACGTGAGTGGCGTAGAGGAGAGTGGTGTGGAGTGGCGTAGGGCAGAGTGGCGTAGGGCAGAGTGGCGTAGAGCTGCTTGGAGCGAGTAGAGTGGCACAGAGCGTTGTGGTGTTGAGTGTTGTGGCGTACAGTGGAGTAAAGTGGCGTACAGAAGAGTGTCATAGTGTGGAGCAGATTGGCATAGAGTGGAGTGCCATAGAATGGAGTAGATTGTCGTAGAGTGGAGGGGTGCAGAGTGGAGAGCCATTGAGTGAAATAGTGTGTCGTGGAGCAGCGCAGATTGGAGTAAAGGGGAGTGGAGTGGCATGGAGTGTATATACATACACACACATACACATATACACACATACACATACATATATACATCCATGAAGCTACCCTACCAGTCCATAGCAAGTGAAATACTACTTGAACGCTACTGTTTGCAATGTTGATATAGTAGAGAGAGCATGAAGGTTGGAAGATTAGATAATTGAGGATTTGAGAAGATGGAAAATTGAACAGGCTATTTGACTGGCTGCTTGCTGGGTTTAAGCCCAACATAAACAATAAATAGTCTGAGCCTTTGCTGAAATTGGCTAACTTGAGAATGCTGATCTAATGTTTCATCTATCAGGGAAGAATGAAGTCTTTGTTGACAATTCAGAATATTTTTTAATTAAAATAAAATCTGATTACATTTTTGGTATCAAAGAAGAACTTTTATTTATTTATTTATTTAACTTGTAACGCGCAACAGCTACCCGCAGTGGGTTTCCCGGCGCTAGGGATTGACTCAAGAAGAAAGAAGTATCAGGTAATATCGAGCAGACCAGGACAACGGGCAGATCACTCAAAAAGCAAGGTCTTAAGTCCCTTCCGGAACCGCAGCAAGTTATTCTCCAATTTTAGAGCAACTGGTAAAGCGTTCCAGAGCTCGGGCCCTAGATGAGCGAAAGACCGCCCGCCCATTCTGGCAAGTTTGAATCTTGGGATAACAAAGTCTCCATTCCCAGAAGATCTAAGGGTTCGATGAGCCCTGTATGGTTGAACTAAGTTCTGTAGGTATTTAGGGGCTGTGCCCTGCCTAATCTTGAACAGATCACATAAGGCTTTAAATTTAATCCGGCTTGAGATTTTAAGCCAGTGTAAATCACGCAGAGCAGAAGATGCTGAAGTTCTCCTAGGAACCTTCCGAAGCAGGCGGGCAGCCGCATTGTGGACTACCTGAAGAATCCTAATGGTTGCAGCATCAGCTCCCAAATAGAGAACATTACCGTAGTCCAGGCGGGAGACAACCAACGCCTGGACAACAGTTCTCTGAGTGGATAGGGGCAGCATCCATAACATTTTCTGGAGCCATCTTAAGATGGAAAAGCAGATCGCTGCAACCTTTGTAGCCTGCTGCCTCATAGATAACTTGTCGTCAACAAGGAAACCAAGGTTGCGAACCACTGTGGCTGGTTGTGGAAGTGGTCCCATATCACTAGGCCAATGTTGGGGGCCCCATAGATTTTTATTATTTCCCAATATCACCACCTCGGTCTTCTCCCCGTTTAATTTCAGACAGTTCTTCTGCATCCACTCGGCCACGCGTACCAGGCCGAGCTTTAGAGCAGAGGGGCTGTTCTCATCTCTGCCTGACAGAGAGAAGACAATTTGGGTGTCATCGGCGTAGGAGAATAGCGTCAGCCCCGCTTCCTCCACAATGGTGGCCAGGGGTCTTACGTAGATATTAAACAATAAGGGGCTGAGTATACTTAACATGGTGTTTGTAAGATAAAGCGTACTGAAAACTAATGCTTGTGAGACGGTCAATATATGAGGATGCCATGCTCAACATGCTTGTGTGTGAAATGTCCTGGACCCAAACTCCAATTTCACTGATGTGCCAGTTCCCAATGGAGGGACAATAACATCAGACCATTTAATTGAAGCTAGACAGACTGCTTCATTTCTTTCTTTTTAAATGACAAAAGACAAAACGGTTCCTTTTGCGTCTATGACATGGCATGTTCAGTAACACACATTTCAAGTCCACTGATACGACATGTGATATGTAATGTTGTGTTACATATCCTATGAAAGGTCGAATTGCACCACTTAATGCTCCCTACATACATGTGTGTAGAGTGTTTGCAGAGTATGTTTCACTCGTCTTATATCTACTGTTTGCTTGTTTTGGTATATATGTTTATTCACGAACATAATTAACTCCCCCCCCCAACAAATATAGCCGGCACAGGCCCTAGGGATAACTTCTCTGTGCAGTGATTCCTGTCCAATTGCTTGTGTATAAGGGGGAAGGGAGTAATGAGAGAATAATCAAAGGGTCACTCTTTCCTCTGCCCGGTTTCCTCCTATTTTTATAGTTGTTTGGTCCAACTGAGGATTTCAAATATGAAGCTAGAAGTTAGGAGCTTCTCCACTAATAAAACAACTCAAGGGACTTATCATTTTTGGTAGCTTGTGTGAACAAGTACAAGAAGTCATTGAATATGCAGTCTACTGAATGTTTCCTGAGCCCATATACTTCCTCTCTTTGGAGCGCTTCAGCATCTAACTGCCAAATACCATAGAGCTATTGGGTGTCTTGAGGTCTATTTCCATGTTATTGTGATGGTTATGTTAGTCAATAATAGTGCTAACTCTAAGAATGTAATTCCTGCCCTGCCTGTTTTGAAGCATTGGACTGAGCCCAATATAAAGGATTCAATGCTATCAAGGTCTCTACGACCAGTGCTGCCAATATTGGTAAACTTCTAGCTAAACTTGTATTATCTCAGGATAATCCCACACCATGTGCATAAATCCAGTCTGCTCTGTCCTACATCAGGGGAAGATCGTGGGTGACACTATATTCATTGTACTATTCGTTCGGGATTGTTATGTAGGACCTGTACAGAAAATGTAATGTATTTAAATATGGTTTTTCAGAGTACTTTAGTAGGGTATGCCAACATTTTATTGCACTCATGAAGCCCTCTGCCTAGGTCAGTTTCCAATTTATCTTGAAGTGCCTTCAGTGTGATCCTCGCTGCCCCTAGCATTGGTCTATAAAGCCTTGTACCAGCCTTCTTCTGCTTCCCAACATGTAACTTGACTGTACATATTCATGTGTTGATTGCTCCCAGTCTGCGATTCCCCATTTGTTTCACCTCCCGGTTATCATGGTCTTCTGACTGAGGAACTGCCTAGGGAGCCCAACACCACCACCAGGGACTCAAATAAAGCCAATACGCCAAATAAAGCCAATGATCAGGCACTGAACAGACTCTCCACTGTGGTAATCCCAGCTGATTGACAATATTGTTGTCCTTTAGCAGACTGGAAAACTAGTTTTCTGGGAAGTCGCTGCAGAGGGAATATTGAGGTACATGGCTTGTCTCTCCGAGCCCTTTGCAGCGCTCTACAGTAGCACTTCTGGGCAAATTGTTCCAATCTAGGAAGAGTGTACTGCATTTTCACACTGGGCAGTTGTAAGTTGTGTATTGATATCCAATGGTTAATAGTTGTTTCCACTCACTGAAGACAAGGCAAAAAACTGACCACTGCAGAAACTTGCAGATAACCTCCCCGTTAATACCTTCTAGGGACATTCACATTTGATGTGGTAAACCAGCATGAGATTAAGGTGCTAAAGCAAGATTGATGCACGTTTAGTGGTATTAGAGAGAGGTTCAGGCTTCTTTTCTGGTGCTCTTAGCTACTGCTTACTTCTTTTGTGAAGTGACTGGGCTGTAGGATGGCACGGCAGGTCTGGTCCATAAATGGAGGACAGTAAACGAGACAAGACAATTATTTTAGTATTATATTTTTATGTTTTGGTATAATTTTATATAAACTGACACGGTTTGCAGAGGCACGGATCAAGCTTGATGACTAACAGAGACATCTCGCAAGCTAAGTAGTGGGGAGAGCCAAGCCGGTGGTTGTGGTAAGTGGTGGCAATGCAAATGGAATGATATGCACAGAGAAACTGATATTGGCAGATTCCCCAGCAACTGGAAACGCAACTGATGATGCCTTGCACTTTCTAGGTTATACTGCTGATTTGATTGAACTGCTTGGTAGTGGGTATACCTGGCACACTAAAACAAAGTTGACATTAAACACACTGATGCAGATGCGCAGACTCCACTTCTAAGTGATACAAGCAGAACATACCGGTCTAAATGGCCAACAAATCATACATTGGCTCCAGGAATAGTAAAGAAAAAAATAGACCGCAGCATTTGTATTTTGTAAGAAACACGCTTATCAGGTAAAGACACAGATGTTAAAATCAAAATTTGTTGGTATGGAATTATTTCCCTTCTCAAAATGGCAGCAGAGTGGGAATACATATAGGCACATGAACAGGATTTGGATTAGCTAGTATATACACAAATGAATACAGCAGATGGGTTCTGTTAAACAGCACCCTTAGGAGGTAAGCAATCTCTTTGGTATCAATATATGTATCAAAGCAAAGTCAGGAGGCTTTCGTAAACTACGAACTTCAAGAAATCCTCAAACATGCAACAGGGACCCTAATCGTGGGAAGTGACTGGAATTTAGTGGCTAATGGAGTTCAAGATAGGACAAGCAGATGCTACAGGAGCATAGTGAACTCTGAGGCACATAAAACAATGTTGAGAACTAGGGTTGGTGGATTCTTGGTGAAATTTTAACCCAAATGAGACTGACTATACCCAGTATTTCACGGCCCAGAAGTCTTTGGAAAGAACAGACATGTTTGCTGGTAGATACCCTCACACCCACAAACCGAAGTTGAACACAAAGTGATCCTTCCATCGGACCATGCATTGAGAACTTCCAAATGGGTAGCCAAGAGGGCGCCGATTGCACAGACACAGCAGCTAAACAGAACACACCTAAGAGACCCACAACCAAAACCAGCAACTGAAGGACCAATTAGGGAATACTTCCAGTTTAAAGGCTCGAAGGGACCAACCTAACTATGGTTTGTGATTCTCTCAAATCAGTTGTGAGAGGAAAGATCTTTGCAGAGGGAGTACTTGTAAATATGTTCAGAGGAACTGTCTGGGCGAATATCAAGAAGGAATAGAAAACAGCAGAAACCCTACATAAAACGAGACAGACAATGAAAAAAAAATGATGGAAGTAGGTCCTTTCACTCAGGGTATTTAATGATGCTGGACTTGAATAAGGTTGAATATGCCACAGGAAAATTAGAGCCAAAATATTATAAGATGTTAATAAGACTGAGAAAATTTTAGCAGCCAGGGTAAAAAGGAAAACAAGTGCACAAACATATATTTATCAAAAGTGACAAGAACAACCAATTAGTCGCTACATCAATCATTCAATCAATTTGTACTTGTAGAGCGTGGCTTGTCACTCAAGAGGGTATCCAGAGGCTTGCTATCATATCATATCTTGCTGCAGGTCTCAGTCGAAAGCTAGGTCTTGAGCCCATTCCTGAAGTAGGTCAGCAAGGGTGCTGTGGTTAAGGGTGTTCCCGGCATTGAAAGCGGGATGGGAAAAGGAGTGTCCTATGGCGTGGCAGCACTGCATGCAAGTAATCTGTGCAAGGGCGAGGTATGCGAAGCAAAGGTTCATGGGGAGCGGGGTGGGAGGGGTTGGTGGAAGTGCAGGCGGTGGTTCATGTAGGTGGGCCCTTGGTCGTGGAGGGCTTTGTAGGTGGGACCAGGAACTTGAAATGGAATCTCTTCTAGACCCAGAGCCAGTGGCGGTCTTTCAGGTGCTGGGTGTTGCGTGTTATCTTGGGCAAGTGGAGGTTCAGTCTGACAGCTGCATTCTGGATCATCTGGAGTCATTGCATGAGTTTGGTGATGGTGCCTGCATTCAGCGCATTGCCGTAGTCCAGTCAGCTGGTGGTAAGGGCCGGCATCCCATCTTCCTGGTGCGATGGGGAACCCCTTGAAAATGTTGCTGTGTGTGTGGAAACAGGCTGAAGAGATGCAGTTGACCTGGCATTTCATGGATAGTTCGCTGTCGAGGAGGATGAGGAGGTTGTGGCGTGGTCTTTCAGCGTGGGTGGGTCCGAATTCCGATGGCTACCAGGAGTCGTTTCAGAGGGCGGTATGTTTACCAAAGATCAGAAGTTCTGTTTTGTCTGTGTTGAGCTTCAGGCAGTTGTCCTTCATCCCGGTTAAGATGTTCCTCATACAGTTGTGGAAGTTGGTCTTAATCAAGGTGGGGTCAGCTGAGAGCAAGAGGATGAACCGAGCGTCGTCAACGTAGGAGGTGATAATGATGTTGTGCGTTTTGACGATCTCAGAGAGTGGTGTTATGTAGACATTGAAGAGGGTTGGGCTGAGGGATGAGCTTTACGATGCAGAAGGTGTGCTTGGCTTGCAATGTGAAGGGAGGGAGACACTCTCCGAATGTGTCCCGTGAGAATGGATGCCATCTATCTGAGCGTCTTTGATACAAAGTTGGCGCAAGAGATCGAGGAGTGTAAGGTGGGAGACGGTGTCCCAGGCTGTAGAGACGTCAAGAAGGATCAGGGCACTGATTCTCCTCTGTCAAGTAGAGTGTAGATGTCGTCTGTTGCGGCGATTAGAGCTGCCTCAATGATGTGGTTGGCTGGGAGGCCTGATTGGTAAGGGTCCAGTAGGTTGTTTCTCTCCAGGTGTTTAATAAGTTGGAGGTTGATGGCCTTCTCCAGGACTTTGGAGGGGAACGGGACCAGTGAGATAGGAAGGTATTTTTGGAGCTTTCTGGGGTCTGTTGAGGGTTTCCTGAGGAGGGGTCTGACCTCAGCATGTTTCCAGGAGTCTGGAAAAGTGGCTGTGGTTATCAAGGCATTGAGGACGGTGGTGAGTTGGTGGCTGATCTAGTCTCTTCCGAGGTTGAGAAGTCAGTGGGGGCAGGGGTCAGTAGGCGCTCCCGAGTGGATGAAGTTAATAAGAATGGTTGTGTTCAGTGTGTCGAGTTGTTCCCATGCGGTGAGTAGGTGGTTGACAGTGGTGGTCGTTGGGATGCTGAGGAGGTTGGATGGTTGGGGAATGAAGTTTTTGTAGATGGTTGCTATCTTGCTGTGGAAGTGGTTGGGGAGAGTGTCGCAGTGTTCCTGCGAGGCGGGGATAGAGTTTTCGGTGGTTCGGTCGACATAGTCAAAGCTAATAGATTTTTGGAATTCTACCAACAATTGTACTCATCATCCACATTGGAATTGCAACTGATAAAAGGTTATATAGGATCAGCACACAAATTGAACAACCCGAAAACAAGTAAAAGATCATGACCAACTGATCACAAAAGAAGAAAAAAGAACATCAATTAATACACTGAAACTAACAGGGCCAATCGTTTTCCTCCCAAATTCTACAAAACATTCTGGTCGAGTCTGCTAAGTTCACCACAATGCCTGTAATTCTTTTAAAAACAGGGGAGCAATGTCCAACACTGTTTTCAATCTAGATTAACAGGAATCCCTAAACCAGGGAAAGACATTAGAAGAGTCAGTTAGACCAATCTCTCTACTTAATATAAACCTTATGATTTGTACTAAAATACTAGCAAACAGAATGAACGCAGTACTGCCCCAGCTGGTACAGCAGGATCTATCACAATTTATATTGGGAGGATCGAAAAATAAGCAAGGACACTAAGAAGGTAGCATTACATCTAACAGACGCAGGGCCCCCAGACTCAAGGCACAGGCAGTACTTCTATCACTCAAAGTAGAAAAAGCATTTTAGCAGTTAAGTGGTGGTTTCTGCAAGATACAATGAAAGCCTTTGGGGTTGGTCCAAGATCGCTGAAGATGGTTTGGGCATGCTTCGCAGACCTAATGCCAAAGTTATAATTATCTCTCAGATGTTCCAAGTGATTAAAATACAGAAGGTGACGAAACAAGATTGCCTGATTCACCACCTTCATTTGCCCTCAAGAGTGGAACCTGGTCCCAAAGATAACATAACTATCCACTACTCAGAGGGATACGATTGGACCCACATCATTTTAAACTAATCATATTCACTAGTTTCAGTGGCATCCAATATAACTCTATTACGATTTTCCTAGGAGTACTTGACTAGTACCACAAATTTAAAATCATTATGACCAAATCAGAAGCATTAAATCTTTCGGTGTCGTTCAACACTCTTGTGAGGCTGAAAGCAATGGTTTGATTTTTCTGGAAAGAGAAATCAATCAAGTACCTAGGAATAAATACTATATCAAAAGGGATTTCCTCAATGACAACTCAATATATTTGTTTGGAGGCTTTTAAGAGTTTACCTGATGATGTAACTTGGGAGTATTCTTGCAAGGCCACTTATCCTCAGTAAAAATTACACTACTACACCAGACACTATTTCTCTTACAAGTCTTGCCAGTGAAGGTCCCCATTTGTGGAATATAGAGAGCATGTACCTAATGTACTGACAGGAAAAAAAAAAACTTCGCTGAAAACAAAATTTTCAGCACCCAAAATTGTAAGGGTTGAAAATACTGACCTCCTGCTATGCCATAGAGCCGCACAACTCAGATTCATGTCTTACTATTTTAGAGCAGTGTCGGAAACGCAACGGTGTCACCTAGACCATATGCTGACAGGATGCTACTCATGGTAACTGCCATGGCTGAAGGTTTCAGCTATAAAAATCAACAGGCAAGAGCTGATTCTAAGAAACTAGGAGTATGAAATGAAATAGGGATGACAGATTCACTAGCAAGTCCAGTCCCTTTACCTCATTTGGCAATCAAGATTTTCACCCAGGTATATCAAAGAATGGGAAAAGCCCACACACATCAAAAAGGGGGCCCAATTTGTTAAAGGAAAAGTCACAGCATTAAAACTAACAAACATTTACAATGCAATAGGTCTCGCCTTCGAAAAAGTTAAAGCTACTGGCATTGTAAATAACAAACTTTTTATTTATGGGTTGGTTTTGAAAAAGATAAGTAAATGGCATTGTCATTTACAATGCCAATAGCTTAATCTCTCGCAAATGCGAGACCTATTGCATTTGCACACCCACACGCACACAGAGCCACACACACACACAGCCACACACCCACACACACAGAGCCACACACACACACACACACACACACAGCCACACACACACAGAGCCACAAACACACAGAGCCACACACACACAGAGCCACACACACACAGAGCCACACACACACACTGAGCCACACACACACACACACACACACAGCCACACACACACACACACACACACAGACACACACAAACACACACACAAACACAGAGCCACACACACACAAACACACAGAGCCACACACACAGAGAGCCACCCCACCCACTGACAAAGCAAGGATGCACCATGGCAGAATACAAGCAAGAGTAGTGAATCTCCCACCCCTGGTTGGATACCAAAAGATAAACACAATGGAGTGCAGTCAGCCTCTCCTCCCCACACCCTGGGCACCGGTATCACTGCACTTGTTGCACTAATTATAGACATGCTCCTGGCCGTGCTTTCAAGGGGACTCCCTGCTGAGCACATACAACTGTGCCCAAGATATTGATATTATGACATGTCGAATTCATCAGATTCATCAGATTTGAACACATCAATGCCGAGTGTTAAAACCTGCAGCCAGGCTTCGGACACAGGGGAGCGGTGTGGAAAAGTAAATTTTGCCATGTTCTGTGTCCCTACGTGTCCCCCATCTTATGTTATGTGTGCATGATTAATATGCATATGTATTCCCCATGTTTGATTAAAGACGCAATTACAGTTGTGTCCATCTCTAGTATGCCAGTTTCCAGTTCTCGTGAAAGCTACGAGTATTAGGCCTATGTAAAGTTGCGTTGCCACGTTTCTCAGTGTGCACGTTATTTCATTGAAAAGTCCCCGTTTCTAGGCCTCAGAAGGGCCCGGACACCAGATTCAGCTCCTGTCTCCTGAGCCCTCGCTGAGGAGCGATACAGCCCCCACCTGTATTCCTGACCCTTCACTTACTTCCTGCCTCGCAGTGCCCGGCTCGGCCTGGCTCTGCCTACGAGTCTGCCAAGAGTATGTTATGATTCTAGTTATCAGTCCAGCCCTCCTTCTCTGCATTCCTAAGCTACTGAATCGCATCAATAATTTCCGTCATTATCTAGCCTTTACGTCTCCATGTAAGAGAAATACTGCATTTAATGGTCATTTAATATTCTTCAACGCACTACATGTAGAATAATGCATGCTCCAGTCTTAGAGTCTGTTAGCCTTTCCCCTCCTGACTTTTAGTTTATATCAACATGTTCTCTAAACATTAGATACTAGATAGGGTTTAGGTACATGTCGCCCTGACTCTCCAGACTTCAGTCTCTACTCCTAGCACAGAGTTCATAGCCCCCAGCTTCTCCTAGTAACACGTCATTGTCAGTTTGCGCGCACCATTAGGTTAGAGGTCCCGGCTCCTTAGGTAGCCCCCTCCATGTTTCCGCCCCATTTATGACATACTCTGTTACGTTTACATCACATGTCTATGTATACGCCTCTTGTTACACCCACTTTCACCCTTATCTTTCGCGACTGCTATTGACCACACCCACTGCTCCGCCTACTGTAATTCACTGTAATGCAATTGTTTTAGTATATATACTTGTGCACTGTTATTAAAGTTGTGCTAGCTAGCCATCCCAGATCTTGTCCGTGCAGGTTGTCCTGTTCCTGTCCTTTATGCTGTATTAAACCTGCAAACTCCTACTACCTCGAATCTTGACTCTTATTTATTGAGCTATCTGTTATTCATATATTCATTCAAAAATAGAGGTATTATTTATTTATTTACCACATAATGGCGCCCGAATAGGGACTTGCCCTTTCCCCATGCGCCGGTGAAGCCACGCCGGCCCCCTGACCCTCTGCAGCCGTGACGGAACCATACCGTGCACGTGCAGATATTTCTGCTTCAAGTATCCCTCAGGCCCACGGAGGAGACGGAGGTGGCGGTCCAGCATCCAGACGAGGCGGTGGAGGAACGCGGCGAGTCCCGACCAGAGCCCAAGCCGAGAGTCCAAGGTCCGAGGTATCCGGAGGCCCACCCGTAACAGAAGTCCGAAGTTCGTCCGTCCGGCGTCGAAGCAGTCCAGTCCAGTCCGAGGCCTTCCGTTCTTGCTGCCCGGTGAGTACCGTTGCTGGGGTAGTATCTAGACAGGGTCAATCTAATTGACTCTGGTCCGTGGGGTTTGGTGGTACACAGACCCAAAACGAAGTGTCCATTTCGGTGGATGCGGGTCCTGACGTGTCTCTTTATGAGACCGGTAAGTTTCGTACTGTTTCAGCAGTGCATCTAGTCTCTGTTCTAGTCAGTTCTGTTCTCGAGAAGATTCATGTATTCTGTTTTCAGTATTCCAGGTAGTATTCTGTTCGAACTGTTATTTTAAATGTTCTTCATGTATTTTTAATGTCGTGGTATGAAAGTGGTGTAGTTATCGTGTTCATTGTGTATTGTATTGTGTCTAGATTACAGTTCAGTCATGCCTTTATTCTCGAAATTACGTCAGTTAAAAACCAGAAAAGGTCTGCTAGAAGCAGCAGTTCCTGTCCCGCCTAGGGACAGTCCAGGTCATTTTATGTATCAGAAGCATGGCATAAGTGCCATATTATATCTAGATTTATGGGTGGAGTACACCAAGGAATTAGAAGAAAAGTATAGATGGCCCGTATCGGGTACATGGGATGCCGAGTGCATCATGAGAGTAGAAGAAGCATTATGGAAAAAGAAAGCCAGACAGTCACAGAAAGATGCCATCGAGTTATGGCGTAAAGAATCTCATAGAAGAACCGAAAAAGAAATCAGAAAGTCAGAATTAAGTAGAGAATCCTTAGAACGAGCCCAAGAAAGGGAATTAATCGAGATAGGTGAACGAGTTAAAACCGAACAGTCAGACAGACAGAGGAATGCCCTTATTAAGGGTATGTACCCTCTTCTTGCCGAGGGCTTGCCAAGAGCAACCCCGGAGGCATCCAGTAATTTTCCGCCACCATTAGTTCCGATCAAGCTACGTCACAAACCGACCGCAGCTGATATTTTTATTTCGTCCTATTTGGACGACACAGTCCCAGAATATGCAAATCCTGTTCCGCCAGCTCCTGTAAATAATGTAAATCCTGCTCCTCCAGTCACCGGAGTACCTGTTACGGTACCCCCGGTCCAGCCTACATTACAATTTCCCACTCTGCCAGCACGAAGAGTATCAGTCGACGATTCTAGTTTAGGGGCCGCAGGAGGAGGTCCTCCTGGTACCCCGCCACCACACCAACGTAGAACGTTGGCCGAGTAACATGAATGTGCGTTACAGCGCACGCCCAAATATAAGTCCGTTGCAGATATCCGACGAGCTCTTACTGAATGCCGCTATGATCCAGTCGCAGGTGATGATAGTACAGTTATATATTCCATCCGTGTAAGACGGGTGACCGGGTATTTGGACACCCTACCGGATATGAAAGGAGATCTAGACAGAATATATCGTTTCATCCGTACAGGGGATGATCCAGAAAGTATTGGCAAGCCATGTCTCAAAGGAAAGCTGAGATCCAGCTCATGGTATTAAAGTTTCTGATTAATTGTCTAATAAGAGAACAAGATTCCCCGACTAAAGATCCGGCCGAAATGAGAATCCTGACAAGGTGGAGTGATAACATAGCCGAGGGTAAGCACAGAACCATCAGTAGCATAGAGAGTATGTACAAGAAAATTCGTAAAGAAATAATAAGGTTACACGAGAAACGCAAAGAAGCACTAGTAAACGAGAAAGAAAATGACTCTTCTACTGAAGAGGTAGACGACGAGAATCCCACTAGAATAGCGTATGTAGGAAAATCTAGATTTCCAGACCGCCATTTACGCCTAGAGCACAAGAAAACTGTTCCTCATCCAGCACCAGAACAAGGTTCTCTAGAACAAGTATTTCAAGCTACCGATCACATTCTGAAATCACGAATCGATTACAGTGAGTTAAGTACTATGCATGAACAAGAACTAGCCCGATCAGCAGTCCGATGGATTACTGATTCTACCACTTTTCCAGACGAAATAGTGGCACAAATGTTTCTGAAACTGCCTCCAGCCGAGCAACGACTGGTGGGTATGTATATGATCCAGCACCTCATTACTCTGTATGAGGGTCAACATTCTGATCCAGGTCCGTTACACGATGTCCTGAACGAGTTACTCCAGTATAGATGGAAAGGTCTAGGTACCGATTTAATTAGTGTCATCCTAGAACAGCGTCACAAATATAGAACGTTCTTGAACCCGCATTTTGTTCATGTCTCACCCCCAGAAAGTAAACCCTTTTACATAGATAGACAGAATCCGTTACGAGAAGTACACCCAGTCAGGACAGCAGATGGTGAAATGCAACGAGTGTTTGTTTACACTCCGATTACAAAGATGGAACTCTTAGAGATGAAGAAATTAATTCCCTGTCATGACAAAGATCCAGCAGGGTTCCACCGAGAATTAAAAGACATGCTCCGTATGGGAGAATACACGTATCCAGATATAATTAAAATGTTAAAAGTCCTGTTGCCCGCAGGGGTATATGAAAAACTCAAGGAAAAAGAATGGGAGGTGGGAGAGAAAAAGATCGATTGGGCAGTTCTAGAAGCTGAAGATAAGATACGAGTACCAGGTACCGGTCTAGGAGAGAAATGTAAAGAATTACCTGAATTATTGATACAAGTTTTGCCAAGATTATTAGCCACTAAAAAGGAAGACTGGGATGCAATCTCAGCCTGTAAACAGAAACAAGACGAAGACACTAGTGATTTTTATTCTAGATTTGAGAAATGCTTTATTATAAACAGTGGCCTCAAGACAAGTAGCGAGTCATACCCTCATCTCTTTGTTACTAAATTAGTCGAGAATTCAAGTCCACAAGTTAAGAACCGAGTTTTGAAAGTCGAAAGTACCTGGCAAGCTAATACCCCGTCCCAAATGTTACAGATGCTTCAATATCACCAGAATAGAATCAGAGAAGAGCAAGATCATGAAAGAAAACGTATGAAAGACACGAAAATGAAAGTACTAGTTGCACAATCTGTTCCTCAGGACAGTCAGAAGAGGGGTACGAATCAAGCCAGTCATCCTGCAGTTCCCGTTAAAGGGACCTGCAATTATTGTAAACAGCCAGGTCACTATATAAACGAGTGTGCAGTTCTGAAACACAACATAGCCACCGGTAAGACTAAAGAAAGACCACGTCCGTCTAGACAAGAACAAGTTTCACAGACTTCTCAGCCACAGAATGCACAACAGACAGTTCCAGCACCGCAGCCTATTGCTGCAACACAGCATGTTACACAGCATGTTACACAGCAGATGTACCAGTATGCACAGTCCGAGTATCCAGAGTATCAGCCGTACTCATGAAACAGCCTAGAGAGGGAGGTAGGCTTGCCTCTCATCGAGATACCTGTAGATTAAGAAGGTCCCTATGTTCATAGTCAAGTACTAGGGAAAGACAGAAAGTTTCTGATTGATACAGGGGCAAGTAGGACGACCATCAGTCACGCCGAAGTTCCAGGGGCTCCGCTCTCAGGCTCTAGAAATGTTTCCCTTGGATTTTCAGGAAAGCCTATTGTAAACGAGATATCTAAGCCAGTTACTTTAGAAGTAGGTCCATTGTCCCGCACTACTGATCTGTTACTTACGAAGTCATGCCCAGAAAATCTGTTAGGTATTAAAACACTGAAAGAATTAGGTGCAGTTATTTGCTGCTCCCCAGAGGGAATACGATTGTTCTTACGTGACTTCAAGGGTCACTATGTATTACGAGATTTTGATCCGAGATTGTCTAATGTTCCGCAGCATCTATGGGCACAAGGTCCAACTGATGTAGGTTATATGCAAATCACACCCCATCGTGTGACTCTCAAACCAGGTGTAGTGTTACCACGAATCAGACAGTACAGATTGCCACCTGAGGCTGTAGCAGCCTTATCCAAAATTATTGACGAGCTCATCGCTCAAGGAGTAGTTGTAGAAACTGACTCCAATGTATGTAATTCTCCGATCATTCCAGTCATGAAACGTACTGATCCAAATGCACCCCCAGTATATCGATTAGTGATTGACCTTCGAGAACTCAACAAATGTATTATTCCCCAGTACCCAGTTGTCCCAGATATCTCTTCCCTATTGACAGCCATTGATTCTGAAGCCTCATTTTTTACAGTCATAGACCTCAAGAACGCGTTTTTCAGTGTCCCCATTCATCCAGACAGCCAGTTTCTTTTCGGATTTTGTTTAAATGGAAGGAGCTATATGTTCACACGCGCTCCTCAAGGTTTCACAGAAAGTCCTAGTATTTACAGTCAAGCACTTAAGAGACAACTAGACAATATTCACATGCCAACTGACACTGCCCTGCTCCAGTATGTCGATGATCTACTGATCACAGCCCGTTCTGAACGTGCTTGCGAGCGAGCATCCCTTACAGTCTTGTATTTCCTTGCCGAGATGGGGCACAAGGTGTCCCCTTCGAAGCTTCAATTCTGTGTCCAGCAAGTGATCTATTTAGGCCACTTACTGTCCAAGAGGGGTAGGCAGTTGACACCTGACCGTATCCAGTTAATAGCGAGTCTTCCTCAGCCCAAGACCCAGAAGGAGGTACGTGCTTTTATCGGCCTCACTTCTTATTGCAGACAATGGATTCCTCAGTATGCATTTCTAGCCAAGCCACTGATACAGTTAACGACACAGGAGGCAGCCGTATCGACTGTCCTCCCTTGGACATCTGAACATACACTTAGTTTCAATGAGTTAAAGAAAGCCTTATGCCAAGCTCCAGTTCTCGCTACACCGAACTACAGTAAGCCTTTTACACTTTTCGTCACTGAACGTGAAGGTACAGCATTATCTGTTCTTACACAAGATCAAGCAGGACAATACAAGCCCTGTGCTTATTTTTCGAGCACACTAGATCCTGTAGCCCAGGCGCTGCCTGCGTGCCTCAAGTCAGTTGCAGCCACAGCACTAGCTATCAGACAGAGTGATTCCATAGTGTTAGGACATTCCTTGACAGTACAAGTTCCACACTCCGTGGAAGTTCTTTTAAACCGAACACAGACTCAGCACTTGACAATTGCACGTTTAACAGGTTATGAATTGACACTGTTCCAGCCACACATAGAAATCAGACGCTGCAACGTTCTAAATCCTGCTACACTGTTACCATCAGTTACTTCAAATCCTGCCACACATGACTGTGTGGAAGTAGTTAACACTATGACTAAGCCAAGACAAGATCTGACAGATATTCCATTACCAGATCCCGACCTGACACTTTATGTGGATGGTTCATGTATGAGAACAAGTACAGGAGAACTAGTAGCCGCGTATGCAGTGACTACAGACACTGAAGTTATAGAAACACATCGTATTGACACTCTGTCCGCTCAAGCAGCAGAGCTAGTTGCTCTGACCCAAGCCTGCATACACGCCAAGAACCTGAAAGTTAACATTTACACGGATTCACGTTACGCATTTGGAGTCGTACACGACTTTGGAGTGCTCTGGCAGGAGAGAGGTTTCATGACTTCTCATGGAACCAAGATTCAGCATGGTCTCCTTATTCAAGCTCTGTTAGATGCCATACACTTACCGACATCTATTGCTATTATGAAATGCAAAGCACATACGAAAGTTACTGACATTATTTCCCAAGGTAATGATCTAGCAGATCGCACAGCCAAGCTTACAGCTCAGACACCAGACATTCCAGTTAATAAGACACCGACACACACTCCAGATCTGACTACCTGTATGACAGTTAAGGACCCTACTCAAGATGTCATAGATATCCAGTTACATGCTACTCCCGATGAAATCAAGAAATGGTCCGAACAAGGAGGGGTCCAGACAGATCAGGGATGGGTGACTGTGGAGGAGAAACGCCACATACCTCCACTGAGCGACCCCCGAGGGAGGGTACCTCGGCCTCTAATCCTCCTGTGTCTCTGACGGCCAGGAGTCCTTTTCGTTTGTTCCCCCTACAGGTACGCGACCAGAGAACCGGACCAAGACCCGTCCCAGAAACGGAGCATCACGAACACCCTGACCCCGGAAGTCCCGACCCGGAAGCAGCCTACCGTGAACCCGGAAGTCCCGCCCCCATCCCAGAACCCGGAACTACAAAAGACGACGACGAAGAGAGGAGAGCGTTCCCGATAGCCGACTCGTGGCAGGAGACAGCGCGCAGAGAACCATCGAGAGAGAGCGGAAGGAGTGCGAGGATCGACGACGGAGAGTTGGAGGACGTCTGGACCGAGGAGTGGTGGAGTCCTCAGGAGGTGGCTGGAGAGCGGCCGTAACTCGAAGGGAGAGTTACGGCGGGGCACGTGAGTACCGCTTTACCGTCTCCGTGTCCCCCCCCCCTTTGTATAATACCTGTATATATTTGTATATAGCTATAGAGCACCATTAAAGCACCATATCACTGTATATACTAGACCTAGAGGCACGGCACTGATAAGACCTGTATCATACTCCCTACACCCCCCCCCCCATCACGTGCGCACCTTTCTTCTGCCCTTCCCACACCTCGCTTGACCCCCTCCCGTTTGCATCCCTGTCCGCCCCCTCCTCACGGTCATCTTTTCCCCCTCACGACCTGGTGTTGGTACCGGTGCTCGAGACGTCCATATTGAACGGACTAACCCCGGCTTCTCTGTTTCCCTCCGAGGTCCTCCCAACGCCCGGAAGACGTGAAGACCTCTGGACGATCCACTGGCCGGAATACCCTGGGGAGTCACCAGCAGCCACAACCTTGAACACTGTGTCTACGCCCGTGTACACTTGTCAGACCGAACGTTAATAAAACAGCTACCATAGCCAACTATATACGGCCTCCACGCCTGTTATTCCGGTCCGCAGCCACCCACGATCCACAGTGACGAAGGGTAAAGCCACATGGTTTCTCCCCGACTCGATGGTTCAAGTCATTATCAATACCGCACATAGTCCAGCACATTTAGGAGAAAAAGCTATGTGAGATAGTATCCAGAACATTTGGTTCAACAAGCATTTACGAGCTGCAGCCAAGCAGAAGGTCCGTACCTGTATGATATGTTGCCAGTTTAACCCAGGTAAAAGTGTCCCGGTGGAACAAGGTGGATTCCAGCCCCCTGACCACCCTTTTGAAGTCCTCCAGATGGATTATATTCAGATGGAGCGATGTCGAGGTTTCAAGTATGTCCTTGTAGTTATATGCGCTTTGTCCAGATGGACAGAGGCATATCCAGTCCCAGATTACACAGCCGCGACCACTGCCAAGCAGTTGGTTCGTGAATTCTTCCCCCGTTATGGACTCCCAAGGGTCGTATATTCTGATAACGGCCAGCCATTCTCATCTGAGCTTATGAAACACATCTCCCTTCTGTTAGGGTACCTGTGGAAGTTTCATTGTGTACGCCATCCTGAAGCAGCCGGTCTCGTAGAGAGACAATCAGACCCTGAAAATTCGAATTGCAAAAGTATGTAAAGAGAAAGGTGTGGACTGGCTAGTAGCTCTGCCAGTCGCTTTGTTTTATATGCGCATGGTCGCACATTCCAGATCAGGTCTGTCCCCGTATGAGGTCGTATTCGGCCGCCCCCCTAATATGTGGGGTACACCTAGACCTCGAAGTATTACCGATGTTTCAAGTAATATGCTGACAGATTACCTAGCTTCCTTGATGTCTGCCCTACACTCTTGTCGTTCACAGGTTGCCGCCGCATTTCCAGACAATACCGAGGTGGCACCGCATGAAATCGTTCCCGGATGCATGGTTCTTGTGAGGAACTTTGATCGTTCAAGTCCGCTGGAGCCCCGCTGGAAGGAACCCAAACAGGTCCTCTTGGCCACCCGTACTGCCGTCAAGCTGGAAGGCAGGAAGGGCTGGGTCCACCTGTCACATGTGAAAAGATTTTTTGGACTAGAACCTGTTACCAAGAACATTTCCGAGGATTGTAAAGACTGTCAAAGTACTATTTTCAAGGACTGTCCCGCAAAAGACAATGATACAGATTCCTCCCCGTTAGAGAAAACTCCGCAGCAGGAGTATAAGCTTAAATTAAGGTCTAGTAAAATAAGTCAGCCAGTTTGATTGTCTAAGTCCTCCCCTAGGTGAAACGGTTAGACCGGTTTCTGACATGTATATAATAGACCCCCACAGAGAGAGAGTTAGTGAGAACTCTAAAAGTTGCATTATTATTTTATGTTTTCTGCTATATTTTAGCATTATGATTTCCTGCACAGGTTATGCATTTTACTTGTGTTTTCCAGTTTCTCATGTAAATAAGTCTGCTAATGCTACAGTAGAGCACACGTTTAGTGATCTACCTCCTCATGAACTTTCATATCGTCTTGCTATGCGTAATAATTCCTTTATCCGCATGTTACATTATTCACACCAGACCAGCAATGCCACTAATTGTTGGGTGTGTGGTCGACTCCCCCCTTTCCAGACACCGAAGGGAGTTCTGCCACTCTTTCCTTATCCATTTTCACATAATGGTTCGTGTGGAGCATGGTCCACGTTAACGTCATCCTCAACAGATATGTCTTTTCTTAATAGTACATGTTTCCCAGGCAAGCAAGGTCTTCCCCACAGAACAGGGTTAGATCTAGAAAATGAAGTTTATAATTTGGGTAATTATTCTTCGAATTTTATGGTCCTGAATGTTCAGTCTGATTCTACTCCAGACTTACCTGCTATATCAGTATTACCAGTAAAAGGTGAATTATGTGTCCGAAATAATGGTTCCGTACATGTAGGCCATAGTGATTGTACGACTACTGTCAAGTATAGTGACAGTAGGAAATCTATTTTCAAAGCTTCACGTCATTCTTATTTTGTTTGTGGTCAGACCGCATATGTTCGTCTGCCCCTCGATTGGGAGGGAACCTGTTACATTGCCTTCCTACTGCCACCAGTTTTTCTAGCCCCACCTGACTATCATAGGAATTCCCACCTAGTACATACTAGACACAAGAGAGACCTCCCGATTGTCGATTATACTGAAACTGCTCTAGAACAATACATAGATATCAATAAAGGTGTCTTCCCCTACTTAGGTACTGTCGTGAATAGTAAACTGATACGTAGATTAACGAGAACCCTTGAAGCAGTAGTGATTGAGACTACTTCTGCTCTAGGTAACTTAACCGAAGAACAATCCTTTATGAGAATTGTCGTGCTCCAGAATCGTCTCGTCCTTGACGTCATACTGGCCGATAGGGGCGGGGCATGTAGAGTCATCGGATCTAGTTGCTGCATTTTCATTCCTAATAGCGCACCGTCTGTTTATTCAGCTATTACCAGACTCCATAATATTGCCCATATGTTACACCAAAATCCAGGCACCTGGACATGGTCCGGTTGGTTCTGGAATATAATTTCCGCCTGGGGATGGAAAGTATTGTCATTTCTGGGTATTGCAGTAGCGATCATATTCAGTTGCTGCCTCTGTTTACAATGTGGCCCTGCGATTTGCGGCATTTGTGCTACATCCTGTATTCCTAGTCCCAAGTCCCGTTCTAAATCCAGTTCCAAGAAAATTCGAGACGAGCAAATGATACTGTATGAAATAATAGATGGTATCATGAATATTGATGTTTCCTGATGGAAACGTAGTGACAAGGAGGGAATGTGGAAAAGTAAATTTTGCCATGTTCTGTGTCCCTACGTGTCCCCCATCTTATGTTATGTGTGCATGATTAATATGCATATGTATTCCCCATGTTTGATTAAAGACGCAATTACAGTTGTGTCCATCTCTAGTATGCCAGTTTCCAGTTCTCGTGAAAGCTACGAGTATTAGGCCTATGTAAAGTTGCGTTGCCACGTTTCTCAGTGTGCACGTTATTTCATTGAAAAGTCCCCGTTTCTAGGCCTCAGAAGGGCCCGGACACCAGATTCAGCTCCTGTCTCCTGAGCCCTCGCTGAGGAGCGATACAGCCCCCACCTGTATTCCTGACCCTTCACTTACTTCCTGCCTCGCAGTGCCCGGCTCGGCCTGGCTCTGCCTACGAGTCTGCCAAGAGTATGTTATGATTCTAGTTATCAGTCCAGCCCTCCTTCTCTGCATTCCTAAGCTACTGAATCGCATCAATAATTTCCGTCATTGTCTAGCCTTTACGTCTCCATGTAAGAGAAATATTTTAATGGTCATTTAATATTCTTCAACGCACTACATGTAGAATAATGCATGCTCCAGTCTTAGAGTCTGTTAGCCTTTCCCCTCCTGACTTTTAGTTTATATCAACATGTTCTCTAAACATTAGATACTAGATAGGGTTTAGGTACATGTCGCCCTGACTCTCCAGACTTCAGTCTCTACTCCTAGCACAGAGTTCATAGCCCCCAGCTTCTCCTAGTAACACGTCATTGTCAGTTTGCGCGCACCATTAGGTTAGAGGTCCCGGCTCCTTAGGTAGCCCCCTCCATGTTTCCGCCCCATTTATGACATACTCTGTTACGTTTACATCACATGTCTATGTATACGCCTCTTGTTACACCCACTTTCACCCTTATCTTTCGCGACTGCTATTGACCACACCCACTGCTCCGCCTACTGTAATTCACTGTAATGCAATTGTTTTAGTATATATACTTGTGCACTGTTATTAAAGTTGTGCTAGCTAGCCATCCCAGATCTTGTCCGTGCAGGTTGTCCTGTTCCTGTCCTTTATGCTGTATTAAACCTGCAAACTCCTACTACCTCGAATCTTGACTCTTATTTATTGAGCTATCTGTTATTCATATATTCATTCAAAAATAGAGGTATTATTTATTTATTTACCACAGCGGGGTGAATCTTCACAAGTGCTCGTAGCGCTCTTTATTAGCAGTATTGTAGGGGGAATGCTCGCTGGGCGTGTGCAGTGCGCAGCGATACCGCTGTCAGGCTGTAAGGAAATGCAACATCCTCGCAGAGGGATGCGATGAAAATTAGAAATATTTTAATGGGGTGGAGAGAGGTGTGTCTCATCTCAGCGGTGGTGGAGGGGGATCTCTGTTCCTGCCAAGGAAGAGCTGGGACAGCTGCAGGCTGTGCACACTTGATGAGTGTCTGTGTCCCAGCCCCCCTGTACTCCCTGTCTGGGCAAGGGAACCAGTGGCTGTGGTTGCAGCATCTGCCTAGGCGCGAGTATCTGGGAATACTTTTATTAGAGTTGCAGATCTGTTTCCAGCTGTTGAGGTAGCGAGCTGTTTGTGTTGTAATATCTGTAGTCCTCATTACCGTGGATGCACCGAGCGGGTCTGGGAGAAGCAGAGGCAGGGTGCGGGCTGTCGGGAGAATCCCTGGGGAAGCCTTCGGGGGGGGGGGGCTCCCAGCGGATGAGCCAGTAACCCCTCCTTTGATGGAGAAACGCCGCATCTGGAGGCCATCGACACACATGGTCGCTGCTCTCAGCAAAGCGGCCCGCTGCCCCCGCGATCTGCATCCTGCCCTCGGGTCGCAGAAGGGGCTCTGCCCAATCTCGCATCCTGGCATCGGTGGAGCGCTTTGGGAACAGGCGCTGGTGCTGCGTCAAAAACAAAAAAACTCCTTTAAGGGGCTTTGATGCGTTTGTGTCAAATGTCCATCCCGGCGTTGTCACACTGAATTGCATTGAGTTTTCCCGGCCCTCTTTATACATGTATGCGTGGTCTGGCGCTTGGGGTGGCCTGAAAACACCAGCTTTCTTTCGGGACAGATTTAAATAAACTACATATGACTGTGTCGCATATTTCTGTTCCGCTGTGTGATCGTAATAAACACACGCATGACATTTAGGGAGAGACCCCACTAGCCCTCTTCCTGCCCAGTGTCACTGATCAGGCAGTTTACATTTAACACCCTTGTCCCTTGCCGGATAAAACCTTGCGTGCAGCACACTAGCGCCTCTGGGAGGAGTGGACACTTTCTGTGATCACCGACACGCCTCAGTGCAACGAAGAGATGAGTGCTGACCTTACTGCCAGGCCCGTTTAAGGCACACAGCCCGTGTCAGCCACATCAAGAAACAGCTCCAAGGATTGTAAGGGGATAGACTGGAAAGATGGGCATAGCCTGGAAAGATGGGGAAGCCTGTGACATCCCTCAGCAGAGCGAGGAGGGGGTGATGGCCTCCCACAGAGGTCCAGCGCCGGGATGCACTCACCAGGCAGCAGGCCTGAGCCTGCCACCCCAGGCACCCTAGGTGTAGCCGAGAGGGTTCAGCCCAGGCTGTTTAACGCCGGCGAGGCTGCGTGTTTCTATTAACGTTAAATATATGGCTAATTATGTGTATGAAAATTAAACATCCGTGTTATGCTAATGGACCGCCTTCAGCTGCGGATAAGAGCACTTGAGACTAGCATTTATTCAAACGAATCATAACTAATACTTCTGTACGTGTGAACTTTCACAAGATCATTTTCATTGTGCGGTGCGGAATTACGAAACGAGGAACCGTCAACACTGGGTAATTCAGTGACGCGATTATACCAAATCAAAGGAATAGAAAAAACATCTATTTCTTTCATTTTGGTATATTCGCGGCACCCGCGCTTTACTTGTAACATTTTAAGAGTGAAGCGCGGGTGCCGCGATTATACTAAAATAAAAGAAATTTCTCTTTCCGAGCCGTCCCACTTGGACGGGCTCGGCATCACTTGCTGCTGTGGTAAAAGCTTTCTTATCTTCTGTATGGGGCGATATAGATGGCCCCATAAAGAAGATAAGAAAGCTTTTACCACAGCAGTAAGAAGATAAGAAAGCTTTTACCACAGCAGTAAGTCAAGGAAACCAGTCTGAAAAAGACGGGGCTTAAAGAGAAAGAAGTACATCACTGGGACCTCTTCTCCAATGGCTGTCCACCGTTTAGCATGAACGGTGACGCCAGCCAATGGAAAAGAGGGGCGGGGCTTAACTTCGCTAGTGAAAATACCTCTATCTCATTAAATCTCGCCAGCGAGACTGCGCATGTGCGCAGCCTACGCTAGACGAGACCTAATAAATCTCGCCAGCGAGACTGCGCATGTGCCGAGACCTAAAAAAGTAAATCTTGGTCTACAGAAAACAAATACTCCAGGTACACACAAATAAAGTGGGTCCCATTCCGAGTGGGTTGTGGAGGGCGACAACCCCATTTACTCAAGTTTGAGTGTTGTGCAATAGTCAATAATAGCAATGTATTTTTCTTGCCTCCTTTCTCATCTCCCAGTTTTCCCTGAGTGAATAATTCATTTGGGGTATTTGTGCAGTTATTATGCTCTTTCGCCCTGGTGATCAGGCCAAGACCTCTCTCCATAAAACTTTGGAAAACTGGCTTCCCCATTAGATGACAGTCAGTCTGCCAATCCAGCCACAGTCCCTCCAGTATTTATTGGTGAAATTGCTGCTGAATGTGTGTATTTTAGCTGGGGTGAAAAATCATCTATGACGTGTTTTAAGGTTAGCTTCTTTTCTGCGCCTCCCTCAAATCACTTTGTAATTTTGTCTATTAATGGCTTTCTATTCCTGTGTGGAGGGTTTAATATCTCAGCATTTTCCCATTGATCCTGAAGTTCCTATGTTTCTGTATTGAATGCTTTATAATTCAATACATTTTTTGGGTTAAATGTTGATGGGAGAGGATGCGGAGCAGGCTGCCAACTCGGGAGCTGAGATCAGAGTTCAAGTCTCTGCGTCGGATCGGCAACCTACGATTCTCTGCAAATCGCCATCTCCCTGTGCCTACAATAGCGCCTGGATGCTATAAAAATCTACAAATGTATTTAAATTTTGATGGGTTAAAGTTTGTTGCAGGAGATTTTTTTTCACGGGGTGAGTACTGTAGTGGCTCCCTGTTTGAGTCTTGTAGTGTCCAGTGTTTTATTTGTGTGTACCTGAAGAGTGTGGAATGTGGATGATAAGGAGGTGGTGAAAGAACCAGTGGAGTCTGGTGAAACGCCTATGGGTCAGCAGGCACCGCTGCTTAAAGATCAGGTAAGAGGCACCGATTCTGGGGAGGGATAATGTTGAAAAATAGTTCTTTAAGGGTTTGCTGAGCACCAAAAATAAATCCTTGCTCAGTTGACCTTGTGTATGTGGGATTAATTCAAAAAGAACAGATAATGGGTGGAATGCTGAACCAATCAAACACTAACCCCCAGTCACAGATCTGGGTTGAATTTATTTTTTTGCACGCCGCGCCATTCCAGGTTAGACCCAGCCATATGCAAATCAGTCTTGACCCTACTCACCATGGGAACATTCCAGCACGACCTGCACAGCCAGGTCCTCCCTGGACCAGAAACAAGCATCCTATGACTGATTTCGAGGTATCACCTCATATCAGAAAGGTTAGGTTGAATTGGATGGCGTAGCGAGCAAGGGACCCACGTCTATGTATACCCTTCCCACTTGGGGCGATAAATGCAACGAGAACAGATGATAGACGGAATGCCGAACCAATCAAATATTCACCCCCACTGGCCTGGCAGTTCGGGTTTGACTGTCCCCATGAGGAACAGGGTCAAGACTGATTTGCATACAGCTGGGTCCGAATTGGGGTGGCATAGTGAGGAAAAGAACGATGGATTAAACCCAGATCTCTTGACCGGGGGTGAGTGGTTGAAGTTTCAACACTCCGTCTATCACCTTGTTGCGTTTGCTGTGTGGGATTAAATGAAGTTGCCAAAACTGTGGGATCCTGCTTGCTGGGAATCAGTGAAAATGTACAAGTTTTCTGCCACACTTTCAAAAAACGTATTTAATCAATGACAAGAGAGTAGACGGCCAAGTGAAGGCAAAACTAAAAAAAAATACAGATTTACCAATTCAAGCCGCATGTCTGGTCCTTTTTAAACCATACCCGCGTTGAGGAATAAGCGGATTTGAGGTAGAACAAGAGAATAAAATCAGGGGATATCTACAATAATTTAAAATTGCTATTCCCCCCTTCAAGTCGCTGCTTCTGGGGGAAAAAAAATCTTGACCTGTACAAAAACAGAGTTCTAAGAGAAAGCCGCCCTCCATTTATATATCGGATTGATTATACGGACCGTGACTCGCTAAGAAGGAACCCTGATGAAGGCTATGCCGAAATGCGCTTACTTCAAGCATATATTGTCAGATTCAGATCATTGCGTCCATCTGTTAACAATGTATTCCATTTACTGAGAATGTATATTGATTGATTTATTGTTTGTGAATACTGGTTTAACTGTTAATTAACTGAATGTCTTTTTTCCAAAATTCTTTGTTACTTAAATCATGTTTCAGAATATATGAATATTCAATTGAACAATCAGCCTAATTATACATAATAGATCTTTATTATTATTATTATTTTTTTTTAAACATTTGTACTTTTTATGAAGAAAAAAATTCATGCACATCTATTTTCTAAATAAATATATATTGTTTTCATATACTTTGGGAAGAGTGAGAGAAAATGTTTTAGTCACATTGATATTGTGTTGCCTGTAATTTATGTAATCAACCGTGCCCAGGTTTTTTTTCCACATTTGTTTTTTCCCTGTCAGGGCATTTTTATCCTGAATACAGGGGCCCCAATTCATTTCTGAATACACTTTCAAGGATACTATGGCACTTTTGAACCACATGCAGGGCTGGCACCATTTTCATCGCAAGGGCAGTGAGGAGGAGGTTGCAGTACCCTTAAATGAGGCCGCCATCATCCTCATCATGCTGCTGGCCTCAAATTCTTCCAAGGAGTAATGCTGCCTTACAAACCCCTAGAAGTGTAACAAGAATGCAAGGGAACATTCTCTGGTCTTTGTTTTTTACAGTCAATCTAATTAAGTGCATAACAGATTACTACTGATCGGCCCTTTTTGGGATGGAGAAGACCCTTGCACTGTGACGGAGATGCGCCTCTCCCCAGAGTGCCCCAGCTGCAACGATTTCTCGATCGATTTTAGTCATGGCCAAACACGAATCATGCATGTGCATCATGATCTAGGTCTGTCTAGGCCTGCTGTCTTGTTAGACTTGGAGGGGAACACGAAGCACTACTTTCCTAGTTGTAAAGGACTACTGCCCTTACAGAGTTAAATAGCACTAGAGCAATAGTAGCAGCATACCATTTTTGCAGTAATGATCAGTAGCATGAACAGGCCTTCTTCCCTGTGTCAATGGTGTGAGGCCTATCTGCCAACTCATGTAAAGTTTTGCTGCTGTGTCCTTAACCCATCCTTGACCTACATCATTTAGTATGTAGCACTTTGAATGTTAGTATGTAGCACTGTGTAGCACATGTTAGCATGTGCATGCTGTAATGTATGTGTGACTGTGTGTTGTACAATACAGGGAGGGCTGCGGCTTACATAGTAGTAACCAAGGTCCTTGGAAAGACATGTGAAGGTGGAGGAGTCATTACAGACAGATTTGTGGGTTGCCTACATTCCTGAGAGTTGAGTAGGACACACACTGGAAGAAGTGAAAGACAGGCTCTATTGTGCATTTCAAAAGGGCTCTTTGATTCTGAAAAGGCCAATGGGGTCACGGCACATTGTCCGAGAGATGATGGAGCTGATAAGGAAACAATGCTGAGACAGGGAATCAAGGCACAGGGCTTTGCCCTTGTAAAGTTTGGTAGACATATGTCAGTGAGGCTGATTTCCAATGTGAGCCTCCAGCTTCTCCAATGAGTACCTCGTGAGCCACTGATAGCTCTCCACCAACCTATAAGGAGCGCTTCAGCGTGTAGGACTTCAAGCTTTTGCTTGATTGAATGAATGAATCAATGTATACCAAAATTGAAAGTGTGTATTAAAGACGAAAGGTTTTATATTTTCAAAACTCAGAAATGTATCTTTATTTTGGGGGGGGAGGGGAGATTGCAGTTTTTCTAAAATGTATTTAAATCTGATAAATGATGTGGCATTGGGTAGACATATTAATATAATTACCTTGGTGCCCGGGGGTTGCATGACTAATATGTATTACCCATGTAGAGGACATTAAAGACAGACTAAGACTTTTTTACTTTTCTTGACCAGTCGGGATCACTACAAAGATCTCCCATCTGCTTGTGTGCTGCTGTTCGTGATCCCTCCCTCCCCCCATATACGAGGTGTGGGCCAGGGTGACTGTTGAGGGCTGTCGGCCTGTGCAGTGCTGTGACCAGCATGGGTTGTCATCCTGTGAGCTGCTGCTTGCAGCCCCCGTATAGCAGGTGGGGCAGCAGTGAAGATTAAGGGCTATCGCCCTGTTGTGACCAGAGGGGCTGTCAACAGAGTGTCACTGTTTGTGACCCCCATATGCCAGTTGGAGGCCATGGTGAAGAGAGAGGGCCATCATCCTTGAGCTGCATGTGAAAATGAAGCATAGAGGGTTGTGATCCATGTAAAAAGAGCGCAGACAACCACCAGAACCCAGAAGCCACTGGAGACCTTCCCCCAGAATCACGTAGACTAGCATGACAGGAGGAGTGTCGTGGATGCCTGCCACCTCGCTCACAGCGTCTAGATTATTGCTCATCAATGGTCCACTGACAAGAGTCAGGCCTTCCGCACTACAACACCAGCAGAAGCGTGAATATTAAACATCGGGCCGCAGAGCCTCCGGGGGAACCTGCTCCCACTGTAGCACTACAGCATTGAGGAGCTATTTTGGAACTTCTAAGACTCCCTAGCGGGGTTCAGCCTAAATGTCGGCTCACATACATTGGGAATATCAACAGTCATTAGACAGGGAGGTGGGACATGTGAAGGATCTTACCCTGAAAATGCTAAGCGAGTTAGTCTTACGAAGACTTTTCATATTATTTGTGATGCACTGTACTTCACGTCGTGATCATATATAAATACTACTTTGTTCATAAAAGCGAGCATCTGGCTAGACATTCAGTTATTAGGGTGGCTGACAGCATTTTGAGTCTTGAGTTTAAACCTTGCATGCATCTCCCCCGAGAAGTCTTGGACAGCTTAACCCATGCTACCACTGTGAATTAAGTGCTGCAGGGGTAGTACTCGGCCCAATCACTCAGAACCCATAATAGGTCGGGTCCTGGGACATCAGGAGTAAACGGCTTCAACCTCCACGGTTGTTCCCAATAGCTCCTGCGTTTCCTATAGCTCTCTGTAAGGGGTGCGGGCAGCCACCTAAAGTGTGAAAACATGAGCATCAAAGGCATGTTGCATGAGTCTGCGGAGATGGCCAGCATTCACCGCATTTCCTATGTTGCTTCCCAAATTCCTTGTGAATGTATTAAAAAGGGTAAGAGCTCAAACAGGAGTAATTTAAAATTGTCGTCATATATTTCAAATAGATGCTACCTAGGTTTCAAAATTACAACAAAAAAAACAGAAAAGAAAACAACTCCAAGATCAACAACTGCCCCACCTTCCAGTTCAAGGTTTTACATTTTACACTTTTGTAAATATTTGTTTACAAGGAGTCAGTCACCAAGCCCTCACAAGGCTTTCATTCCTAGGTGCGAAGAAGGGAAATCAAACAATGACACTAATGTGCAGAAAACAATTGCTGAGCGGATGCATCAAATATGGTACAAGCGCAACAAAGTTCAGTGCTTTCAGTGAAACCACCGGTTTTCTGGCAGAGATGTCTACATTTGGTGGGTGATACCTTCACTCATCGGATAGCCTGGGGTGGACTCTGTGCAGCACCAAGTGGACAAGAACTTCCCAGGAAATGCGGCGGCACGTTTTGACAACAATGCTGTGAAAACCATGTGCCAAAATGTCGGACAAATATTGCAAATTAGACACAGGGCTTTTTCAGCCAGACTCAAGCACAATAAAAGATGTATGAAGCTACCTGGATCTAATGAAGGACCTAAAAGAAAAGATGGTGGCACAAGGCGTCATAATGAAGAAGCTTGACACTGTGGAGAAGTCCACTTCAGCGTTGGAATCCAACTACGCAACATTTGAATAAAAAGTTGCAGAGACTGAATCTTCATAGGGTTCCTACTTGGAAATCTTATTTTGATGCTTTTTGGAGTTCCAGAAGGCAGTTGATGGGCAATGCATGTGACCAAGTGCAAGATGGAGGTACTGAAAAATGCACACACACACAAAAATCTGCTGTATATCAGTTAGAGACCAGGGCTGAAAAGTCACTAACAGAGGTGACTCAGAGCGTTTCTTATGGCCTGGCTTGACAGTGCAGTGGTCGCTAGATAATTGTGTGAGAATCACCAGAAGAGGGGCTTTGGCTCCGCCTGCATGTGGTGAGCCAAGACTGCATATTTTGATTGGGCAGAATGTGTCAGATTCAACAAAAAACGGTTGCCTTCCACACAACTGTGATCATTGTATTTACTTATCCACCTGTTTGAGCTCGAACGTTCAAGGGCACAGACAACATTGTAAAGATATTAATGTGACTTTAATAATGAAATCATCTATTGTCTTTTTCTCTAGTATCAGCACATATGAAAGGAGGGCAGTTGTTAACCTACATGGATTTCGAAGTCTAGCTTGACAGTGCAACTGTGCCCCAACCTGTTAACCTACACTAATAGTATTCTACATTTCTTAGATTCCACACAAATATATATCCATACCCATGTTTATACCTGTAAAGCTTCATATTACCATACAACATTACTTTAAAACAATGTTTTTTTTTGCAGAGTACATAACACTGTTTAGTCTGAAAATAATGCATGATGGCAATTCCTTCATCTTCACATGTGATGGCAGTGCAAATGCTCTTGACCAATATAAAGGGGGGCACATCGAGTCACACGTATGTTTGCTTGCTTCTTTCCTGACTGAGGATTTTCTTTGAAGGAATCTCCTGTATAGTTATGTATACCACAGACAGCCTTGAAGGGAAGACTGCAAGGAAAAAACATTTCGAAGGTTGCTGGAGGATGCAAACGTCATGCTTTTTAGGTCGAACATACGCTCGCGAGACCTTGTGGTCAATGATGGGCTTGGAACATGCCCATTGCTTACCATTCATTGGCATCATTGTCCCTCTTGTTTACTGCCTTCTCATTGGGCAGCTCTTGTGATGCATCACTTCCTTTTTTAGGTTTCGCCTGGCGTCCGCTGCGCAGCAGCGTTCGCGCAGGCGAAATCTGTTGATCTACACTATGTGGCTATGTACCGCCTCAGTCTACCATTGGCTAGCTCCATAAATGGAGGCTAGCCATTGGAAGACATTGTTGTCCGTCACTCTTTCCCCCGTCAGGACGCGAATCGGGGGCGTTCCCGTGCGTTTTTTAAGTCCCGCTCCCTTTTTTCGTCACCCGCCCCTATTTTCGTCACAGCATTTTGTCTCGCCGAGGAGTTATCCCGCCGTCAGCGATCCATTTGTTTATCATCCCCGTCCCTCACGTTGGCCGTGCCTTCTCCCTCCCTCCAGCCCGCCCACTGTCTGTGCCTCCTCCCTCCCGCCCACTCCTCTCGCCGAGGAGTTATCCCGCCGTCAGCGATCCATTTGTTTATCATGCCCGTCCCTCACGTTGGCCGTGCCTTCTCCTTCCCTCCAGCCCGCCCACTGTCTGTGCCTCCTCCCTCCCGCCCACTCCTCTCGCCGAGGAGTTATCCCGCCGTCAGCGATCCATTTGTTGAAAGGACGGGAATGAAATGTAAGGGGGATTGTGGTAAATGTTGAGATATTTTGTATAAACAAAATTATTTGTAGGATATTTTATTGCTTGCGCTTTGTTGACGGGAGGAAGACACAAGGGGATACCTGTCACCTAGGTGAGTACGACATCTCTAAATATAACCGTTATAGAAATACATACTGTGACATAAGTTTGCGCAACTCTTGTCAAAAGCCTCTGTCGCGATTGTTTGCACGTGCGCATTGCACTGCCCCTGCAGCGCTTGCTCAGTGCACCACGCCCGGGTGTCCTTCTGCGCACGCGTCGCGCTGCTGCGACGTGCTCGGCGCTTCCGCAGGCGTGGTACTTTCTTTCCTCTTGGGTCTCCTTATGCGGTGCCGGTTGGTTTTTGACAAGGACTGAGCAGAGGCGTGCGAGCAAGCCCCCGAAGAGCCGCGGCAAGATGGTGCTCGACCTAGACCTCTTCCGTGCCGACAAAGGCGGAGACCTAGAGGCGGTGCCGGAAACCCAGCGCAAGCGGTTCAAGGATCCGGGGCTGGCAGACCGACTGCTGCAGGCAGACGGAGTCTGGAGGCGGAGTGAGTACACGAGGGGGCATGCACGAGCGGGGCCAGGTAGGGGTGGAAAGTGGGATAGGCTGTGGAGCGGGGTAAGTGGGGAGACTGGGACAGACAGGAAGGTGCATTAAGTGTATTTGGCTGTGATTGAAGGCGAGTCGTATCTCAAGGCAAGGATGGGGTAGATGAAGGGATTGCCTGTGATGGATTATATTGGCTGGCACTCAGCGGGACCCTGTTATGGATCTCCGTGGAGCCCTATGTCCACGTGCACTGTGGTTTATTTCATTCTGGTGCAATGCACAGTTGTCCATTGATCAGCCTCAGGAGGTTGTTTCATCCCTATGGTAGCTTTGTAGCACGTATAGGCGTATGTGAGCACAGTAGGTTTTGTTTCTTGATTGGGTGATTGATAAGATGAAATTGATGTAGAAAAGAGGGCAAGGGCTGACATTTTTTCTTTCGAGCCTGCTGTCCAGGGTGTCACATGCCAGGGTCGTCGAATACAGAGGCTATCTAGCTTTAATTCTGCCTCATATCTCTTCTCTTTCTCTGTCGGGTCCTTTTTGTAGTCCGCTTTCTCTCTTTGCCCCTCTTCACTAGCTCTCTCTTCCCCCTTATGTCTCCCCTTTCTGCCTTTGTTTCTCTTCCTTTGGATCAAAGTCTTATGCTGAAAAGTAAGCCCAGAGCCCCCAAAAAACGAGTACTGGTGAGCACTCAATGTTAGTGCAGGCTGAAATTTAGCACTGAGTGTAACTTCAAAGGCGATGTCTGCATACATAAACACATATATCGGCTTGAGTGAAGTACATGTATTCATGGTCAGCACCTTCTTCTCTCTATGCAGTCTTTGAGAACATTGCAGGTTGAAGTTATCGCACTTATTGGTATCTAGGTACAAAGGACCAGCCATGTTCTTTTTAGAGAAACATTTGCAAGTATAGAGCCTCCGATCTGACATGTGAATTTAATGTGTCTTTGGGCGTAAATGTCAGCAAACATTTGCTAAATGACATATGCTCGATCCAAAACCTTGCCACCGTGTGAAGGCTATTGTCTGTATGCCATACCCCATTCTTTGCATATTCAGTCACAACCAATGTTCCCTGTAATATTTTTCCTTTGTGTGGCAATAAAGGTGCTTTGTGCACTACAGTCAAGGCTGCGTGCACTGAAGACAAACACCAACTTGATACACACCAACTTGATACACACGTATGTGCAGCGTGCTAGCTACCAAAATCAGTGGCATAGCCATGGGTCCATCTGCCTTAATCTAAGCCTGAAAAATATTAAGCTATTGGCATTGTAAATGACAATGCCATTTATTTATCTGTTTTCAAAACCAACACATAAATAAAAATGTTGTCATTTAAAATGCCAATAGCTCTAATTTTTGCAAAGGCGAAACCGTTGCATTGTAAATGCTTGTTTGTAGTGGCACACGGACCTAGTACACATTAATAAGGTTTAATAAGTGTCCATCCACTGACCATCTGCGGCTCGCACTGTGATTCAGGCACTATATCTTTTTTTATTTAGAACAAAATCTGACACAGGGGGCATTGGAGTGCTTTACATGATCACTGTATTATGCAACACCAGAGAATCTTTATTGATTCTAGTGTTGTTGCGTTCAGATCTTTCCACCTTTACATCGTTGTTTCAATCCCCCCACACTCCTGTCACTGTGTTCAATTGCGTTGCCTTCATCCTTCCATCACTGCTTTCAATTACCCCCCACACTCCATTCGCTGCTTTCAATTCCCCTCATTGCTTTCATTTTACCCTCCCCAACATACCATTGCTTTTTATTCCCCAAAACCGGTCATTGCTCTCAACCCTTCAACTCCCCAGAAAGCAGAACAAGCACTGGCATTGCCAATAGGTTTCGCATTTGGAAAGCTGGAGCTATTAGTTTTGTAAATGACATTTTATATTTATATATTGTTATTGACAATGCCAATAACGATATATAAATATAAAATGTCATTTACAAAACCAATAGCTCCAACTTTCCAAATGCGAAACCTATTGGCAACGCCAGTGCTTGTTAGTCTTGTTGATGGGTGGAAGCGAGTGCACATACCCTGTTCGATTGTATAAGTCGGCGCATCCGTGTGCCCCTACACTTTTAAGTGCACTATAAGGGCGAGTTTGTGCATCCTGGTGTGTGTGTTTCTTTTTTTTCTTTGCACAATGTGTGCTTGCGTGTTTATTTGTGCGGTCTGTGCTTGTTTTTCCCTCCTTAGAAATACGCATCCACTCATTAACAAGTCAGAACACTCAAGTTAACTCATGTTGTGAGTGTGTGTATTTTGTGGGAGAGCATGTACGTATTTGTTTGCCTGTGAACTGTTTGCGTCTCTAAATCTTTCAAGTGCTGTTTACAAGCACTCCTATTCTAACCAGGGTGTGTGTGCTTACAGTGAGAGAAGTCAAAATATGAGTGGGTGTGTGTGAGTGTGTTCGTCAAAATACGCTAGTGTGTGTAATCGCCATTTGGTGAGTGTAAATGGGTGTTTTGTAGATCTGTGTCTGTGTTGGAGAGTCAATGTTGTGCGCCTGCGCGCGCTGGTCTGCTGTCTTGGACAAGTCAATCTTAAGACACAACAAAACAATAACACAAACTTGCGCGTCTGAATTTGGGGCAGACACACTTTTTCATTGGGCGTTCCTTCTGCCTAGGAAGTTCTGAGAATTGCTCGAAAAGAGTGCATCTCTGAACGGATTCTCTCGCAGGAGGGCTCCTCGAGTCGGGTTTGGTGCTTCTCGGAGGAGTAAGGTAGCAGTGAATGCGGTCGCTGTCCCATGCACATCCATACTAATAGGAAGACCTGTTAGAATATGAGCCCTTCCTACGGCGCTTGTCAGTGGTGGATTACTCTGTTGCTCAAGATTCCAAGTTGTTGACAAAGGAAGAGGATATGCAAGTATAGTCGGGAGAATATGCTAATTACGAGATGTGGGGCATGCCAACAGAATCTGTGTGGGGATCGGGGCAGTCTGAGATGTAAAGCATTTAAACTTTCAATTTGTTTATCTGTTACAAAGTTGGTACCTCGCAAGGGTGTCAGATTTCACTTATTCATAAGTGCAGTGCAAAGTTGTTTGTAAATAATGCGTCGGTCGGCCGGAGTTCCTTAGACTCTCGAACAGCGAGTCTCAACTGAAGCTTTGGCCGGAGGAAAGCCGGATGGGGGCGGGAGAGCCTGGTGGGGGGGCGGGAATGCGAGCGAGGGGAGAAGTGTGGCAGGCAGATGCGCGGAGGGAAGCCGGATAGGGGCGGGAGAGCCTGGTGGGGGCAGGCGGATTAGGGAGATGCGCGTGCTTGTGTGGTCACGAGACCCGCGTGACTCACATGCACTGTGAAGAAACCGCAGTGGTTTGACAAGTCGATCGAGCCCTTGAATTTTCGCCTATTACATTCGCAAGCGAATGATAATAGGCGAAACCTAAAAAGTATTGGCAGAGCTTCGCCAATGCTTTTATTTATTTATTTTGCACTTTTATATAGCGTCAATTCAATTAAATTGCTTTACATGAGCAACAGTTACACTGCACAGTCACTCCCACCTGCAGCGAGGTTATGGCACGCTCAAGTTTCTTTCATTGCTAATTAATTTGCATGCTGAAGGAGTGAGTGTAATATTTAGCAAGAATACTCCCCCACAAGCTGTTAGGTACTAAAAGCGGTTTATTCCAAAGTACACCTAATCCATCGCTAGCTTAAAGTAACTGACAACAGATGACAAGCAAAACAGTAATTGAACATTACAAACCGAAATTCCTAATTGTATTAATCTGCATGTGGTTCTACTCTAAGAACCACATGCAGGAGACACCACATATCTCCCTTCTTTATATCTGCATAAATAATAATAATCGGGATTGACCCTAAACCAAACAAAGCTGCGGTAGTAGTTTACAAATAGAATGACCAGCACACCACAACCTTATATACAGGGACAAAATCTTTAAGATAATGTGATGGCACTTTTCTACGATAACCCATTCTTACGCTATTCATATTATCATTCTGATCACCCCAAGATTTCCTATCAGAACTAATAGTCACACCCTCTCTTTGGTTTCTGATATGCACATATTTTGACCTTCCTTCACCCCCACCACTTTTTTCACCATCCATGCTGACCTTTTCTTTCATTTCCTTTTTTGTTTTTTTAAATCACAACCCTGTTCTTGTTCCAAATCCTTCCACCGGTTGTTTTCACAGCATTGCGAAATAAATAACCTAATACATTTTGTTCTCTAGTGAACTTTGACCATGCTGCACAACCTATATAGGTGCTTTAATTTTGACCACATGACCTACTTTGACATCGAAATTTCAGACATGAAAATCCTCCTTTCACCATAAGACTTTCTTCTAGACTTCTCCGACCTCTCGGATCATTTAACTTTATGCCTATGTCCTAATCCATCCAACCTGGACGCAAACAAGTGTTGAGCACTCTACCCTTAAACAGCTTCCCCCTTGGAACTCTTTTATCCTATCTAGACAGTTTACCTTGGCCAACTGTATGCTCTACTTTTTATTTTTTTTTAATTTTCTTTATTGACATTTCAAACAATGTCATTACAATCCAACAAGCCAGTTCTATGAGATACAATAAAGGAGCACGTATACATAGTTACATTTCAGTACATATTATTCATAACAGGTTGCTCCGTAAACATCCTCCTCAAATCCCAATCATAGTGTTAATTGAACAATGGAGTGTACACACATTTTATCAGTGATAAAACAAAGGTAATAATGCTACACATACTCATCCCTGAGAGGACCATTTCTACATTGGCACATCCAACCAATTTTTCAAAATTCGTTACTTGCTCTCCATAATTGGGAGTGGGTGGTTGGTGTGTATGTATCATGCATGCTATGTAGCCTGTGAAACCTCCTCCTCTATCACTTCAACTGTTGTTCGGGAGTCAGCGTTCCAAGTTAAGAACGGATCCCATATGTTACGCGGTGTAGAGGAGGGTGGCATCTATTCCCAGACGGTACTTAATTGTGCGTGCCCGTATGTAATGTCTCTGACCAAATCTTTTATGGAGGGCACACGTCGTCTGCCCCAGTGAACAGCGACTTGGCGCCTTGCAAACAGAAGGAGAAGAGCATGCAGCTTACGTAGCTTGAGCGGAGTGTCTTTTACAAATCCCAATAGGCCAATCGCAGGGGACAGGCCCAGTAGCATCCCCAATATGTTGTTTACCGACTCAAAGATCTGCACCCAGAAGTCGGCAATCCTGGGGCAATGCCAAGCCACATGTAGGAATGTGGCTGGAGCATAGCCGCATCTCCAGCAGTCACTCTCAGCCTGAAGGCCCATACGGTGAAGGATCAAAGGAGTTCTGTAGTATCTATGCAAGTATTTGAAGTGAATTAATCTTAACTTGTAGTTCGGAGAGAACTCCGAGAGTTGCCCACAGCAGTATTCCCACTGGGCTTCGGTCAATGGTGTTTCTAACTCATCGTTCCAGTGCTTGAGAGAGTTTGGCGTTACAATCGGGGCAGTATCTTGCATGCGAGTGTATAGGCGTGTAACAAGTTTACGAGGGGAAGGAGATTTCAGCAAGTTTTCCAATGCAGGCAGGGTTGGCGGCGCCTTTGGGATTTCCTCCCAGAGTAAATGGCACGCCGTGCGTATTCTAGGATATACAAAATTCTCAGTGAATGTCACCACCTGCCCCTCGGGTGCTACTGGGGGAGGTCTAAATTCGTCTCCAGGGTATAGGTCCTCAAATGTTTGGAGACTCTTTCTGAGCAAGAGACTTACTCATACTGTCCCGTATGCAAGGCATCATTGGATTCTGAGGGAGAGGGACAGAAAGAGCATATAGCAATGGGATCCCCGCCCTTCCGCGCAGTTCATCCCACAACCAGCACAGGGTCCCAACAGAGTCTATGTGGCCACGAGGGCGGCGTGGCTTTTGATACAACGCGACCTTGAGCGGAATGGGGGCCATAACATCAGCCTCGACCGCTACATGCGGCTGGAATAGGGTCGGATGCACCCAATAATGTAAAAATTGTGCTTGAGCACACAGTGCATACATCCGCATGTCTGGGGCTCACAAACCACCCTGCCGCAGTGGGAGAGTCAGTAAATCCCAAGAGGCTCTAACCTGTTTTCTGGTCCACACCAGTGTGATCAGATGGGATTTGAGAGTATCAAAATAGTGTCTAGTGAGTGGGACCGGTATATTAGCAAACAAATACAAACATTTTGACAGGATAACCATTTTGGCTAGTGCTATCCTGCCAGCCAACGATAGTGGCAGTTTGTCCCACACTTTTATCTTATCCTCCAGCCACATCATCGCTCGGCCGTAGTTGAGTCGCAACACCTCATGCGTATCCCGCCTGATCCAGATCCCTAAATACTTGACTTCTACAGTCTCCCAGCGCAAAGGGAATTCTGACACTACCGGGGGAGTACCCTCTGTCAACGCGAATATCACTGACTTGGCCCAACTGATAAAAACACCTAAAATCCCACCAAAACGTATGAACTCCCTCAGCAACGGGTCCAAATTCTCTTCGGGGTTCATAATGTAAAGCGTGACATCATCCGCATATAGGGAGATAAGCAGACTACAAGAGCTGAAACAAATGCCATGTGCAGTATGGTGTTGTCGGATACGAGCCGCTCCATTGCAATTGCAAAAAGCAAAGGGGACAACGTGCACCCCTGCATAGTACCGCGTGAGATCGAGAAGGGGTCGGAGAGAAAACCATTCACCTGTACGTGTTCTGTGGGTGAGGAGTATAGCAGTTTAATACGGTTCATAAAAAGCGGACTGAAGCCCATACGCCTTAGGGATGGAAAAAAGATAGGACCACTCAAGCGTATCAAACGCTTTGGTGGCATCCAGGAACACCACCGCAGCTTTTTCATCTGGATGGAGATAGTGCAATACCGAAAAAATTGGTTGTAAATTATGGGATGTCGATCTTCCCAGGATAAATCCAGATTGATCCAGCAATGCATTCATCGGCAGAAGTGGCTGTAACCTATAAGCAATTAGTTTGGCTAAGATTTTGACATCCACATTAATCATGGAGAGCGGATGGTAGGAGTCTAGTTCCTCCTCCGATTTCCCAGGTTTTAGGAGCGTAAGAATCGTTGCCTCCCTCATGGTCTGTGGTAACACCCCTTCCTCCAGGGCCTCCTCATAAACCGCCAACAGCCTAGGCGCCAATTCCTCGACGTAAGTCTTATAGAAGGCCTTAGTCAGGCCGTCAGGGCCAGGAGCTTTACCGAGGGGCAGGCTCTTAATGACCTAAGCTACATCCTTCACTGTGAATGGGAGGTCCATATATACTCTGTGGGTATCGTTGAACCAGACCAGTTCCAGTGTGTCAAGGAATGACTGCAGTTCTTCTGTACTTGCCCCCTGGGTAGCGGTGTACAACCGAGAATAAAATGCAGAAAACTCGCCAGACACCCCCTCGTGGCCTCTAACCACATCGCCCTTCGCATTGCGTATCTCATGAACAAACACCGCTGATCTAGATGGTTTAATCATGCCTGCCAGAGTGCGACCCGGCCTATCCCCTTCGCCGTATCTACGAGCCTCAGCATACTTACTTAGGAATTTCGTTTTGCGTTGAGCCTCCTCTGTGTAATCTAATAATAGCGATTTTAGTTGCTGCGCAGTATGGGGATCGGTTGTGGAATAAAAAGTGCCCTCTAGTGCCTTAATCTGGGCCTCCAGGGAGGCGAGCGTACCCCGAAATGCCTTTAGTACCCCCGCCTGTTTCGCAATGCATTGGCCTCTAATCACCTCCTTAAAAGCCTCCCAGAGCGATGCTTTGGTGTCCACAGATCCCACATTGTTGGCAAAATAATCAATTATATCTCCCCGTATTTCTTCCTTAAAAGCCTCATCTAGGTCCAAGCCGCAGCGTCCCTGGGTACCAGCCAAAAGTCCAGGCGAGACCATGCACTATGATGGTCTGATATACATGTGCCTACCTTCACCAGTGGGTGTCTATTGTGGCATATGTCTACTAGATTCCCGTCTGTAATTATGGACTAGAAAAACAGCTCCACGCAGCCAGATGCAAGACCCGAGCCACTCCACTCCTCTCCATGGCATCATCAAATATGGCATTAAAATCACCACCCCACAGCACAATGTCAGACCCTGTCGTCTTAATTCTAGACCACACATCGTGAAAGAAATCGGGGGAGTCTGTATTCGGACCATAAATTGCTGCAATCACCAGGGACAGACCCCCCCAACATTCCACATATGATGATGTACCTCCCCTCAGAATCTGTGCACTTCCCTCTTGCGCCAGTCCACCCCGTCAAATCAAAACAGCTACCCCTCTGGCATAATTAGAATAAATGGATGAGTACATGTGCCCTCATCTGCGATGTCGCAGCTTCTGGGACGGCGCAGCGTTTAAATGTGTCTCCTGCAACAGGCAGATGTCGTTATGATGCCTGGTTAAATAAGCATGTACAAGCCTAGACTTACAACAATCGTTCAGCCCTCTAATGTTCCACGTTAACAAATTCAAAGGTTTTGCATGTGTGCATCTAGATAGATCCCCACAGTGGGCAGTAGGAACTCAGTGAGCATAAAAATCAAATTGTAGTGTGTGTACCGCGACCAACATCTAGTACTCGTACTGGCATCAAACAGACTAACAAACCATCCCCTCCAACCTCCCACCCACTCCAACCCCCAATCAAGTTGCAGGATATCCCCCCCAGCAAGCAAAAACTTAATCTATTGGAAATTAAAGGGAAACTTCCCAAGGGGGCGTAGTAGCAATAGCAATCACACCTGAGTGAACAGGGTGGCTGGGAATTCTGTAGTGTGCGGTACAAGCCCTCCCCAACACCACTAGGCAAATCTACTAACAGACAAAATCCAACATTAAAACCCACAATTATGTCTATTAAAATGACCATACAGTTCAGCGTTGTGTTGAGTAGGCACATAGGTCAGCAGATACAGTGTCACAAATCAGTAATTGTCGCTAAGTTGGCCAGTGGCCGATGCCGCTGCTCCGCGAGAGTTTCCACCTTTCTTCCGCCCCCGACATGCTTGGCGAATTCTAGGGCAGATTTTGCATTAGTGCGCAGTGCAATCATACGAAACCTTTAGTTTGGCAGGGTAGAGCAAGGAATAGGGAATCTGCGCCTGAAGAAGTATTCGCTTGGCCTGTAGAAATTCACGTCTCGCCGCTTGAACAGCCGGGGTAAAGTCTGGGTAAAAGGATATGTTGTTACCTTGGTAGGACAATTGGCCTTTTTCTCTAGCCATTCTCAAAATGTTATCCCGGTCCTGATAGTTCAGTAATTTGGCCAATATTGGTCTAGAAGTCGCACCCACCGGCGGCTTTTGACCCAAGGATCTGTGTGCTCTTTCCACAACAAATACAGGGGAGAACGGAGGGTCAAGCAGAGCGTGTAGAAGGTCTGTCACATAGGTTTCCATCTTGGCAATTGCAGTGGTCTCCGGAATGCCCGTAATACGTAGGTTATTTCTACGTGACCTCGCTTCCAAATCATCATTTTTGGCGCGGATTACCCCCAAAAGCTTATCCATATGTAACAGTTGCTCCTTGGTGGCCACTTGAAATTTGTGAAATTTAGTTTGTCGGTTTTCCAATACATCCAGGCGAGTTTCATGGACAGTAACTTGAGTCTTTACGGAGTCCAGCTGCGTGGTCAGGGTGTATAACTTAGAGTCGATATTTCTCAAGCTGGAACGCATTTCTAACATGAGGGTGCGCAGATCTTCACCTTGGTCCTCAGATTGCATCTCTTGTTGCTCATCCGATTGCGGCTCAGAAGGCGACTCATTTTGGCGTGTAGAGCGTTTATCAAAGTTGAGCTTCGGCTGCTTAGCATCTTGCTTGCCCATGATGAAGCAATCAAACAGCGTTTTGCAGATACTGAAGCAAAATCAGAGTCCCTGGCCTTAAGTATGTCTCCGGGATTCCCAGCCACTGGCTCCCCCCCCCGCAGGTAGCGCAATTCGGGGCGAGCAGAGCAGCCTGTCTCAATTTAGGAACTGCACAATTCTTCAATGTCGCACTGCACCGGTTTCCAATTGGTCACCCTCAACATACCACAGCGCCAGCATCATCCAGGTAGGGTAGGGGAGGTAGGCTTGCCGGTCGCTTCTTGGCGCAGAGTACAGAGGGGAAAGCCACGACTAGGCTTCCCTGAGGGCAGAATCAACACCGGAGATATTCAAGCCCAGCGCAGGTAGCAGAGTGCAGACTCAATATAGGCCACCATGCAGGCAGACAGGGGAGCACAGATATACCACAGCTCTCCAGGGAGGATCCACACACAAGACGCCTCGCCGTCAGCATGCAGAGGCTCCTCGCCCTCACTGGCACAAAGCCTACCTTCAACAGCGAGGTGATCGGGCAATCACAGAGAAGCTGCTCCAGGGGTCACAGCGCCTCGGTGCCACAGATCACTCCTCGGGTCATATGGAGAGAAGGAAAAATCCACGGGCGTTCAGGCTCTCCTCAACGTTATGCTCCTTTTCTCCCCACTACTGCCTCACTTGCCACTAAATGTCTCCTCTCTCCCAGCAAGCGCTCACCCTTCCTTCGCAATCAGGGACTCATGCGCGGTATTAGAGCTGCTCTCGCTGCAGTATATGTCCCAGCTCCACAAATCTCACCTCAAGGCACATCCGCGAAGAGCGGCTCCCGGGGGGAGTGCAAGACAACCCCCCGAGGCGCTCCCGTGATCACTCGCCCTCCCATCTCAGAGCCCCCAAAATAGCGACGGCAGTCCTTCTCCGTCTCGCCAGGACTCCTCCTCACCGCGATCAAGGGCGTCCGCCAGCAGCAACTGGGGCCAGGTACCACAAAGTTCAAAGGCCTCACCACTTCACGCCAATGCTGCAGCTATCAGTCTCAGCAAGGCAGGTCCACATACGCTCTCCGCACCCTCACCAGCAGTTTCAGGCCTGCAGCTCTACGTCAGGCCCGGGCTAGAGTTTCGAGACAGCCGACCTCCGCACACCAGAGCAGACTGGGGCCGCGCAGACACCAGACAGCGCCTCTGTTTCCACACCACAGGATCCACTCGGAGCGCGGAGCTCACAGAGCGGCAATCTACAGCGGGTTATCAATCCACTGGTGTCAGGAACAGGCCCGCCACGACACCATATGTCAGGATAATTGCAGGATTATACTATACACCCAGCCTGCAGAGCACACTCGGAGACCGGCCATTCCGCTGCTAGGCAGACCACGTCCCCAACTGTATGGTCTACTTAATGTATTTGTTAAATCGCTCAATGGCCCCATTAGTTTCCGGATGATAAATAGCACATTTCTTGTGGATAATACCACAAGTCTTTAGGTAATTTTCCATTTCCTTTGAGCAAAATTGAGATGCATTGTTGGACAAAATACTTTTTTTTAAACTATCTTTTTTGAAAACACTTTCCATGAACTTAATGATGCCAGATGTAATATCCCTGACATTAATTACTGTTACCCACCTTGAGTAGAGATCCATCATTACTGTTAGGTAAGGTGTGGCTTGTTCACCCTGCAACAGACCCACAATGTCAATAGGCACCGCTTCCCATGGTTATCTATGTAGCCCCTGCAAACCATGGGAATATGATGAGTTCTTAACCCTACGTTGCTACACTCCACACACTAACTGCTCACCCAATCTCCACATCCATTCCTAGCCACCAAAAATTAGCCCTCAGACTCTGTTTTGTTTTTACAATATCCAGATGGCCCACGTGTGCCTGTTTTATCAGTTTGTACTGCACTTTTGCCGGTAGAATCAATCTAGTTTCCCTCAGTAGCAAATCCCGGTCTACAGAAAACTCATCCTTGCCCAATTTCTACACTCTCTCAAGATCTCCAAACCTTCCATGACTTATGGCACTTATCACTTCCATCAAAACCTCGTCATTTTGTAGTTATAATTTCTATTCCTCTCCAATTACAGGACCAAGAGTCGTTTCACACACATCTTGCATTACATCACACACATCCTGCTTCGAATACTGGACCTCAGCATGATTGTCACCAGTTTGCTCCTCATCCACGTCTTGATAAGCAGTCTGCACAAACATTTTGTATCCCTGGCAGATACTCCACACAAAAATGTAATTCTTGTAATGCCATTAACCATCTCCGAATCCTTGCCGAAATGCAATCCAACCCCTACTTTTTGAACACCTCCACTAACGGATTATGATCTGACAGCACCACAAACTTAGTTCCCCAAATGAAATTCTTAAATTTCATAAGGGCCCAAAAAATTGCCAGTGTCTATCTTTCGGAGATGTTCAATGTTTTGGAGGCAAACACCATCAGTCTTTCCTGTCTTACTCCTCTGGGGCAACAGCTTCCAAACCTTTATTACTGGCATCCGCAAGGATGTACGTTTCTTCGCCTGGGATAAAAACCTGAAGACACGGTGCCTCTTTCAACTCCTCTGTGATTGCTCTGAACCAAGTAGTTCGCTCCACACAAACTCCTTGCCCTTCTTTAACAAACTTCTCAAATTCACGGATTTCCTTGCTGAGTTCTTTATATATCTCCCATAGTACTCCACCATTCCAAAAAATCAACTTGGTCCCTTCTTTGACTGTGGTGTTTTCAAATTACTTATGGTGTCAAACAAATCCTGTTTGGGCTTCACACCTGCACCAGAGATCAGATGCCCTGGGAATCTCCCCTCAACCATGCCAAACTGATATTTGCTTCTTTTGAGAGTAAGACCTGCCTCCTTCAACCTCTCAAAAACTTTACAAACATGGTCATTGTGTTCCTTCACAGAGCTACCAAATATTAGATCATCATTTTGGTAGCACTTAACCTCATCAAAATCCTTTAAAATCTAATCTATTATGCGCTGAATCACTAATGCCGCTGAAACAACACCAAACGGCATGGTTTTGAATTTGAAAGCGCCCATGGGTTTTATGAATGCCGTGAGGTCCTTTGACCTACCATTCAATTCAACCTGATGGTAGGCTGGCGTGGAGTCCAATGTGGTGAAGAACTTCGGACCCTCTCCCAACTTCGAAATTATATCCTCTGTGTTGGCAAGAGGGAACTTGTCCACCACAAACGCCCTGTTCAGTGCCCTGAAGTCAACACAGAATCGGATGTCCCTATTGCTCTTCTTGGCCACTACAAAGGTGTCAACCACTCTGTAGCCTCAACCTCCACTATACCCCTGTAGCCTCCAAACTCTTACATTCAGCGCTCACTTGATCCTGTAATGTTAGAGAAATTCTCCTTACTCTTGCAGTAACAGCATATGCACCATCTTTTAACATCTCTTCTAAAAATGTTCCTGCTCCCATTTCAACACTTGTAGAAATGCCCTTTCTTCCCACAGCCACTGCAATAGACACTCACGTCTGGGCACGAAGTTGAGTTTGCTCTATGACCACTATTGCCAAACCCAAAACCTTCTCCCATGAATTTTGTGACCACCTCCTTCTCTTTTTCCTTGACCACCTCTTTCTTTTTTTATCTGACATGCCAACCCTTCCACCTTCTCTGAACTTGGCATACTTTTCTCTTTTCCTGAACTTAACTCCGAGACACACTTAAACATGTGCTCCACTCTCTTAGCCACCATTATCACTTCTTTCAACCACAACTCCTCCCTGATCTTGTCACACACATCTCCGGACAAACTGATCATAAATTCTTTCCTCTAACATCGTACCAAATTTGCACATAGCTGCCAACTTCCATATATTTGTTATATACACTCTTCAACTGTCTCATCTTTCCCTTGTTCATGCCTTCCAAAATAATACCTCTCCATTTCCGTGCTCACTTTGGGAAGGAAATGTCTGTCCATATTCAATAAACCTCTCATACTCATTTAGATAACTTTATTCCTCAGCGCACAATTCTGGAATATTCTCCATAACCTCTTGTCCCTCACACCATAATAATGCATTAAAAAAAGAATGCCTCTTTTCTGCTCTTAGCATTGGCCCACACACCCTTGCATAACGTTTTAACATATGTTTCCATTTGCTCCATAGTATGCTCTGCTGGCCTGGACTGCTTAAAAATAAAAATGGGGGGGAGGGGAGGTGGGGGCGACATAACGTTTTGCCTGATAAATACTGTAACACACACAAAGCGCTACACCAGTAATATATGTCTCTCACTTAAGATACTATCCCCCAGTGTCACACACAGATTAATATATTAATATCCACTAATAACAAGGTTAAAAGGTAAATATTGAAGGTCATGCTTATTGTAGATATTCAACTCAGTAACTGACACATTCAAACTAATACCCTTCATGAAATGACAGGCTTAGGTGTGCCCGTGTTGCGAGGCGCCGCAACAGGAGACAATGGAGCAGGAAAGAGACACAGAAACCTTTCCCCCTTACCTATCTCCATGTCCTCTCCTCTGTTTTCAGCCAGAATCCACAATGCAAGATGTAAACTATGCCTTTAAAGATCTGACTCTGCGATCCGTTTCCTGATCATGTGACCTGGTCGCATGATCCAATGAACTGGTACTGCGATGACGCGTAAATAAGGGCCCCTCTCCAGAAGACGCGACGGACGACCTGCAGCCAGAGAGCAGCTTCGGAAACGAAGGACCACCCACATACTCGCCGGAAGATAACCAGGAAAAAAAAACGCCAAGAGAGGAGAAAACGCCACTGGTTTTCACAAAGACCGCTACTGGGACAAACCAAAAGAGGGAGACGGACCCTATTCGGCGCGACGAAGATTCCAGCCACGTTCCAGGAGGGAAATGGCTTAGCAAGGTACAAGTGCGTTTGGGGAAAGGGAACCCGGGCTCTCAAGTCCGGTCGGGAGGAGTGAGAAGAGTGTGGTGTATGGGTGCTACCAGAGTCACAAAGCTGCGCGTAGCGCCAAGCACAATGCTCAGAACACTGGTGATGGCATCTGGTCATCTCCCCACACACCCTTTCCCATATCAGTTTAAGGGCTTTGGACAACATCCTCATGTCGTTTTCTTTTTTTAGGAGGTTTTTTTTTTGTCTTTTTCTGCCCTACACCCTCGGGAGCCTTATAATCCGTGAGGAAGAAACCGACAACACCAGTCTACTCTCTGAGTGAAGGCGCTGCTCTATCAAAAGGTGACTATAAGAAGACGCCTCTCTCAACATTTTCTACTGAGTAAAAGAGAAACCAAGTAAATTTTTGTTGTGAGAATAATAAAACCACCTAAACACCAAGACTCAGTCTCTGTCTTGCTTCTCCACCACGCCACAGCCCGTCACCGAAATTACAGTGTAACCATGAGCTCGGGCGCTTCAACTCAGCGATTACAGTTTCTACCGAACACACTTGAAATGACAGGCGTAGGATTGCCTGTCAACAAAACGACAATGTAATCACGAACTCAAAACTGATTAAATGGTGTGCCTGTCACTGTACTCCTAAATAAAACAACAAAACTACCAGACAAGAAGTCTTTAAATAAGACAGGCTCAGTCTGCTGCCTTAACTGAGGTGTGCCAGTCACCGCTTCATTTCCGTCACTGACCGGCAAATTTCTGTGGTGTGCGAGTCACCGCTGCACCCCTTACCGCGTGGCAACTTTCACTTCACATCGCACTCCGATGAAATACTGCTGCATATGCAAAACGAGACCTTAGGCAAAACTAGACTGGTCATGCCGATTCAACAGTGTATCTGCAGAGCATGCGGCTGAACATCCAAATCACTGCCAGATTACTCCCAATATGGCCGCCCTGTGTCGCCGACGTGTGTGTTTCTTTAGGCAGTGGAGCCTCTTTATAAGAGCAACACGTCCTAGTGGATGAAGTGGTTTCGCACGGCGTTCGGGCACGCGAGACACTTGAACGTAGTCTTGGAACGCACATGCGTTTCAGCACCAAAAGCTCAAGTGCCTCCACAACTCCCACAGGCCTCAAATGACGCCACCTTCCTCCCACTACACTTTCTTTCAATTTCCTCTTCTGAGCTCTTTGGTTTTTCTCCGAACCTTTTGCTGGTCACCAACACCACACTGGAGAGTACCGCCACCGCTGGCTGCCAGTTTTTCCACAGAACATGACTTCAGATCATAAGGCTTTTAAAAAGAAAATCCTTTCATTTCCTTCATCATCTCATTGTTACTCCATGTTGAGATGTACCTACACCCATCATCACCAATGTAATGTTTACCAAGAATACTCATCCCATGCTGTTAGGTACCAAAAGAGGTTTATCCCAAAGTATACCTCGTCCATCACCAGCTGAAAGCAACTAACCACAGATGGCACGCAAAACAGTAATGGAACATTACAAACAAAAGTTTGTTATTCCATTAATCTGCATGTGGTTCTACTCTTAGAACCACATACAGGAGACACCACAGTAAGCCTGTTTGGTGCTGAGTGAGGAATTGCATTTAGTCAATTCCCTAAACAGTGAAATTGTTGTGTGGGGCGGATATTGCCAATACCGGCTGATAGAGTCAGCACTGATATTAGTTCTTCCACCTAAAAAGTGCCATGAAGCGCTGGCCACTTCATAGCACTTTTTTAAAGCATCCTCTTATCCACCTCCCTACTGGCCCCCCTTTCTACATACACCCACATCGACTGTCAAAGACCATAGCGAGGCCATGGGCGAGAGCTATTGGATTTGCCAATGCTTGTTTTGTTCATTCTAGCGCCTGCTTCTATTCGCATAATTACGTACTTCCCCCTTGCTTCCACCCAGCGAAGTTTTCCAATTTCATGCACCCCTCCCTCCTTATCGTTTCTTTCTCATTGCCACAAGAATGTCTTGCATGTTATTGGCTTCATACACAGCACAACTTTAAATTGAGCAGATGTGTTAAACCTATATATACACAAGGCTTAGTGTTCGATGAATCTTTGGTTTACTTAATATGATTTGTTGCTGTTCCGCCTTGCACAGCTCAGGTTGCTATTTATGTTGTAATGGACAAGACTTAAACATAAAGTGTGTTTTATATGTTGTTTAGCGTTTTAAATGATGTTCTACAACAAGATACTATGTCAAATAGTCAGTTTATTCATATAAGTGTGAGTGCGTCAAGCAACTCTGATTTTAAATTAAAGACTATAAACAATGATAGGCTTGATGCACTGGTGTAGGTGCAACTAGGAAGAACGGATAAAGATTCATGCTCAACAGTATGTACCCACTGGCATTACTGTAGTCACAGGTCAAGAACATCCAATGAATATCTGCTTAATAAATCAATGCAGAGGCTGGGAAATGGGTGACGCACATTTCTTGAAACGGATCACTCTGAAGACAGAATATATTTTATGTTCAAAGATGAACGTACCTAGCCAAAATTAAATTCCACTGCACTGCCACACCAGTTACCTCAAGAAGCAAGAAGCCACCTGATCCTTTTGCTAATGGTCAATGTGCAGTCTGCACCGTCTAGGCATAGAAACCTTCTTAGACGCACACTGTACTTCAGTGACAAACATGCTATCTGGAGATGTGCAGGTACTGTTACAACTTCTGACGCGGTATTTCACCAAGAAAAAGCAGGAAGCAACATGGTGCCCACCCACAGCAAGGAAGTAAATGTAAAGACGTAGCAAAGGTGCTATGAGACCTAAAGAAAGCAAGAATAACAAGCACTAGCAAAGCAAATAGGTCCTGCCAATACAGAGCTAGTTTTGGCTAGTGGGACAGACTGGCGAAGATTGGGTTAGGTGGGTTAGATTGAGTTAGGGGAGATAGATTGGGTTGGAGTGGATGGATAGATTGGGGATGAGTAGATTGGGGCAGATTGCAGTGGGGTGGGGTAGATTGGAGTGGAGTAGATTGGAGGGAGGGAAGTGGAGTGGTGTGGCATACAGTGGAGTGGCATGTCAGAGTAGAGTGGTGTAGTGTGGAGTATGCATGGTGTGATAGAGCACTGCCATTACAGACAACATTGCATTTGTACCGAAATACGGTTCTACAGCGCACAAATGATAAAGTGTGAAAAAGTCATCATTTGGTGTACTGATGTGCTTTGATTGTATTAAAATATTTTTTCCATTACACTTCAGAATTACAAATAAATGTGCTTAATTTGTACTAATTCTGATATACTCTGAAACATCAGCACAGTTTATTTTGTGTGTGTGTGTGTGTGAGAGAGAGAAGAAAAAAAACACCCTACACCCTCTCCTCTTAGGTGGATACTCACAGCAGGATTGTCACATAAATTCTCTCACTTTGAAGTCATAGAAAGAAAAGTAAACACCAAGCTCCCTCGGAAGAGAGGGCTTGACATTTTATCTCTGTCACTGAATGTACAGCAAATGTGACCAGATAATACCAAATTTAAAGGCCTGGTTCCAGAAAGAGAGTTCATGGAAGAATACAGTAAACAAGATTTGGGAAATAGGAGAGACAAATTAAAGATGGACAGCCTAATGCAAAAAAAGAAAAAGACAGCAAACAGAAAACCAGAACATGTGAGTTACATACCACAGAGACAATGGTAAGCAAGGGGATGGTATACATTCCTATGTCAGCTCTCTGAATGTCCATAAGATGGACCCCTCAGAACACGGAGCCTTAGTGCCACTGCACCGGCTATAACAATGATAGCTATGCACCTGCACAGATGCTCCTCCTAGGGCACTAAAGCTTGAGTGTCCTGCTCTGAAAAACACAACACAATTTCGGTTTTGTTAGCTCGCGTGCAAAGTTGCAGGTCTAGGTCATATGGTTATTGAATGGGTTGGGTTATCTGGGCCCACTGAAGCAGCAACACATTTTTTTCAGATTGTGGACCTAGCCATATCTTCTGGGCATGTAGATCTGGGCATGTGAAGTTAAGGCTGGTTATAGTTAATGATGTGAACAGGTAAGTGGGCATGTGGGTTGGACCATGCACGTTCCAAGGCGCATGGACTAAGCATTGCATGATAGTGGGTATGTAGACAGAGATATATCGTGTTAGACCTGACACCTTTTGGCGTGGTTCTTCCCCCATCTTTTTGCCTCTGACTCATGTGTTTTGATGCTGTGCTGGATTTCGTTTTTGCTGATTTAGATGCTTTGGACACTCTGCCACTGCTGATCAGTGCCAGAGTGTAAGTGCTCCCTCTGTGAATTGTGATATTGATTGAATATACCTGATTGGCATATTTGTATCACCACGAAGTCCCTAGTAAAGTGCACTGTGTGTGCCAGGGCTGGTGATGACAGATGCTACTAGTGGGCCTGCAGCGCAGATTGCGCCACCCACATGAGTAGCTTTAAAATAGTGACTCAGGCCTGCCAGCGCAGGGCCTGTGTGCAGTCAGTGGACTGCCCTGTCCCCCTGGCCAGTGTCTCCACTGGCTGGGCCTAACCCTTCCCTGTCTGTGCACATCAGTCACCCCTATGGAAGGCTCAAGGTACCCCCCTGGGCAGGGTGCAGTGTATAGCTAAGGTAGAGCATGTACTAGTGCAGGTCACATGCTCTGGTAGTGGGCAGCAGCCATTTTATGTGCTCACTGCTGTAAGGCTCTCTTGCTCCATAGAGTAACATGGAGGAGACTGGCCCCATGTGATGCCAGCCTATCTTCCCATAGAAACAAGATGGGACATAAATGGAAGATATCCCTGAACTCAGAATTTAATGACACATCTTTTAGTGAAGGGTGTTTTTAAATCCTGTGTTGGAGAATAGCACTTTTAGAAAGTGGCTGTTCTCTTGTCTAAACCTTTCTGTGTGCCTGGGTTTGTGGAATGCTTGGGTGTGACAGGGGGGCTGCAGAGCCCCCGTAGGAGAGGGTCGGAGCCAGCCCGGGGATGAAAGGGCACATCTGCCTGCCTGGGAGGTGGGAGGAAGGAATGCCTGATAAGTTCTGGGCTGTGCCGGCCACCTCCCCCATGCTAGCTCCCTCCTGATGGTCAACTGACACCTCTGGCCCTGAAGCTGACAGGGAGAAGAAAACCAGAGACACCTCAGTGCTCCGCAACCCCCAGAACTGGTTTAGACTGGACCCAGGGCCTCCATGCACAAAGACTTCAAAGGACTTCAAAGACATTGAGGGGTATAAGGAAAGGACCCCTGACTACAGAAGTTTAGATTCTGAAATTCTGCAACCAAGAAGGAACCTCGGCTGGAAGGAGGACGGCTAGAGAACCAAAGGAAGATTGCCTTGCTGTGTGCTCTAAGGGCTGACCTGTTCTACTGTCTACCTGGAAGCTGAGGAGGAGAAAGGGACTTTGCTGTGTGCTGTGACCCTGCCTGCTTGCAACTGCCAAGACTTTGCTGTGTGCTGTGTCTACAATCTTGAATCTCCAAGGGCCTGAGAAGAGCTGGCCCCCTGTCTGCAACCCAGGAACATAAAGGTTGCCCAAGGACCACAAGACCCTGCTGTGCCCCCTGAAGCTGCTGTGTGGCGAGGAGATCGTGAAATCCTGTAGGTTGCCCGATCAGTGTGTGGGCTGCTCTCTCATCTGCTTGAGGGCGCCGCGCTGACCCAGCCTGCTGAGGGGCCAAGATCGGCGTGTTCATCGACACGCGTGTGTGTGTGGCAGCCCGGAGACTTGTGGGCCTTCCCAGTGCTAGGCGCACTGAAAACGACTGTGAGCTGTGTCACCACCGCGGCCCGTGGGCCAGGAATACCCCCCCCCAAGATCGCCGATCGTTGGGGAGCTGAAGCGCCAAAGAACGAAGGCGCCCCGCTCCCATTGGTGGAGGGAGCCGAGCCCCCTCACTAACGCCGCGACGGGATTGGCCCGTGCGGCGCAGCGTCATCCGTGGTGGTGGGCCGTGATTGGCCGAAGTCGCGGAGCGTCACGGCTTGACTGTCCCGGGAGCCGCTCTGCCATTGGCTGACTCCCGGGTGCACCAGAGGCTCGTCCAGACGCCGCGACCGGATTGGTCCCCGTCCTCAGGACCCAGGGAAGTGCTGCGCGATCACCGCCGGGCCCGGGAAGAAGCGACCTGCCCTCTCCGAGGGATTCCCCCGAGTGTCTTCCGCCCCGGCCTGCCGTCCCAGCCTTTAAGCGCCTGGCCCGCTCCCCGCCACTCGTTGGATTGTCGAGAGCAGGCGGGGGAGCAGGAGGGACCGGCCGGGGCCGTGGACGAGTGAGTTCTGGTCGGCGCAGGGCGCCTGGGGGCACACAGAAGAGCGTGGTGGAACCCGGGGAGGAAAAGAGCCCCCGGGCCTCGCGAGGAAGCGCACTTGCAGCGCTTAAAGGCCAAAAGTAAGATTACACGGGGCATTGTTTTCCTTGCTCGTTTTTAGAGCTACTTGAACAGAAATCAGGGGCATTATTATTTTTAGCCACTGATTTGAGAGACTTGAGACTGCTTTTGGTTCTGAGAACTGCCTATGTACAAGTACCATCAGAAAGATTAAGTGCAACCCTTAAGATAAAATGCAACATATTCTTAACAAAGTGATTATCGTGCAAATGCCTGATTTACTTGCTGAAACTAGATAACGTTATATATTTTTATAAAAATACTTACCTGTGTGGTCTCAGTTTGTGGTGGATTGGGGATTATTGTTGTGTTAAGTGCAAATGTTATCCACATTGCCTCTGTTTAGCCTAGACTGCTCGCGCCATGCTACCTAGAGGGTGAGCAGGGGTTATCTCAGAGGGTTATTCCTTCGCCCTGACTAGAAGCAAGGGTCCCTACTTGGTCTAAGGTACTTACCTCTGCCAACCAGACATGGCTTGTCCTGCTTAATGACATGTGAACTTGGCCATATCTAGCCCTGGGCTTGTGAGCCAAACTATGCCTGTCCCTGGGAATGAGGACCTAGCAATAATTATGAGCTAGCATGTGTATGGATGAACTAACAACATCTGCATAACACAGGACTTCAACCATACCCTTTTAAAAGGCATGCAATGCTGGGCATACGTATTAGCTGGCATATTACTGGATAATTATAGCTATGCATAGTGCATGACCTTAATGTATCAGTAACTTTGCACGTAGAGCAGACCATGCCAGTTTCTCGGACCACAATGTACCCATTTCTGGGCATCTGAATCTAGCACCACTCACTGATAGCTATGCACGTTAGAAAACATATGGAAATAGCAATGCCACTTATTCTGGCAGTGTGGCTTAATGGCTATACCACAATGATATAGTGCCGGACTTGAAGATCCCTACTGGCAGGCAGGCCGACTTGTCCATACTAGTTAATGGTCACTTGAAGCTGCCCATACTTATTAACTGGTATGTGAAGCCAGGCTTTCAAGTGAGCAGGCTTGAGGACCAGGCATTGTTAGTAGGCATCTGGACCCGGAAATAATTGTTGGTACGCATGTTAATTGTACCACTAGTGGTTATACATCTCTAGAGGCAAGTTAACCTACTAGCCTGTTACTGGACGTGGCAGAAAAGGTCACACCTGTTACTTGGCATTTAAGAACTGCCCCTGCCTTTTTCTAGGTATGTGAAATAACATTTTACAGGGGACGTGGAAAAAGGTGTTATTGGTTAAATGTGGAAACTAAAGACACAATACAAGCTTTACATAATGAAGAAATTAAACGAGTCTCCTGTAACCTGATACAAAAGTATACGTGCTGAGGCCAGAGCGTGTACGATCAGCTTTATGAGGGTAATAAGCACACATATAAACACTAGCAACTAGAACTGCTCTCGGGTACCCTGGACAGCTCGGTGAACAGTAAGGTCCTGGTTCAGATCAGTGGCTCCACTGTTATACAGATGCTATGCAACCATTCCTCTTTTGAGCATTAGCACCCAAACAGACTGACACATTTCCAGCAAAATGTTCCCAAAAATTTGAGCAGCCTTTCTGGTAAGCTGCTATACTTGATCATCATTCGTAATCAACACTACAATTTATCTCGCACTAACCTAGAGTTTCTAAAGAACCCTCGGTTCTATACTGAACGTAATCTGGCATATGATGAATGTACCAAAGTATAAATCATGAATTCTGACATCTTATTTATTGGCAACTATTTTATTGGGCCATTTATTGGTATGGGAAACATTTGATCTATACCTTAGCTTTGGAGGGAGAGCTGAGAATTACAACTCTGCAAACCAACAAAGGATGTGACTCAAATGATGGTGCATGATTTTGATGAAATAAGTACTGTTTGCACCAACCCTATGCATTAGTAGAGCCCATAAAAGGTTGGGCTCCATTCAGACAGACTTGCGAAAAAGGGACAGATTGAGACCAAGCAAAAAAAGAGCAAAGAAAAATGTTTACATTTAATCAGGAGTCAGAACAAGGTCCAGAATTCAAACTTCATCATGGGTAGGAAATCAGACACTGAAAAGTATTACAGAAAGCATTAAATTAATCGATGAACCGATAAGCTCACTTTGTCCTGGTTCAGCTCTCATTTTACCAAAAGAGGCCTTAGGGAAAGACTATAGGTTACAATTGTGTTCACCATAACTTCAACTCGGATCTGGGGGGCGTAATTTCGGCGCGGAGCGGAATGGCTGCCTGGTAAGAGAGCTCGGGACACCAGAAATTCCATTCGATAAATCCCATCCTCTAATGCCCCCTCTGCGTGCTACAAACCCCCCTGGGACGTCGCCTGGGGTACGAGGCACAAATCTGTGTGGTCGGTGTCGACGTGCCCACCGCAGAACTGCCTTCTAGAGCTGCCGATCTCCAGGCGGGCCGGGTAAGAAAATGGCACTGCTCTGAAGGGCGTCTTTGGTCCCGATAGGTGGAGGCTGCTGTGCCGAGGCTGCTTGCGGTGGCAGTCGAGAGGTGCCGGACCATATGCTAACGGGTCTGAGATTGACCGCAGCCGTTCTGGGCTCCTGACGTGGGGCCATATGTGACACAGAAGACTGCGTGGGCTGCTGGGGCGGACCGCACCAGTGGAATTTGCCCAGGCGAGCGGACTGTGCTGCGTGGAGAGACAGCCTGGGCCGAGACATGCCCGGTGCAGAGACCTGTGGATGTTGCGACGAACAACGGAAGGAGACCCTGTGAAACCGGCCAGGGGAAGCTGAAGGACAGAGTGGGAGTAGAGCAGTACGGTGAGTGCAGCGCTGGTGCGGGCTGGGCCTGGGCTGGCTGAGCGGCGCGGTCTTCTCCGGGCGCTGCCGCATACACGTGGTGGGGCTGGTGGGGCCGGTGGGGGACTGGGCTGCTGGGTTGCTGTGGGTGCACGGTTGCGGCGCTGCTTGCTGTGTGCCCTGGGTGCGTGCTGCCTGCTTCTCTGTGGCTGGGGACGCTACCGGGAGAGCTACCGGACTTCTGCTGGCTGACTTAGTGGGCTGGAGGGTCCGGGGCCTTGCGGGGAGCTCCTTGGCTGCGGGAGGAGCGGCTGTGGCGCTGATTGAGGGGCACGGTGGAGCCACCTGAGCTTTACAACCTGCAAGAGAGCCTGCTGTGGATTCTGGTTCGTACAGGTGCCCTAAAACGGACCACGGTCTGATTGACACTAGAGCAAGGTTGCTGGCTAGCGTGGCACCTTTGGTCAGTTAACTAGCTCTGAATATCCCTGATGAACACTAGCGGCTGCAGTTAACTATCACATAAGGGAATTGCCAATCTGGACTTTGCTGTGTGTGCGGGGTGGCGCTGAAGTGAAGACATACCGCCTCGCACACTGAGGCGGTCGTGGCACAACACAGGCGGGGCTGTGGAACTAGGTGGCGTGCGACATCCAGAGAGACTCATCCTCAGTATGGGAAAAACGGACCCCAAACAGGCTAAATTACAGTTTGAGAAACTTGCGGAGAGTGCGGGAGATGACACCAGGGCTATTTTGCTTGAACAAAGGGCCGGCATGAGAATGATAGACAGCAAAATTGACGCGCTGGCGAGTGGGCTGGACATGGTAAAGAAGAAAGTCAAGAAACATAAGAACAGACTGGATGTTTTAGAAAATCGCATGTCTGACGCGCATGATGCACAAGCTGAATCTCGTACGCAGCTCTTACAGATGAAAAAGATACTGGAAGTGATTAGAGCGAAGAACGAAGATTTAGAAACGCGATCAAGGCGTAATAACATACGAATTATTGGATTATAGGAGTCCACATCAATCTCAAAGATGGAGACGTTCATAGATGGCTTGCTGCGTGAGCTATTCGGACCTGCACTCTCCGCGGTGATGATTGTGGAACGTGCACATCGCTCGCTGGGACCCAGGCCTAAGCCCAGTGCGCCGCCCCGCCCGATTATTGCACGCCTATTGAACTATGCTGACAGAGACGCAGTGCTGAGAGAGGCTACAGCCAAGGATCCAGTTGTATATGAAGGCGACATGCTGTCCTTTTTTCCAGATTACACTCCGACGGTCCAAGCGGCGAGAAGAGAGTTTGTGCCAGTAAAGAAACTGCTGAGGGCCGCATCGGTACCTTACGTCATGCTATATCGGGCCAAATTAAAAATCACGCATGAGGAACAAGCACACTTTTTCACTGATGCGAAATCTGCTTTGAAATTTACGAAACACATTTGCAAGTGAGGGCCTCAGCGAAAGGCACAAGATGACACGACTGGAGTGTCTGGATTGGAGGGCACAGACTAATGACTTTGAAGATAGACTGAAACTATTGCGAGTGGAGCTACTCAGGCTCTCGCACACTTGATAGATCATGAGTGCCCGGTTGGAAGATTGGGTAGAGGAACTGCGGATGGCGGGGGAACGCTGATACTGAACGAGTTTTAGTCCCGGGGGTATTACTAAAAAGTTTTAATCGGACCATTTGACCTTGGGGTACGCAGGGGCTTACATAGGTGTAATCCGGCGATCGCACTCTAGTGCGTGTACCCGTCGCCGTTCCTCTTCCCCTAGCGGGTGTTCCCCGGATGTTGCATTGGGTAGTTCTGAGGGACGTTTTGAGGGAGGGGGGTAGGGCTTGGTCTCAACCTAATTGGGAGGTTGGAGTGGGTGGGGGAGGGGGGCGGGTAAAGGAGTTGTGTATTGATTTTTTTTTTTTTTGTTACACATCTGACATGGTACATGCTGCTGCGTTTGGCGGAGATTATAAAGAATCTTTTTAGTCAAGAAGACTTTATGGTGGAACAAACATTTTTAATAACTTCACACTTTATGCTTTCAGAAATTCAGCATTTTGTGAGGAATCTCAAATGCGAACATGTTACAAAAACAATAACAAAGTTAAAGTGAAAGCAGAGTATAAGATGTTACAACAGGCACAGACTCCTCGTCAAAGGGCATCTAAAACTGCTGATCACTTTACCCTGCTGGCAACAATTCCTACCTTTTGCATCTTTGGCCCAGCACTAAACAGGTTCTCAAATAAATAAATCTTTGCCAGCTTCTCGATGCTCCTCTAAATCGCCACCATTCTTGTACAGGTAATTTATTCCATATGCCTCAGTGTAGAGACCATTTCTCTTTTCCCTATATACTAACCTCTTTGTCACATAATACATTCATTTATGTCTACTGATATCAATATGGAAATGCCACCCAAATCATATTCTCGTTTAAAGCTTTCTCCTCCCACTTCCAGTTCAGGAGAGTCCAATTTAAATACAAAGGGCAAGATCCATGACACATTTACAGGCTACAGTAACAAACAACAAAGTGATGATGAAAGGGTTGCCTTAATGTGTATGTGTATGTGTAATTCATTCTTATATAGCGCGAGCTTCACTCCAAGGAGCATCTTAGCACTTTGATAAGACTTGCGCAATAAGACAGGTACCACTCTGCGTTAACTGGGGGTAGCACTACAGGTGTTGGGTCATATCAGGCTTTTACATAGAGCCTTAATCTCAGCCACTGGTAATATCTCAGACTGCTTTTCATTTCTTAATTTTTCACCCACTGCCTTCCTTGAGTATTGATATATTCTAGTCTGTGGAATCAAATAATTGTTACTGTGATGGAAAATAATAATAGCCAAAGCAAAAGAGAAGCTGGAGAAGGAACATCCATAGGGTCTACAGCCCGCAGTGATACAAGAACTGGAATTGGGTCTATGAACTGCAGTAGGTGTGATAGTGTTGATCATTTCCCTGAATCAAAGAACTGTCATGTTAGGGAAGGCGTATAGTAGGTGTGGGAAACGTGGCCACTTGACATTTTGTAAGAGTATCTTGAGGAACAGGAAACAGCCTCAATTGAGACAAAGATGGTAATTGGAGTACTGGCATGAGGATAATTAAATGAAATGAAATATGTTTTTGTATAGCGCATGGCTACCCGGAGGCATCCCAGCGATGCGGAGGCGCAATGAGGAGCCGATGGAATTATGGGAATAGCCATGTCTTCAGGTGTCTGCGAAATGATAGGTGATTGACTTACTTAAGGATGGGGAGGGGCAGAGAGTTCCTGAGCCTAGAGGCGTTATAGGAAAAAAGGCGGCCCCCTGTACGGGCCTTCCTAATTCTGGGAACCTCAGCCAGATGGAGTTCATTTGAGCAGAGACTCCTGGTAGCTTTGTGAGGTTTAATAATGTTACTGATAATGGGGGGACCTTTGCCGTGAATGTTTTTATGTGCGATGCAAAGGGCCTTCAAATGTATTCACTCTTGTATCGGGAGCTAGTGAAGTGTTCCTAGGGCAGGCTTGGCCGAGTAGCGGTTGTTTGTACCTGTAAGGAGCCTTGCTGCAGAGTTCTGGACCACCTGTAGTTTGGCAATAACTGAGGTGGGTGAACCTAAATAAAGGGCGTTCCTATAGTCCAGCCTCGAAAGAATAAACGCCTGAATTAGGAGCTTTCTGGAACTACTGGGTAGAAGAGGCAGTGTTTTTCGTGCTGACTGGAGTAGGCCATACCAAGTGGCAGCGTTTTTTCTGGCCTGAGCTCTAAAAGTAAGGTTGTGGTCGAGACAGATGCCCAGGCTCTTTATTTCCTTTATTGGAGTTGGTGCAAGCCCCATGCATGAAGGCCACAGAGGGTCGCCTCAAGGTTGTATTTTCAGTAAATGACAAACAAGTGGAGTTGATGGTCTATTCTGGAGCTTTGCATCTGATCATTCCAGAGAAAATGGTGGTAGATATGTTGGTGGCAAATATGGTATAAGAGCAAAAGCATATCAATCCTACTGGCTATCACTGTAGCACTATAGACATGTTAGTTTATGTGTGGGTCATCAGTAACTTTAAAGACACACAGATCAGAGGAAAAGTTTATATAGCTAGATCTGCTACACCAATATAGCGGTGGATCAATCAGTATGATCTGCACATAATTCCAAATCTGAGAGCAGCAGATCAGGTCATGGTAATTGAAGACACCAATGGGCCAATTATGAAAGCAGACAATCAAGTATTCTGAGAAATTAGAAGTGTTGAAAGGCAATGTGCGCAAGATTGTTTTAAAAAACAAAAAGGGGCATGTCTGTAAGACATGAAGCAGGGAGGATACCCATTAGTCAGGAGGGAAGAAGTAAAAGCTGTTTTAGATGATATGGTAAAGAGTAGGGACAATGGAATGGGTATCTTCTATAGTGGTAAACAAGAAAATCAAAATGGAACGTGGACAATCGCACTCCTTGGTGATGCGTTTTGATCTTAGTGGTGGGTACCTGGTTTGGTAATTCTCCTGGGTATGAAGATGCGAGATACTGAGAATAGTTGTGTTAGTTCCCGTAGGAGTAACGTCCTCAAGCCTGTACACCTTTTCAGTATTTCAATAATTTATGTTCCAATCTTGTGACGTTGTATTCAGTAAATTATCAGTTTTATTTATACATTCTTTCAATTAGATCTGAAAGAATGTATAAATAAAACTGATAATTTACTGATAATTTCTCTGGAACATCAAGTTACAGTTAATTAATAAAAATTATATTCCTTCGGTTGATAGAAACCATAAAAAGCTCATTTATTTCAATTGCTAAAAATATTACGCACATCTTAAAGTAAAAACACGAAATGTTAAAAACATGCTGAAACAGTCTGTTTACATTTGATGCATATAACATGCATGCTTTAATCTATTCAATCCAAGAGTGAAACAGCAAGCTGAACATATACTCCTCAGTACGCAGGTGACGCACGTCCCCCAAAGCGACAATCCCCCACAAAGAGTCCAGTAGTATGAGTATTTAGCTCAAGCGGTGTGCACCTCCACCACTCCAGCTGTTTCCAAATAGCAGTCGCCAAGACCAATTTTAAAGTTCTCACAGATGTGGATTGCACTACCAATTCCAAACGTAATTCCGTCCATCCACTGTTTCTTTCTTTATTCTTTTACAACCAAAAAAAGCCAAGCATCCAACGCGTTCCATCCAACTTCCGTGGACTTCATCAGGGCTGTGGAACATATAAAACATACCGTATAGTACAACAATCTGCGTAAAAAAGTAGCATATAAATATTTCCAGAGGAGACCAACACATATCACCAAACATCTGTAAAACAATTTGTATACAAAAATGTCCATGTAAGACACTCACGTGTAAAAAAGTCATACATAGAAAATCACAAAATTAAAGACAGGGACAGTCTCAACGGATATCCAGTCACCATTAAATGTAATACAAAGACATGGATGACAAAATGACATAGAATGAGAGGTAAGCAAATGAAAGACAAAACAGGCAGAAGGGATATTTGTAACAGGGTGAATTGAAGTACACCGTGACTGATTAAAGAAGTTTGGACACCAATAAAATACAGGTGTTCCAAAGTGAAGTCGGATAGTTCGCCCAATAGTGTTTTGAATGGCAATGTGGTCTTCTAAGATCGTAGATCTTTGTAATGAGAAAGAATCTTGGTAAGGCATGTAATCTTTCGTTGAAACTGTTCCCTCCTGGATCCAGGGTTAGTTCAATATTCCTCAGCTCCTGTGCCTACAAGGGAGAGCAGGTAAAATGAGGCAAAAGCCATCATCTCGACTGTTGACCTCCGGAAAGTGAGGAGGATTTGTTAATAGTTGCAAAAAACGGAATACAGCTGAAAACAATTATATTTAAATTAAAAAAAGATAATGTCCTTTCCGAATAGGAAAAGACATTGTGACCCCGCCACTTTCTATGGTGTAATGCCAAATTATATCTTGGGTATGGGTCTAAGGTCATTCCCAGTAATTTTGGTTCTAGTAATGGAAAGATCTATAGCAGCATGTAATAATAACGGCATTGAGCCCTCACATAATTTGTGGAAGTATCCATCTTCTTTATTTAACCATATCAGAGATTGTGCGAGTATGTAAGGCCTTAGTTAAGCTTCGATATTATACTGCTTGCCGTTTCTAGATGTGCTCAGGCACATCCTCGCGGTACTCATTTTTTGTTTTTGAGACCAACGGTCCCAGATTTTATTTAATTTCACAAGTAACAAGCCAATAGATCATACAATGTCATATAAACGACAATCAGTACCCGGTCAGTAACATTTTCGACATTTCAGTCGTGTTTAGGTGAAAAATAAACAGTAGCCAGGAAAGATGCATTAGTCCGCAGTTCTCAGTTCCAGGAGAAATCTTGTGTTGCAGTGCCTGCAGCGTACGTCGCTGCAGAAGGGCCAAAGTGGTCATGATAGCCAACAGCGTTTACCCTGGGCCGTGTTCCCTGGTTGGCACGGGTGATGTTAAAGACAGGAATCGCGTCCCACATTACCATTTGGGACACAGGGCTATAGTCGTGTGATCATGGCAGTATGCAATAAACATTGAAGAGAGGGTAAATGGGGCGGGGGAGATCAACATCATCGTGAGCACAGCAGAAACAAACTAACTGCCAATCAAGAGAAATAATAGGGAAGTAACGGAAACAGGAGGGGAAACACATCAACAACAATCGGACTAGTGTGAGCGTGTACAGTAGTGTATCAGTGACACTAATGGTGTATGTGACGCTGTATAAGGACAGTATGGGGGCGGGAATGGCCGTGGATTGAGGACCGCTGCGGCCATGTGGCGGTAGGAGGGAATAATAGCTAGCAGACTTCGTCGGGCGTTACCCCAACGGCCGGGGGGGAGGGGGGGGAGCGGCATGTCGGGGCAGGGGATGACGGGTCCATCACCACTCCGTAACGAAGCGGTCATGTGATACCAGCCTGGGTACAAGCCTGAAGGTAAGCAGTCAGGGTGGCGTCCCACTCTTGGGCAATCGGGTACATTCGGAGTCCCGCCGTCTCTTCTCTGTGTAATGTCACGCTCTCTGCGCTGGCCCAGTTGGCAAATGAGCGACGCCAGTCCACGGGTCGCGGGGGGGCAGTATTCTTCCAGCGTTTCGTGATGAGCCGCTTGGCTGTAATGAGCCCCAGGTCCCAGAAACGTGCCTGTAGTCTGGTCTGCTTGGTCCTCTTGTAGAGTCCCAGTAGGCATGCCTCCCACGTCTTGGGAAGGGCGCCGCCCGTGGCTGCCGCTAATGTGTCAGCGACCGCCGACCAGTACGTGGTAAGGTGAGGGCAACTCCAAAGTGCGTGTAGCAGATCCGAGTTCAGGAGTCCACACCTGGGACATGCTGAAGAGGCGAGGCCAAAGTAGCGATTGAGTTTGTCCGGGGACAAATACGCGCGGTGTATTATGTAATATTGGATAATCTTAAATCTCGCATTACGAGGAATGTTCCTTGCGCCAGCCAGTACTGCGGCCCATTGTTTATCTGACAATTCGCTACCCCGGTCGGCTGTCCATTTCTCTCTCAGTCATTGGGAGGAGAACTGAGTATGATAGTGCAGCGCCTGTGCCAGCCAGTGTACCAGATGGGAACCATCGCCCATCACATGTAGGTACTGTATGAGCATATGTGTGGTCGGCTCCTGAGACAGATCTCCCCACTTCTCCGTCAGCACTCGGAGAAGCCGAGCGTGTGTCAAAAACTGTCCCGCCGGCAGATCTGTGTCGGCGGTCAGAGTCTCGAAGGTCAGTAGCTCCCCATCACTATACAAGTCACCTAGACTGTCCAGGTCCGCCGCAGTCCAACTGCGTAGCACGGATGAGGACATCACGCCACCCCCCCAGGGGGTCCCCAGCAGCGGCAGATTCGGGGCATATGGCACCGTGCTTTTAGTAAGCCTGAGGCTTCGCACAAAGCACTGTCTTGCGACAGCTAAGTGGATCTGGTCGGGAGGCCGGCCTCGCGTCAGGGGGTGGAAGAGCGTTAGCACCCGAGTTGGGGTCAGGGTAGAGTCTTCCGTGGTCGTGTCCATCAGGTTCCTGCCACTAAGCCAATAGGCAACCCACTGCAGCTGGGCCGCTAGGTAATATAGTTCCTGATTGGGAACCGCCAGGCCTCCAGATTCCGTAGCCGCATTGAGGGTCCTCAATGCCACCCGGGGGCGTCCTTTATTCCAGATCAGGCGTCTGGTGAGGGCTTCCAACCCCTTGAATATGCGCGTCGGTACATACACCGGAAGGTTAGCATAAAAGTAGAGGAGCCTGGGGAGCATTATCATCTTTGTCAGCGCCACTCGAGCCGGCACATTCAGTGGGAGGGAGTTCCAGAACGTGACCTGGGCCAACAGCGAGGAGATGGCTCTCACAAGGTTCCCCTCTAGGAGAGCAACGGGGTCTCGATATATGAGGATCCCCAAGTATCGGAATACCGTCGGGTGCCATCGGAGCTCCTCGCCCATCATTCGCACTTCACATTGTGGCATAGTGTCACTGAACGCATAGACCCCTGATTTTGACCAGTTGACGCGGAGCCCTGACATATCCCCGAACACCCGAAAGATGTCCGTGAGTGCCGCTGGTATGTGGGTGAGGTCCCTGACATATAACAGCAGGTCATCGGCATACAGGGACACCAAGTGTGTTCCATCTGCCAGTGGGATGCCCCAGGCGGCTCCGGAGGTCCGGAGCAGTTCTGCCAACGGCTCCATCACGAGCGCGAATATCAGGTGAGAGAGTGGACATCCCTGTCTGGTGCCTCTCCCGATCCTTATCCTGTCAGAGAACAGCCGCCCAGTCCGGACTCGCACCTCGGGCGCTTGGTAGAGGAGCTCCACCATTTGGATATAGGCGTCGCCCAGCTCATACTTTTCGAGCACCTGGAGCAGAAAGGGCCACTCCACCGAGTCAAACGCCTTTTCTAGATCAAGTATTATACACCCTGAGCATGGCCAGGTGGAGATCGCGTAGCGTTGGACTCTAAAGAAGCGACGTATGTTGTAAGACGTGCTGCGGGTGGGCACAAAGCCGTTCTGGTCAGAGTGCACCAGCGTGGGAACTAGGGGCGCAAGCCTCCGAGCCAATGTCGCCGCCAAGATCTTGTAGTCTGTGTTAAGGAGCGCTAACGGTCTGTACGACCCCAGCTCGCACGCTTCCCTGCCTGGTTTCAGCAGGGAGATCACATTGGCCTCGTTCAGGGACGCTGGAAGTTCAGCATCTTCAAATGCCGCCTTGTACACCCTTAACAGTTCCGGTATTAGTAACAAGGAGTAGGCCTTGTAAAATTCTGCCGGGAGCCCGTCCGGGCCTGGCGCCTTGCCATTAGAGAGGGAAAAAAATCACCTCTCGTAGCTCCTCACCAGTAAGCTCTGCTCCCAGCTCCGCCCGTTGGGCGCGAGTGGCCGCTGGTAGCTGCAGTGTCGCTAGGTAATCTGCGATTTCCACCTCGGTGGCTCTCAGTCGCGAGCTGTACAAGGACCTGTAATGCGTTGTGAACGCCTCATGTATCAATTTTTGGGTGAAGACTTCAGTGCCCTGAGTCGTGCGGATCGACAGCACCGACGCAGACTGAGTATCCTGACGGATCAGCCATGATAGGAGTCTACCTGGCTTGTCACCTGTGTTGTGGGTGCGTGCCGAGTGTGCTGCAAAGTTAAGGTTCTTCAGCCTCTCCATCAAAAGGGCGTGATCTGCCCTGGCTGTAATCAATTGGGAGTCATCGCCCTCTACCGCTTCCCGCTCTTTGTCGAGCAAAGTCGCTTCCGCTGTCATCAGATCCCGCTCCACCTGCCTCCGCAGGCCTGCCTGCACACCGAGGCAGCTCCCTCGGGTCACCGTTTTAAAGGCGTCCCACTCAATTTTCGGGGACGAGGTAGAGTCGCCATTGTCCTCGAAGTATTGTATTATCCCCCTGGACATCTCCTCTCGGAATGGAATATCGAGTAAGAGATCCCGCTGCAGTCGCCATGTGGGCACAGGCGGGCGTGGGCGCTTCCACCCGTAATCCAAAGTGTGTGGGTTGTGATCTGAGTGCGTCCGCCCCAGGTAGTCGGTGTCTGTTACGTAGGGAATCAAGTCACGGGACATCATATACCTATCTAATCTAACATGTAATGAGTGGGCCCCAGAGAAGTAGGAGTATACCCGGGCGTTTGGGTTCCTGACCCGCCAAGCATCCTGCAGGTTCCACTGCGTTGCCCAATCAAGAAGGGCCCTGGAGGTTGCTTGGGCTGGGGCGACAGCCGCCGGAGGAGACGAGCGATCAAGGGAGACATCTAGTACACTGTTATAGTCGCCACCTAACAATAGTGGCACGTCAGACCAAGGTGCAATCACCGTCGACAGTCTCGCCAGGAACCTCCCCTGCTCCACATTTGGCGCGTAGATGGAGGCTATAACTATCTGTTGCCCGTCTAGTCTGCCCTGTATGAAGACATAACGCCCCTCTGTATCAATGTCGCTATGTGTCAGTGCAAATGGAACCCCCGGTCGCACCCAGATCAGGGTCCCTCGAGCAAACGCTGAGAAGCTCGTGGCAAATACCTGCCCTCTCCATCTACGGCGAAGTGTGGCGACCTCCGCGGCTGTCAGGTGGGTCTCCTGCAACAATGCGATCTGTACTTGATGTCTTCTAAGATAGGAGTACACCTGATATCTACGTGAGGGTGTGTGCATGCCCCTGACATTCCAGGTACAAAATTTAACCGTAGCCATCACAGTTTCCACATCTCCCAATCACCCGCACACCCCCCCCCAGCCTCCAGCCCGCCCCGGCCACATAAGTACAACAGCAGAAACCAATGACCAGGATTCCAGCCCGCCATCCCACACAGACACAGGGACATAAACTGTGACATGTCAGTGCCGACACTAGTCTCAAAAAGAATATTATCAGAACCATAATGCCAAAAGGGCAACAACAAAACGTGTCGTCGCCCAAACGCTCTAATGAGCTCAATTAATCCGTGAGTTCAATGGGGGGGTGACAGAGTGCGCAACACAAGCAATGTATGTTAGTTCACCAGGCTAAGAGAGCTGTGGTGCCTCCCGTCCACGGGCTGTGAGCCAATGTCAGTGTGCACATCCAGGGCCAAAGTGCCCACCGTCCCAGAGCCGGGATACTCTGTTCCGGAGGCCCCCTCCTTCACCTCCCGGGGGACACTCACCTCTAGGGGTCCGGCCACCCCTTCAACACAATGTCTCTGGCGCACCGCAGACAGCGTAACCCCGACCCCCCTCCTGGCAGTGGGAGCAAGTCAGGGTTCACCGGGGTAGGGGGGGGGGGGCGGGGGCAGGGCGCGGGCCCCGAGGACAGCGCCGATTGTGCTGTCTGAGGACTTCAGAAGCCCCGGTGGGTCCGCCAAGTGGGTCTTCCAATGTAGTGCACTGTCTCCTACGTGGCGCCAACCACCGTGGTCCGCTCAAGAACAGAGTGAGGGAGCTCACTACGTTATCAGGTCCGCCGTTTGGGGTGTGACATCCGGTAGGCCTTCCATGACTTGTTCATCCGGCAGCCCGTACAAGGATTCGTCATCCTCGCTCCCGCGTGATCTGGGGCTGGCGTTGGAGATCAGGATAGGCGACTGTGATCCACCGAGCTCGGCTGCCATCCGGAGGGCTTCTTGCTGTTCGCTTTGTATTTGTTCTGGTGTGGGGCCCATCTCTGTATCTGCAGCGGACGACCTAGCCGGTGAGGGGCGCCGGTGCCTCCGTCTGCGGGCGCCGCGGTTTCTGCGCGGCTCTGGTGGTGCGGTCCCACGACCCGTATCGACTCCAGAATCCAGCCAGGCCGCAGCTGCCTCAGGAGTGTCAAAGAAATGTGTCTTATCTTGTGCTACCACCCGGAGGCGTGCCAGGAATAGTAACGAATACTTGAGAGCCAAACGCCTGAGTCTCTGCTACACTGCCATGAACGAGTGGCGCTGCCGCTGGATCTGTACCGTGTAGTCGGGGAAGAACATCACCTTTGCATTGTCCACTTTAATGTCCGATAGTTTCCTGGTTTCGCGCAGGATGGTGTCCCGGTCGCGGTAGTTCAGCACTCGCATAAGCATTGGTCTGGGGTTGGAGCCCTCCGGGGGTGGACGGGACGGCACCCGGTGCGCCCTCTCCACTACAAAGTGCGGCGACAGCGTGCCCTCCGGCAACAGTCCTCGGATCCAGTCCTCCATATGTTCCGCCGCCTCCCTCCGCTCCCAGCGTTCCGGCAGGCCCACTATGCGTACATTGTTCCTCCGGGCTCGTCCTTCCGCATCCTCCGCCCTGTCCTCGAGGAACTCCACTCGATTGAAGAGGTCGCGTATATGCTTATCCGTCTGTACCAATTTGGGCGAGGCCTCCGCCAAAGTCTGTTCCAGGACTGAGGTGCGTTCGGATAGTTTCTTGTGATCCGCCCTGAGGTGCGTCAAGTCCACTGCCACCTTGTCTATCCTGGTCTCCAGTGACGTACGGGTCAATTGCATGGATTCTTCTAAGCGCTCCATGGCCGCTAGCATGGTGTCTAGTTTGGAGGCAGTCTGGTCAGCCTCGAGGTTCTTCACCATCTTCCCCTTGTTAAGTGCCCCTCCCGTTCCGGTCTTCGCTCTAGTCCCTCCTCAAATTCAAATTTCAAAGCTTTATTCGACGTTTGTCATAAAAGCATCCTTCCTAACCCTATTACAATAAATACTACATTTAAAAATAATTCTAAAACACATATTAAACAATGACAGTCGAATATTATACATGAAAAATACAGAAAATTTCCAATTATTTCTAAAAATGTTTCTTTTAAAAACAATTCATACAATAGACTAGTTAGATTATGGCAACACTCCTGACATGGGACTGGTCAGCACTGCAAGGCAGCCGGGATGGCAGGCCTCCACCACCAGTAATGCAGGGTCTTGGGCGTGTTTGTCACGAGGTCTGGCACTCCGCGTCGCCCACTCTGGGCGCGGTATAACTGGTGAGGGGATCGCTATTCCGCCAGGCCACTCGGGATCCCGCTCAGCGACACCGCCCAGGGAGGGTGCAAAGGTTGCGTCGCAGTCGGTGTAGGAGCGCCTGTGCGCCACTGGATGTCGCTTCAAATGACACGACGGCGACTCTCCTCTTGGTGGGACCGCAGGTAGACTGGTCAATCCAGGCCACGTGGCCTCCCTGGCCGCCCTCGGTCCTCCAGGTGTGGGAGGATCAATCTGTTCGGGTGGTACCGGACAACAGCAATTGTGGTGTAGGGCGTCGTGTCCCTCGGCGAGGGGTGAACCACGGGGCGCTACGCGCGGGTTTGCACGGGATCCGCCACCCGCGCAGCCAAGTTCAGCACCCCCGGCGTGCACTATGCCACCGTAAGTACGGCGGAATCGCCTTCCAACAGGGCTGCTCAAGTGTGTATGCGACCGTTGCGAGGTGTAGGCCGGGTCCCTGGGATGGGCCGGGTCCGACGTGGGCTGGAAATCACCCCCGGGTAGAGAGGGGGGGCAGGGATCCTGCACGCCCGAGCGCGTCGCCGCCACTTTCTATTGCAAGGGCTCTCGGGCAGCAGGGCAATGGAGATCCCAATCGGTGTGGTGTGGCTCTTTCCTGAGCACCGTGTGGCCCAGCGGGGTGTCCCTGGCGCTGCCGGCTAAGCAGGCCGATGCTCCAAGCCTGAGTGGCCGAGGGTGCCGCCTCCGCTACCAAATGCAGGGGCTCCCGGGCAGTGGGGTCGCTCGGGGCACCAGACGTTGCGGTGTGGACCTGTCCCCCACCCCGTGCAGTCCGGGGGTGGGTGTGCGCGGTGTGGCCTACCTTGAAGGGCCGGATCCCCGGGCTCGAGTAATCGGAGCTGCCGGCCGGAAGTGGGCCCTGGCCGGGTAACTGCTGAGGCCTCCGCCGGTCGGAGGGTCCGTATCGCCGATCTGCCCCAAAGTCTCTCAGGCGGTGGATCAGGCTCCCGGGCACACTCGGTGCGAGTTTGGGTCAGCTACAGTGAGAAATGCCGGAGAAATGGCCTGTGTTAGGGGAGCTTCACTCGGAGCTCAGCCCAGGCACGTCCGTCTACATCGCGTGCTAAGCCACGCCCCCATCCTCGCGGTACTCATGTAGATGCATACCCCCTGTTGAGTGCCTGAGACCTAAGTACGACTTGTAAATCCATGGGGAGCAGTGCTACCCCTTGAATGATTATGGTGCCTTGCGACGAAATAGTTACATAAATCTAAGGAGGAAAGAAGAGGGAGGAGCAGAGAGTCCCATGTGAGACATGCATTGCACCCTTCTCTAATCCCCTTATATAAATAAATTAAGCACCAGGTGCCCCAATACATATAACCAGAGAAAATCCTCTTTTATTAAGTTACGTGTTTTGTCTATGGAGACTAAACCAACCTGGCCGGCCTGTGTCGTTTAAAATGCCCATACGAAGATGAAGTTTGTTTAAAGTAGATTAAGCTCATTTCAAGCTGAGGGCCCCGAGAGCTATAACCCAACCTACATGGTTAACAAGCCTCACGCTATGTGCCCCAAACAAAGAGTCGGGCGGGTCCAAGCAGGTCCACACATCAACGCCCCTGCGCAAAATGCCAACAAACAGCTTGTGCATCCGGGACATCAAGACCAATACTAAGAGTGCCACTGAGCCTCCATAACATTTAAAGCAAGGGTTCAGAAGCGTCCCAGTTTCTTCTCACCGTACTGAGCACAAATTCTGACCAACTATTTCCACGTCCTCGGCTCTGTGGCTTCAGAGCGCTAAACCGCCGCAGTACAAATAAAAACGTATTAAGTAAACTAGTAATCAGTAACCCACGTGAATATCTAAGGGAGTGTCTAAAAAGTGTAATTTAATGTTTTGAGACCTATTAAGGTCAAAACACCTCTGTCGGAAATATGTATTGATCGTAATGGTGTGGCGAATGTGGGCTAGCAAGGGGCACAACTAGAATTGAGCCAAAAGGTGACCACAAACGCGCAAGTATGTAAAAGCGGCCATAATGTGCACACAAGGGAGAGTAATAAAAAGAAAGAACAAAACAAAGACGTGGGGTCCCATAAGGGTGCTGGATTCAATGGGAGATGTTTTGTGAATTAAATAAAGTTTATTTGAATGGCTCCTAGAGTAAAATACTAGGCCTGTATTATGTAACTGGCCATAGGTAACCCTAGTAATTAAAAAACAGCACGATATATTGTACGTGTTATAATAAAGACACTCACTTTTGGGCACTCTTGCCATTCAGGAACACTATTGGGTGAACTATCTGACTTCACTTTGGAACACCTATATATTATTGGTGTCCAAACTTCTTTAATCAGTTACGGTGTACTTCAATTCACCTGGTTACAAATACCCCTCCGCCTGTTTCGTCTTTCATTTGCTTACCTCTTATTCTATGTAATTTTGTCATCCATGTCTTTCTATTATATTTATTGGCGACTGGATATCTGTTGAGCCTGTCCCGGTCTTTAATTTTGTGATTTTCTAAGTATGACTTTTTGTTTTACATATGTTTGGTGATATGTGTTGGTCTCCTCTGTGACTAACTATATGCTAGTTTTTTAGGTCTCGCCTGTCGATGCGCATGCGCATCGAGCTTGCGAGCCTATTGCGGCTTAACCACTCTTTAACTAACAAGCAAGGAATCGTGGCGATTCCTTGCAGTGCCCGTGACTTTTAAGCTCAATGAGCATGTGCATTGAGCTTAAAAGCGCGTGCACATCAGTTCCCTCAGCCGCAATCGCCGTCTGTTCCCTCAGCCGCATTCCTCCGACACCTTTTGAAGTGAAGCTTAGCTTCACTTCAAAGGCCCCGGCTTCTTCACACCCACATGCCGCTCTCCCCGCTCCGCCCCCTCCCCTGCCCGCCGTGTGCATTTCTCCTCCACCCCCTCCCCACAGCAATGCCCTCCCCTTATCTGCCTTTCCCTCCGTCTTGTTTTTTTTTTTACCCGCTCCGCCCCCTCCCCTGCCCGCCGTGTCGCATTTCTTTTCTCCTCTTTGCGCCCCCCCCCGCCCCCCCACCAGGCTCTCCCGCCCCCATCCGGCTTCCCTCCGCGCAGCCATCTGCCTGCCACACTTCTCCCCTCGTTCGCATTCCCCCTCCCCCCCCCCCCCTACGGCTTTCCTTGTTTCGTTTTAAGCTTTCTCCTCTTCTTTGGGTACAGCTGCTTGGACGTCGCGCTTTATTGGCCGCTTCATATTTACAAAAAGCTCTCACTGTACACGCCCGCTCCCCATCCTTGGCTACAGCTGCTTTGGATATTGCACATTATTAAACGCTTTTTATATTTACAAAAAGGGCATGCTGCGACATCTCGCTCTAACTTAAAATATGGTGGCCGCAACTCTTGTGTGGCCGCTTTATATTTACCAAAAAGCACTTGCCTGGACGTCGCACTATAACTTTAACTATTTTGTTTTTATTTTCAATGCGACACAACATGCTTTAGATTTAACATTTCAGCTGCGCACCTTACTTTTGTGCTGCGCGGCTCACCTAAATCCACTTTTAAAATATTCGTAATTCTTTTCAACAGCGCACCTTGCCTTGCTTTAACTTTAACTATGGTACACTTTAACTATGGTACCCATGCGTCTATTGTCAGCAGCTCACCGGCCCTTTACGATGCATGCTGTCCTCAAGGCCTGCTCCTCCAATTGGCCACTGCCTGGGCTTTTAAATTCTGACTTACGTCCTGCTGCAGAGACCACCCACAGCATATACCTCTTCGGCTTTTCAGCATTTTCAAAACCAAGAGCTTTAACTTTCACAAATGCGACACCTATGCTTGTATTTGTAGTGACTGATCCAACACAGATCGGTAACCAAAATTAAACAAGTATTTGCATTGAAATAGGTCTGCATTAGTGAAATTTCAACATGGCGGGCGCCTGCCTTCACTTTCTATTTTTTAATTTGTATAGCATTGACGGCACCCCGCGCTTTAGCTTTAAGCATATAAAGTTAAAACGCGGCACACCGCAAAGGCTACAAAACCACTCAAAAAACGCTTGTTCTTGTGTAAGTCTTTCCTCCTGCACTCTCTGTTGTTCTGTCACCCACCGGCTTCACCCTGATTCCTCTCTCTTGCGCTTGTCCATGTGCTCTATCCACGGCTTCCACCACCGGCGCCCTTTGTGCAACTTATCACCTTGTTGCTTCCACATACTCTCCACCTCCCCCCTTTGTTGCTTCGTTCTCTCGCCCCCCCCCCATCACGTTCGCCCTCAGAATCACCCATCCACTTTAAAAATGAAATAAAACCACTTTCATATGTTTTCTTCTATTTTTAGTCACTGATCCGACACGGATCGGTAACCAAAATGTAACAAGTATTTGTAATGCAATTGGTCTTGCATTAGTGTAACTTTGAGCTATTGCCATTGCCAATGCTAATGTTTTTTTGTTTTGCTTTTTACGACACTGCGTAATTCTATTTCCATGTTAGGTCTCAAGGAAAGGGTGCAGTACCACAGGCTGTTACTAGGTGTCCCTGTAGAGTTGTGAAGTACTGCACCCTTAATGCAAATATAAACAGATACATTTATTAGCAGTGACATTTTTGTTAGCTTGTGTTTTGAAAATGCACAATTGTTTTTATTTAACTTTATTTCACAAACAAAAATAAATAAACAACAATTTTGCATTTTCAAAACGCCACTCACCCACGCAACGCCACTCACCCACGCAACGCCACACCACTCACCCACGCAACGCCACTCAAACACGCAACGCCACTCACCCACGCAACGCCACTCACCCACGCAACGCCACTCACCCACGCAACGCCACTCACCCACGCAACGCCACTCACACGCAACGCCACGCCACTCACACGCAACGCCACGCCACTCACACGCAACGCCACTCACACGCAACGCCACTCACCCACGCAACGCCACTCACCCACGCAACGCCACTCACCCACGCAACGCCACTCACACGCAACGCCACGCCACTCACCCACGCAACGCCACTCACCCACGCAACGCCACTCACCCACGCAACGCCACTCACCCACGCAACGCCACTCACCCACGCAACGCCACTCACCCACGCAACGCCACTCACCCAACGCCACTCACACGCAACGCCACTCACACGCAACGCCACGCCACTCACACACGCAACGCCACTCAAACACGCAACGCCACTCACACACGCAACGCCACTCACACACGCAACGCCACTCACCCACGCAACGCCACTCACCCACGCAACGCCACTCACACACGCAACGCCACTCACACACGCAACGCCACTCACCCACGCAACGCCACTCACCCACGCAACGCCACTCAAACACGCAACGCCACTCACACACGCAACGCCACTCACACACGCAACGCCACTCACCCACGCAACGCCACTCACCCACGCAACGCCACTCACACACGCAACGCCACTCACACACGCAACGCCACACGCAACGCCACTCGCCCACGCAACCCCACTCGCCCACGCAACGCCACTCATCCACGCAACGCCACTCATCCATTTGCAAAACGAAAAATTTTAAACTCTTCTATTGCGAGACCTATTGCATTTTTAATGCTTGTTTCTTTTTGGAAATCGAAGTGTAAATACTGTGTGTCATCTTGTATTATTCTCCATCCGTGGTTATTTTCGTTGTACTACACACTATATGTTTTATGTTCCACAGCCCTGATGAAGTCCACAGAAGTAGGACGAAACGTGTTGGCTGCTTGGCTGTTTTTTGTTGAAAAAGAAGAATAAAGAAAGTTTTGTGATACAAACAGTGGTTGAACGGAATTACTTTTGGAATTGGTGGTGCAATCCACATTTATGCGAATGCTTTAATCTGTTGTTAAACATTTACTGAGTCTTTCTGGACAATTAATAAAACATAATATAGCCACACATTTAGGGAGAGAATCTAATCATTGAAGGAACAACAAAGCTTGTTTCTACCGTGTAAAATGTAGTAAAACTGGTTTTAAAAAACGTGCTCTATGATATTTAGAAAAAACAGCGAAACAGGAAAAAGTACAGTGTGTTTTCAGGAGAAATGTCGTCACAGGAACATGCTCTATTATCTCTGAACCCTTCACCCGCATTCGGGAAGGCAACCAAAAAATGGATGGTGCCCAGTAGCAACAGTGTCAGCATGTATTGGTGTTGGTGGTTTATGACAGACCCAAGCGATACAGCTACATGCATTCTCTGAAAAGAACCATAGTATGTGCAGCAACAGTTGGTTTAGTTAGTTCTTGGCTATCCCTACTGTGCATACATGTTATTTTTATACAGTTCAATATTACAGGTTATGTCAACGTAATTCATAGTGATGCCTATCTGGTTAAAGGTTGTTTTAATTACATTCAGCCACAGTATATTGAAAGCATGATCCAAGTACAAAGATTCTTTCACCAGAGCCCTATTGAAACCTTTTTCCTTTTTGGACAATATAATGTGCCACAACATCATCAGGTGCAGTCTTATAAGATCTTTAAAATACGGAAGCCCCAGTTCCGTAAGGCAAACAAAGGATGAGGTTCTCCTCGGGACTGCAAGCAAACCTTCTAGTGAAAGAACTCTGCAATCTGCAGCTGTTTACACGAGAGATTACCCTACAACCCAGCACCACTGATAGCAGCTATGACACACTTACCTATAATGTATTTCCAACATTTTCTTGACTGGAGATTGTCCCAGATTGGTGGCTAATCAAAACACTGCCTCAGTGGTTTTTTTTTATATTGCTGAATTTGTGACCTCTCCAAATGATTCTACTTAGCAATATGATCAAAATGTATCCCAGATATGAGAAGAATTGTACTCTGGGCATAGGTTTGTCATTTACAGCAAAGGGTTGCATCTTTGTGGAACATTTACCGCATATCATGGTTATAGATTTGTTAAAATTCTGCTTTAGGTTAAGCTAACCCACATATTCTATAAAAGAATCCAGCAAGCTGTGTAGGCCATTAGTCATTCTGGCCAAGAGAACTGCATTGTCAGCATTCAATAGAGCGGGGACTGGAAGAATGTCTATTCTGGCATAATATTCGATATATATTTATATATTTTTTTTTATATGCATATTAATATTTGAGTCCCCTTCTGACAACGGAGGGTTTGAAGCATTCTCCATTATGGACATAAATAGATCCTAGCAGTACCATTTTGATATATGTGACTTAGAAAATGGATGAAAGTCTCATCTACCCCTAGTGATTTCATGATGTGGCATTATATGGCATGGTCAGCACAATCAAATACACTTCTAAGTTCCGTAAACTCCAAAAGAAAAAAAGAAAAAACTTCTTTACCTCTTGTGCATTTCCTAATGAAGAGCTCAAGGTTCAGGCACTGGTCTACTGTGCCTAGTTCCGTTCTAAACTCCAATTGAGTGTCGCACTAGATGGCATTAACTGCCCAAGAGTCCAGTTTCTACAAAATAACTTTACCTAATGCCTAAATGGTGGACTTGAGAAATGACATTGGGCGATTGCACTTATGGTCCATCTTAATACCATTTTTAGGTCTCGCCTGTCGATGCGCATGCGCATCGAGCAAGCGAGACTATAGGGGCTCATCCAGACTTTATCTAACTTTCAAGGAATCGTGGCGATTCCTTGCAGTGCCCGTGACTTTTAAGCTCAATGCGCATGTGCATTGAGCTTAAAAGCGCGTGCACAGCCGCCCGCATTCCTCCGACACCTTTGAAGTGAAACTTAGCTTCACTTCAAAGGCCCGGCTTGTTCACACCCACATGCCGCTCTGCCCCGCTCCGCCCCCTCCCCTGAGTCATCCTGCCTGCCCCTTCCCGCCGTGTCGCATTTCTCCTCCCCCCTCCCCTCTCCCCTCTCCCCTCTCTTCCCTCCGTCTTGTTTTCTTTGATGCTGGTATTGCTGGCAGCGGCATTGCGCTTGGAGGGACAGCAACAACATAAAACTGACCATGAAGTTAATCACAGGACCCTGCAGCCGAAGGCTTCGTGCACTGAGCCCTCCCGGCATACACATAATTTTATCGCTCTCTTTCTCTCGCGCTCTCCCTACATCTATAGCTCCCCCTCCCTCTCTCCTGTCTTCCTCTGTCTCACTCTAACTGTGTTCCTCCCTCTGTCTCACTCCCCCTCTCTTTTTCCTCCTCTCTCCCTCCCTCTCCGTCTCGCAGCTTAGATTCACGTTTCTGCCTGTTTCACTCTCTCTTCCAACTCTCACCCCCCTCTCCATTTACTTACACAAATCTCGCAGATACCCCAAGCAGCGGTGCACGCAGTACCAATCCTTCTGTTATGCCACATCTCGCAGCTTAGATTCTTTCGCTCTTTCTTTTAACTCTCCACGTTTCTGCCTGTTTCACTCTCTCTTTTAACTCTCACCCCCCTCTCCATTTACTTACACAAATCTCGCAGATACCCCAAGCAGCGGTGCACGCAGTACCAATCCTTCTGTTATGCCACATCTCGCAGCTTAGATTCATTCGCTCTTTCTTTTAACTCTCCACGTTTCTTCCTGTTTCACTCTCTCTTTTAACTCTCACCCCCCTCTCCATTTACTTACACATATCTCGCAGATACCCCAAGCAGCGGTGCACGCAGTACCAATCCTTCTGTTATGCCACATCTCGCAGCTTAGATTCATTCCCTCTTTCTTTTAACTCCCCACGTTTCTGCCTGTTTCACTCTCTCTTCCAACTCTCACCCCCCTCTCCATTTACTTACACAAATCTCGCAGATACCCCAAGCAGCGGTGCACGCAGTACCAATCCTTCTGTTATGCCACATCTCGCAGCTTAGATTCATTTGCTTTTTTTTTTAACTCTCCACGTTTCTGCCTGTTTCACTCTCTCTTTTAACTCTCACCCCCCTCTCCATTTACGTTTCTGCCTGTTTCACTCAGCCACGCAACGCCACTCAGGCACGCAACGCCACTCACGCACGCAACGCCACTCAGCCACGCAACGCCACTCACCCACGCAACGCCACTCACCCACGCAACGCCACTCACCCACGCAACGCCACTCATGCACGCCACTCACACACGCAACGCCACGCACACATGCAACGCCACTCAGCCACTCACTGCCACTCTGCCACGCAACGCCACTCAGCCACGCAACGCCACTCACCCACGCAACGCCACTCACACACGCAACGCCACTCACCCACGCAACGCCACTCACCCACGCAACGCCACTCATGCACGCCACTCACACACGCAACGCCACTCACACGCAACGCCACTCACCCACGCAACGCCACTCACCCACGCAACGCCACTCAGCCACGCAACGCCACTCAGCCACGCAACGCCACTCAGCCACGCAACGCCACTCAGCCACGCAACGCCACTCACACACGCAACGCCACTCACTCACGCAACGCCACTCACCCACGCAACGCCACTCACCCACGCAACGCCACTCCCCCACGCAACGCCACTCACCCACGCAACGCCACTCACCCACGCAACGCCACTCACCCACGCAACGCCACTCACCCACGCAACGCCACTCACCCACGCAACGCCACTCACCCACGCAACGCCACTCAGCCACGCAACGCCACTCAGCCACGCAACGCCACTCAGCCACGCAACGCCACTCAGCCACGCAACGCCACTCAGCCACGCAACGCCACTCAGCCACGCAACGCCACTCACACACGCAACGCCACTCACACGCAACGCCACTCACACGCAACGCCACTCAGCCATGCAACGCCACTCAGCCATGCAACGCCACTCAGCCACGCAACGCCACTCAGCCACGCAACGCCACTCACCCACGCAACGCCACTCACCCACGCAACGCCACTCACCCACGCAACGCCACTCACCCACGCAACGCCACTCACCCACGCAACGCCACTCACCCACGCAACGCCACTCACCCACGCAACGCCACTCACCCACGCAACGCCACTCACCCACGCAACGCCACTCAGCCACGCAACGCCACTCAGCCACGCAACGCCACTCAGCCACGCAACGCCACTCACCCACGCAATGCCACTCACCCACGCAACGCCACTCACCCACGCAACGCCACTCACCCACGCAACGCCACTCACCCACGCAACGCCACTCAGCCACGCAACGCCACTCACACACGCCACTCACACACGCAACGCCACGCACACATGCAACGCCACTCAGCCACGCACTGCCACTCAGCCACGCTTCGCCACTCAGCCACGCAACGCCACTCAGCCATAACACTTCACGAGCAGTCCCGGGCTTTTAGCTACAACATTGCATTCTGGGACTCGTAGTTTTGTTTCTTTTAGTAATAAAACGCTAGCAAATAATGGAAGGACCGGCTGAATGCGTTACACTCAAACACGGAGCAGGTACAGCACAGCCAACAGCAGTGCAAGCTTCCCTTACACATGGAACAGGTACAGCACCGACAGCAGCAGTGCAAGCTTCCCTCACACATAGATCAGGTACAGCACAGGCGGCAGCAGTGCAAGCTTCACTCGAAAACAAGGAGCAGGTACAGCACAGGCAACAGCAGTGCAAACTTCCCTTACACATGGAACAGGTACAGCACCGACAGCAGCAGTGCAAGCTTCCCTCACACATAGATCAGGTACAGCACAGGCGGCAGCAGTACAAGCTTCCCTCACACACAGAGCAGGTACAGCACAGGCAGCAGCAGTGCAAGCTTCCCTCACACATAGATCAGGTACAGCACAGGCGGCAGCAGTGCAAGCTTCCCTTACACATGCAACAGGTACAGCACCGACAGCAGCAGTGCAAGCTTCCATCACACACGGAGCAGGTATAGCACAGGCAACGGCAATGCAAGCTTCACTCAAACACGGAGCAGGTACAGCACAGGCAACAGCAGTGCAAGCTTCCCTTACACATGGAACAGGTACAGCACCGACAGCAGCAGTGCAAGCTTCCCTCACACATACATCAGGTACAGCACAGGCAGCTGCAGTGCAAGCTTCCATCACACACGGAGCAGGTATAGCACAGGCAACGGCAATGCAAGCTTCACTCAAACACGGAGCAGGTACAGCACAGCCAACAGCAGTGCAAGCTTCCCTTACACATGGAACAGGTACAGCACCGACAGCAGCAGTGCAAGCTTTCATCACACATACATCAGGTACAGCACAGGCGGCAACAGTGCAAGCTTCCCTCACACACGGAGCAGGTACAGCACAGCATACCCTCAGACCCTCACCCTCAACACCTCACCCTCACTAACTTCACCCTTATCACCTCACCCACAATTCCACACCCTCACTCACCCTCACCATCACTCACCCTCACTCACACTCAACACATCACCCTCATCTACACTCAACATCACCATCACTCACCCTCAACATCTCATCCTTAACACCTCACTCTTAACACCTCACTCACCCTCACTCATCCTCAACAAGTCACACTCACTCACCCTTAACACCTCACCCTCACCCTCAATACCATTCAACACCTCACCCTCACCTTCACTCAACATCACCCTCACTCACCCTCAACGACTCACCCTCAGTTACACACACTAACACTCAAAAACGCAACAGCACTCTGCCTCTCCATCATTCACACTCTATCCATCATTCACACACTATCCATCTTTCAGAAACTCTGCATCATTCACCCACTCACCATCATTCACCCAATCTCCATCATTCACCCAATCTCCATCATTCACCCAATCTCCATCATTCACCCAATCTCCATCATTCACCCAATCTACAGCATTCACCCAATCTACAGCATTCACCCAATAGACAGCATTCACCCAATAGACAGCATTCACCCAATAGACAGCATTCACCCAATCTGCAGCATTCACCCAATCTGCAGCATTCACCCAATCTGCAGCATTCACCCAATCTGCAGCATTCACCCAATCTGCAGCATTCACCCAATCTGCAGCATTCACCCAATCTGCAGCATTCACCCACTCTGCAGCATTCACCCACTCTGCAGCATTCACCCACTCTGCAGCATTCACCCACTCTGCAGCATTCACCCACTCTGCAGCATTCACCCAATCTGCAGCATTCACCCACTCTGCAGCATTCACCCACTCTGCAGCATTCACCCACTCTGCAGCATTCACCCACTCTGCAGCATTCACCCACTCTGCAGCATTCACCCACTCTGCAGCATACACCCACTCTGCAGCATACACCCACTCTGCAGCATACACCCACTCTGCAGCATTCACCCACTCTGCAGCATTCACCCACTCTGCAGCATTCACCCACTCTGCAGCATTCACCCACTCTGCAGCATTCACCCACTCTGCAATTTGAGGAATGTTAGGCCATTTTCTTACACATAAAGAAATTTCAGGACGGAAAACAAGGGGGTCGACGGAGTATAGCATCAGATACGTTAGACACAAAAAAAACTTAACATCATTGACCTAAAAGGATGCAAGGATGTTAATCAGTCTTCGGGCCAAAAAGTAAATTTAATTCGTACGATATTACAACAATATTACACAAAGGAAACAAATACAAATATGTGGCAGGAAGCGAGGACGAGGAGATACAAAGACACAAGTGAAACAGGCAACTTTTTCGCCGGGCAATAAACAAGCACTATTCATCCGGAGAATGGGACGGTTTAAAGACAGTAGTCAACAGTTACACAAAAAACCGGACGCATACAACAATAGCACTTCTTCTCACGGAATTCCGTCTAATATAAAGCAAATATGACGAAATAAACAAAAATTCAGAAACAATCAAATTTTTCAGAGGGAAATAAACAAGAACGATTCATCCGGAAAATGGGACGCATTGAATACAATAGTCGAGATTTACACAAAAAAAGAAACGCTTAACACAATAGCATTTATCCAGACGGAATTAGTTCAAATACAATAAAACATATTACGAACATAGAAAGAGTCAGTCACAAAAATCTAACGAAAAATACATTAGTTCACTGTACATGTCGTTCATACATTGCTAAAAATACTACAGTCAGCAAAGACACAAAGTTTCATTTCATACTTCAAGTACGTCAATAACAAATTATCCGACTACTTCAGCATCACACAAAAAAATAATAAAAAAACAACTTACATCAATATATTACAACACATTTACCACTTCGAAATGAAACAAACCCCTTTTGTATGTCAAATTACCAAAAAAAGGACATTAATACATTACATTACAGTTTAACAAAACATATGCATTACACATCGCCAATAAAAAACACTACTTTATGTTACATTACAAACATTTACAAATATTACGAGTGAATTAAATAAATTTAGCAAGTATTTAAATTTTACATAGTATATATACTACATTACATTACATTAAAATAAACTTAGGAATACATTCTTACCTGTCAAACGACGCAGCAACACCACCGGGACAAGAACACGCCTTCCGCACACCAACATTCTCGATCAATGGGGAATTCAACGGTTGACGTATGCAAATCGGAACGCTACGTCAAAAACGTCGCGCTCCGATTGGCTAGAAAAATACGTAAACAAAAAACACACACAACTCAAAAATAAACTAGACCGCTAAACATAGCAGACGTCGACGTGACGCTATACGTCGGCCATTTTAAAAAAAAAATAAAAACGAGACTACACAAACATGTTACAAAACATACACATAGTTAGTACAATACATACACATTTAAAATTACATACTAATATACACATAAGACTGAAGTAATACAAAGGGGACACCTTTAGTTACAAACAACACATTACTTAATTATTATTAACATATACACACACTCTTAACATCACCCTCACACAACAAAACTATCACACTCTTTCACACACGCTCAGTAACGCTAAAACAACATCTCCCTCATACACCATCACACACCTTCAGCCTCACACACACTTACTCACCCTCACACTAACACACTCACACACTCTCTTACGCAAATAACTTCACTCATCCTCCCCCCCTCACACCCCCTAACACTCTACGCGATTGCAGCCTGGAATCCCTGATAAATTTTCTTGTATCCGTGGCTGGCATTCAGTCATCCCAACGTAAACTGGTGCATTTGTCTTTTCTTTGCTGAAAATAATTTTCTATACTTCTATTGCATGATTGATTGAAATACTTTATCGGACAATCGTTCACATTCTAGATAGGCAACTTGTACATCACACCCCTCGATGCATTTCGGGTTCGCGCCTTGTCCTTCCTCAAATGGTAAATACTTTTAGGGATGAAAAGGCGCCGGGTCCTGCTGCGTTGTTTTCATTTATATTTCAGACTCGTGCTGTCAATGTCTCAACTACGCTTAAACACACAGGACAAAAAATGACAGTTTATTAAATGTATAATTCTGTTTTTATCAGCTCTGAAGTAGCCTCCCTACCGAGCGAGTGCTATTTTATAACAATAAATACAACACATAAGCTCACAATTTTTTTTGTAAAATGTACCTATCGCATTTCATTCTTTTTCACATATAAGAAGATAATTGGGCTTTTCACGGGCAATCAGTAAGACGCTACCTCACCCTCACTGACACTCACTCACACTCAATCACTCTCACCCTCACTCACCAGCAACACCTCACCCTCAACGCCTCACCCTCAAATCCTCACTCACCCTCACTCTCACTCATCCTCAATCACCCTCAACATCACACACTCACTCACCCTCACTCACCCTCAACACCTCACCCTCACTCACCCTCAACTCCTCACTCACCCTCATTCTCACTCATCCTCACTCAACCACCCTCAACTTCAATGACCCTCAACGCCTCACCCAACACCTCACCTTCACTCACCATCAACATCTCACCCTCACTCACCCACAAAACATCAGCCTCAACACCTCACCCTCAACAATTCACCCACACTCACCCTCCCTCACCCTCAATTCCTCACCCACACCCTCAACACTTCACCCTAAACACGTCACTCATCCTCAACGCCTCCCCCTCCCCCTCACTCACCCTCACCCTCACTCACCCTCAACACCTCACCATCACTAACACTCAACACCTCACCCTCACTAACTCACACTCAATCACCCTCAACACCTCACCCTCAACACCTCACCCTCAACACCTCACCTTCAAAACCTCAACCTCAACAACTCACCCTCAACACCTCACCCTCACTCACTCTCACTCACCCTCACTCACCCTCACTCACCCTCACTCACACTCACTTACACTCAGTCACCCTCACTCACCCTCACTCACCCTCACTCACCCTCAACTCCTCACTCACCCTCACTCATCCTCACTCACCCTCAACACCTCACCCTCACCATCACCCACCCTCAACCCCTCATCCTAACTCGCAATAACCCTCCCTCACCCTCACCCTCACTCACTCTCACTCACCCTCAACACCTCACTCACCCTCAACACCTCACTCACCCTCAACACCTCACTCACACTCAACTCCTCACTCATCCCCACCCTCACTCACCCTCAACACCTCACCCTCACACAGTGCAATAGGTCTCGTAGGATTTTTAGTTACAGCTTTTACAATTGTTTATTGCTTTTTTGATTTGTAATTCTTTAGCATTGGCAAAAAAAAATAAAAATGCAAAAGATTTACAACAAAAAACCCATAAACAATTCTAAATGCACTAACTCTAATGCTGCGAGACCTATTGCATTTCCAATGCTTGTTAAAGATGGGTACGATCACTGACTTTAACCACTTAATGGGTAAAGTTCCCTTCCCTGCTGCTTTAAAAATGTTAGGTACGGGGGGGGGCACAGATTCAAGTTAATCACACAGATATCATTAGGGACCCCGTCTGGCCTGACTACATTCCCCGAACGGATCTTAATTATAGCCATTTTGACCTAAACTGTAATCTAGAGTTGGCCACGTTGTTATATTTTGCAGAGCTAGTGTAATACGCAGCTCTTTTGCCAGGTGGAAAATGGTCATAAAATCCATGGTGTGCAAAATAATTGACCAGGATGCGAACCCATGTAATTACCAGCGGCTGAGATTAGTTCAAACATTCCGTCCAGCACTATTTTGTATACTCCATTGTGGGTAACCGCATACTCTATAAAACGATATCCACTCATTCAGAGGGTGAGAGAACAATACATCTTATAGGCCTAGAGGGAGAGCTATTATCGAGACAAATACACCTGCCTCAAGAGAATTGTGGGACTCGTGAGCATGCAGGAGACAACACGGTCTAAGAAGGTGAAGGACAAACAGACTGAAGAAAACTGGCTAAATATGCAAAGGGGACTGTGATAATAATGTGGATTTATGATTGCCTGAAAAGAGGAATGAGAACTGAAGAATTCAAAGGGAGAAAGACACATGATGAGAGCAAATAGATCCTGATGGGCAACTGAAAAAGCAAGCATGAGACCACAACATTTAGCGAGGAAACATGGTTTTTAATAGTCAGAAGTAGGGCGAGTTTAATCGGATAAGAATTTAGTGCAAAAGAGAATGGGACACTGGGGCATAGGAGACAGAACTGCTTAAGGCATAAATGTAAAATGATCACGCCATACAGAATACGAGCTTGCTGCAGCAGCATGCAGCAACTGAGCGCGTGGGTTGGGGAAACTAGGCCAACAGAAAGTGACTGTGTGTACTCCTTCAAAAGACAGAAACAAAAGCATACTTAATTTAACAATTATACAAAGTAGTACTTTGCTATCACCGAACGTAAGAGCGAGTGAGTGCATTGGTAACCTTCACTCATATCGTATAGGGTTACACTTTCTTTAGGCTGAAATAGCAATCACTATATTAGTCTTATGAAAATCCCTGTTCATTCTGGATAGAAGTACAAGAGTAATTCAGCAGGCAATGCGAGTTCCAAAACAAGGTCTGCCATGTATTCTTTTGTTGAGAGATTGAAGAGGGAGGGCTATTGAAAGAAAAACATGAATGCCCGACGAGCAAAAATTTGCGATTGCGTGGTTGGAGTTAGCTGGAAAGCAGAGTCCAGTGAAATAAATGCTTTGAGTTCCAGCCATTCCCATCCTACATTCGCTGCACAGTTGCTACAGGATAGAACAGCTTCTCTGAGCTCAGCTCAGAGAAGTGCGTTTCTATAGCAACACAGTTCAGGGCCGATATCAGGACGCAGGGCGATCGTTCATTTGCCTTCTAATAGTAGCTGATTACAGCAGACGTGCTTACTCACGCTCCCCAGCCCCAGACGAGCCGGGCTGGATCGCCACCAAAACAGTCCTGTACACTAAATCGAACAGAAAACAGAAATAGCAAAATATATATATGTAGTGCGGCATAAAAATTTAGGTTTGTGAAAGCAAAAACCCATGGATTATTGCAGTAGCATACTTTTCTTTGCCAGTCTTTCTTGCTATATACTTAATCAGTGAAGTGATGTGTTCGATTGTAAAGTCAAAATATATCGCTGGCGTAACACACGCCAAATTAAACTTGCAGACCCCACAGACAATAATTTGTATTATTTTCAACAACACGTAAAGAGCAATGCAATGTCAGGAATAACGGCTCAGTGCAGATAAACACTACCGCCCCAGATGTCACTTTCAATGCATGCATGTTATAGTCAAAATGCTGAATGACACCGCCTTACATGCAATGGTCCACAACTAAGCAAGCATATTTCACTTATGGCAAAGCTCAGTATACTATGTAAATAAAACATCGCCTCCTCTAGGAAGAACAAAGTAATATCTCCCCACTATCGCGACAGGTGGTTTAGATTCTACTAAAGACACAGAGGCGAAGATTATGATGACCATTCTTTAGTGAAAATCTCAAGCAGCAAAGTTAACACAATACATGGAGTAGCTGAAAAGACTCTTTGCCGCCTTTGACTCCCGCGTGAGGAAGGGAACCAGCGTTGTGGCCGCAGAGGAGGCGAGAGGCGCGGCCCCGGGACTGCGAGGACCAGCATTCAACATCAACAGCTGGGTCCTCTTCCCGTGTGAGCCGCGCCCCCTCCCAGTGCCACGCCTCCAGGAAAACGCTTTTTACCTCTCGCGGCCCCCGCTACGCGGGAGCCGCTCCCTCAGAGGTTTTATCATTGTGTGTCCAGCCCTTCGCTACAGGAGTAGCTGAAAAGACTCTTTGCCGCCTTTGACTCCCGCGTGAGGAAGGGAACCAGCGTTGTGGCCGCAGAGGAGGCGAGAGGCGCGGCCCCGGGACTGCGAGGACCAGCATTCAACATCAACAGCTGGGTCCTCTTCCCGTGTGAGCCGCGCCCCCTCCCAGTGCCACGCCTCCAGGAAAACGCTTTTTACCTCTCGCGGCCCCCGCTACGCGGGTGCCGCTCGCTCAGAGGTTTTATCATTGTGTGTCCAGCCCTTCGCTACAGGAGTAGCTGAAAAGACTCTTTGCCGCCTTTGACTCCCGCGTGAGGAAGGGAACCAGCGTTGTGGCCGCAGAGGAGGCGAGAGGCGCGGCCCCGGGACTGCGAGGACCAGCATTCAACATCAACAGCTGGGTCCTCTTCCCGTGTGAGCCGCGCCCCCTCCCAGTGCCACGCCTCCTCTTTTCCAATTGCAATTACAATTTAAGTTAGTCCATTAACGCGCACCGCGGGACGCGCGCGGGTCGGAGCCCGGGGCGAAGCCCGGGCAAAGGGCGGGCCCTCTACGGCCCTCCAAGGCCAGATAAGGCTCGGCTTGGCCACTCCCCTGCCGTGTATTACTCCGCTATTGGGACTTACTCCAATACATCACGTTCTCAGGAACACACGCCAGGTATGTCTATGCCCACTGATGACGCTTTACCATCTAGGCTGGGTTCTTCCATTTTGGGTCCACTGGATAAATATTTTATAAAAGCCAATGCTGAGGTCGACAAAGAGCTGGCCCAGGTTGAGCGCCGTGCCGCTAGACGTCTATCAATTGAGCAACTTAAAAACACAGTTCTGGACCCTGGTATTAAAGTTCTTCCTGACGTACAGCTGGCCTACCCAATTCTGGAAAATACTGACGCTGAGTTATTCAATACGGATAACATCCCTTTAATTTTCCAGTCCAGCTCGTCTCTTAACCATGAAAACTTTACCAGTAACCTACTTGAGCAACCCCTTCCTAGTAGTAATTTAACTATTGATATTGATCTCGTCACTCCTAAACCTCCTAAGATTACTGATTACGAAAACTCATGCATTATGGAGGTATCTTTATCCTCGGAGTCGGGACAGCGAAGACAATGTGATCTATTCACCATTAAGCATAAGACCCCCAAATCGTTGAGAGGCCCTAATTCTGTGAAAAAGAAAAAGGTAATCATTAGATCACCCCCAAAAAAGCGCAGGAAAAAAAGTTTGGGCCAGGCAGACGCTACTATTCACAAATTAATGCCCCGCAAGGATTCACTAATGAAAGAATTACATCAAATAGCTGAAGGGATACCCAATGTCCTTAGAAACACACTAACCTCCCAGGTTCCTCCCTCCATAAAAGACTTTGTTGATGCGATGGAGCACTTAATGGAAGCATTACTTATCCCAATAGTGGAGAGAGTAAAGAAATTGGGAGCTCAATTGGATACTCTTATAGGATGCCCCACCCTAAACATTCCAATTAGTAAGGACTTGGTAAACCCCCCACCGATTATCAAGGAGAGAGAGAAAGTGACCAAAGAGGTAAAAATGCCCAATTCTGATAAAACTGCAAAGGGACCAAATACCCCCACTATACCAACACCTCTAGCTGCTTTGCGGCCAACAAATAAAGTCTCTTCTGGTCCATCTAAATTGCCCCTAGATTCCCGAGCACAGTCAGCTCAAATAAAATCTCTCGTGGATTCGGCTAGAATGGGGAATACCAAATCCACGCGGGATACGAAAAATCTTGCCCCGAAATATAAGAGATCACTGTGTGAGAGACATGTGGATCTACCACCAGCAGCATCTCACAATGTCATTGTTTTAACGGGGGTTCTGCCATTACCAACTTCAGTAGGATATGAAGACCATGTTAGCCTTAAAAATAAGGTCATTTACTGGCTAAAAAATAACAGGCCATTGCCATCCCATCTAAATGGGGACATTGTTATGGTGAGGAGAACTAACTGGGTGGGCCTACGCCCTAAAGACATAGAGGGCGATGTAATAATAATCACTTTTAAAGATCCTAGAGTCACCATCCATATTATGGATTGGTTTTCAGCTTTCAATAAAGGCCCGATTTCACCTAAACCTTTACCATATTTTTATCCAGAAGCTTTAATGCCCCCAAAACCATATCGTTCCAAACATTATCATGAGAACCCTATTTCCCGATATCAACAAAGACCACCGCGAAATTTCCATCTCACAGGTCAGGGAAAGAGGGGAGATATTTTTCCTGCCCACGATCTACACTTAAATAGTGGCAGGCCGTGGGGAAATAACACCCCCTTAACCCCTAGATATGATCAAGCGGGTTATGGCAACTGTTTCCCGCCAATAACTCCCTCCTGGAACTTTCCCTGCAACAACTATTATGAGCCACTCTATGGTCTGGAGGATATAGACTGACTCTCTGTAGAGAAAGTCAAAAATTGGGAGGGGGAGAAGAATGTCGGTATACCTCTAAATGTACCACCCACGAAGAGCTTTTCGGATAACAGCAAGACATCAAAAGGGTTGGTAAATGGGGCAAATATACAGCAATTGGCACACTATTCACCCCCTGTCAATCAGCGAAATAATATAAATATCTTGCATACCCGTGTGGAAACTCGGGAACCATCCTCCAAACTACATATGCTTAGTTGGAATTTGGCCAGAATATCATCAAAAATTGTTCAACCAGCATGGCTGGAGGTAGTAAATTCCTATTCTGTCCTGTGTTTCCAGGAAACTTGGGTGCTTAGCCCGATACACTTATTGGGCTTCCAAACTTTTCATTCATCGGCAATAGAGAGTAATCAGGGCAGACACTGGGGGGGTCTGTGTATATACGTTAGTGTAGATGTGGGACACAGGATTCGGAAACATGTACTCAGGGATTCCTATCAAATAATAGTTATGGAATTAGGTCCGGCTCTGAGTCTCCTAATCATTAATTTTTATAATAATATGCCCATAGATCGTTTGGAGAAAGTCTTAGATGACATGTCTCAAGCCATTGTTTCGATTAAAGAAACGTGTGGGGGTGAGTGTGCGACAGCGTTTATGGGTGATCTTAATTGTCATATTTGTCAAAACATTTCCAGGGGTGTGTGTGCTTTTTCTCCCCCACAAGATAAGGAATTAGAGGACGATATGCCAGATCACTTCTTACACACAAATATAGGGGAATTATTAAATAATTTCATGGCTTCTTTTAATTTAGATTTTGCAAATGTTTTATCACTCCCTTTGAAGCCATTCAAACCCACTTTTCACGGCAGAGCAGTAAATTCCACCATTGACTTCATCCTTTTTTCAAAGATGCATGCCTCTTTAATATCTTGTTGGGACACTCTTGATCATCTATTTGGTGATCATTATCCTTTGGCTTTAGCCGTTGTGTTACCCTTTTCTAGTATTAGTCATGAAAATCCCAGAACTAACTATGAACAACCCATTAGACTGGGGACATTAAATGGTTATACCCTTAAATGGGAAAAAATCAATCCAGCTAATCTTCTTAAAAATTTATTGAAGCTGAGGTGGGAGGAGATACACATATGTTTGTCTGTAAATGAACACCCCCAATCTATCCTGGAAGCTTTCTTGAAAATTAAAAAGAGAGTCTCAAAACACTTCTTACAAGACAGTTTAAGCCAGGCCCTATTACCCCAAAAGGGTGGTTCGACAAAGACTGTTCAAGAGCTTTAAAATCACTGAAGAAAGCTCTACATACAACACCAAAACAAATTATCGAGATACGTCAAGCCAGACTCCGATATTATCTTGCTATCAAAAATAGGAAAAAATCTCTGAAGGAGGAAGCGTGGCAGACCCTTTTGACAACTAGTGAAAACCGTGACTCTTCAGCCTTTTGGAAATTTCTAAACACTCCACTTCCATGGATAAAAATGCCCGAGAGGCACCTGGACCTTGCAATCGATGGAGGTACCTGGGCTGCCCACTTTCAAGAATTATACAGCAAACCAACTTCCTCAAATAGCACCCCGTTGGTCTCCATTCTCCCCTCATATATAACCTCACCATCTACGAATAAAAGTATTACCAACATTGTGTTTTCGTATGAGGAGGTGATGCTAGCTATAAGGGAGAGTCCGTCTGGGAAGGCACCTGGTCCGGATGCCATCCCTGCAGATGTTTTCAAGGCTGAAATATATTTGTGGGCACCAATACTAACCGCTGCTTTGAATTCAGCGAATGCCTTTGGCCAAATTCCAACTTGGGCTGAAGCAATAGTGATACCCATATATAAAAAAGGAGACAGGCACCTGCCATCATGTTATCGGCCTATCTCCTTGCTCGATTCTTTGATGAAGATTGCGGGGCGAATCATCCTGAAACGTTTGCATAAGTGGACAGAAGAGGAGGACATACTTTCAAAACTCCAATATGGTTTCCGATCGGGAAGGGGCACAGTCGAGCAGAGCTTGAATTTACATCTTATCATGTCTAAATATGTAGAGGTAAAGAAGGGTAACCTCTACATAACATATATAGACTTAAGCTCAGCATTTGACTGTGTGGTCCATGATCAGCTATGGGAAACTCTAGAGCGTCTAGGGATGGATCCATCAATTCTTGCTTTTATTATGAAACTGTACAGAGATGCTGGTGCCAGGGTGCGGTTTGGCCTGAAGGGAGAATGTTCACCAAGGTTTACCATCAATAGAGGGGTTAGGCAGGGGTGCATTTTAGCCCCCCTGCTTTTCTCCCTCTATATAAATGCCATTGGTGAGCATTTAAAAAACATCGAATGTGATTATCCGAAGGTGGGAGGCCAAGCCATCCCAATCTTGTTGTACGCCGACGATGCGGCTATTATTTCACAAACAAGATTGGGGCTACAAAGAGCTGTTGCCGCATTTACTGATTATATGCACGAAAGGGGCTTGAAAGTGAACATCGGGAAGACCTTTTCTATGGCATGCAGCAAGGGAAGAAAGGAAATTCCATGTCCCATATTTATTAAGGATCAAAGACTGGAGTTAGTTGACAATTTTACGTATCTGGGAATATGTATAAATAGGAAGGTGCTATGGCAGTCTGCTGTCAAAGCAAGGAAACTTGCCTTTGTTAGAGCAATTGGAGGACTACGTGACTTTGCAAGCAAAATAGGAGGGAGACCAGTAAAACAACTTACCATGATATATAAAGCTAAGTGTGTTTCAACAGCGATTTATGGGGCCGGCCTGTGGGGCATTGATAATAACATTTTATCAATCCAAGTAGCAGAAAACAATTTTTTAAGGTACCTGCTAGCGACACCAAAAGCAACATCTGTCTATATGATTCATATAGAGCTAGGCTTACCATTTATTACAGATTTAATTAAAGTTGAGCCACCCCTTCTATGGCATAAAATCTGGACCACCTCTGAGACCGCTCTAAATCGAGAAATAATAATGGATATTCTCAACTTGGAGGGGGCAAACATGTGAAATGGCTAGCATACGTAAAAAAGGTCTTTCAAGATATCGATCGGCCGGAGTACTATACCGACCCAACGACATTGGAGCATATTTCAAGGAAAAACCTGAGAAAGACCCTATTGGACCACCTGGAAGCCAAAAGGTGGGCTACCCAGAAATTAAATAAATCAATCCAGGTTTATCAAAGGATCACCCTGAATAAGGGGCTACAACTATATCTTTCTACTGACTTTTCTTGTTTTACAAGAATGCTGCTTACAAGATTCAGATTGGGCTCCTTTTTTCGTCTTATAACATTTCCGGTATGTAATGATTGGTCGCGAATTTTGGGATTATGTCCCTGTGATGATATTTCTGCCCAATCAAACATTCATTCTATATTATTTTGTACTTACTATACGATCCCCAGGAAAGCCTTATTGAGACCTCTGTTGAAAAGATGGGGGTCTAAGGTCTTGCAGAGATGCGTTGGAACGTCTACAAGAGCTGGAGGACAGGGATGTCATATGTAAAATGGAACATTACTTAAAATTGCTACTTAAATTTAGAAACTCGTTATCAGGGTCTACGTGATTTGGCAGTTTGCTAAGATTTAAATGCATACTAGCCTTTTCTTGATATCTAGTTTTTTTTCAAATTAATTGTGAAAATGTCTTTTTAAAATTGTATATCTTTTTTTGATAATTACGTGTTATGAATGTAAAGTGATCTTTTTTAACAATTATTATGAATGCTTTTATGATATCCATCGTGAATATCGAATAAAGCTTATTTTGACATTTGACAACACAATACATGTATAAGAAGAGAAAAAAATGGGCTGGTCTCATAATGGAAACACAAATAAACCGAAGAAGTAATTATGAACATACACCCAAACACCGATTTGTAACCTCAGTTGCTTCTATACGGCAGTGCGACATTTCCTTCGCCACCACCTGCTCCATCAGTGCTCACCTTTCAGAGAACTTCTTTCGAATGTGCCTCTACATTTCTGTCATTTACACACTCCTTTGTTTTAAAAAATGAGGGACTGGGAGCTGAGTTTACAAGGTCTTACACACAAGCTCCCGAGGAGGACTGAGAATCAACGGGGTGTGCAGTTCCTAACTGGACGTGAGGGGAAAGGAAGTCTTTCTTCATTATGCCCTCACACACCCCGGAGGATGTCATGCTTCTTCATTGGGCCTTGCGCCTCGTCGGGCCAGCACTGCAATGCTTGACGGGCTCCTGTTAACAGGGCTCTTTGTCGGAGATCTTTTGAAGAAACCGTTGGGTGCGTGCGGGTGTGAGGGCTGGGTAGTGCACAGGTTAGTGAGATAAAATAGGTCTGGAGCAATCCTACTCAGGTCTGGTTTCTTTTTAGGCAGCTCGAGTCTAATTAAAAGACAGCGTGGGTATCCTTACGTGGATTTAATGTTCCTAAAGGGCTGCCAAGGTGGGTTGGGTCAACATGTTTCGTGCCTCTTTAGCCCCTAACGGGTCTAGTAGCACTTCGTCAGGACCGGAAAAACCTAAAATGTGAATGGTGTACTACCGTCTGGTTCTGTAATTATCATGGCTAGTTCCCAGACACGGTAGGGTATACCCTAGTAGGCTTGTACTGGGGTGAATTGTAGACCACTAGTACCAAAGCCTAGGGCTGACAGGGGAGGCAGAACACATAGTTGCTCTAAAGAGTGGGAGGCTGACGACTGGTGTTCATCCTACCCTTCGCTCTGGGCCCCGTCTACACACTCCTCCCACAATTCATAACGTACAAGATAACTTCACATATAGTAGTTTTCTTAATCTCGTCTAATCTTTTAGGTTTACTACTACTGTTTTAGCACATTTGCACTTTTGATTTGGATTTCTCTTATCGTCTTCGCTATAATTTCCAGACCCATCTGTACCAACCCTGCTCGCCCTACCCATGGTGACGTGACTTAAGTTACTGCCTTTCTTCCTATTTACAGGGGTTAAAAGGGTGTGGCCTGCCAGTTAGGACTGGGCTCTTCTTAATTAGTATAACCAAGGCTGATGTCTTTAGTAGTGCAACAAGCAAAAAACAATGGGCTGAATGCGTCCCAGGGACTGCATTCCAACCATTACTATCTGGTAGGTTTTTCTGATGGCACACTGACAGGGGTCAATAAATATATTACTGGCTTAAAGATCATATCACTTCACTACATACATCATGTATTCCTTCACAAAGGATTCCCTACCTTTTGCAGGCAACAAAACATGACCATCTCCCTTCCTTTAGGTTGCGCTCCCTGTGCTAAGATCACCTTGTCTTGATAGGAGTTTGAAAAGGATACTATCTGGCCAGTTTTGTGGGGGAAAAAAACAATCATGCATGGCAAACGTATTCCTTATTTACCAATATTGCATAGTAGATGCCTCCTCATTCTATCTATTTTGTACATATTTCCCATTAACCGCATTCAATCCTTATCATTGGTTGTTTAATTGGTTTATCTCTTAAAACATGCGCCGATGGCTAATGGTCCTTCATTTAAGAGGTGTTTTCCAAATATATGCACAGTAATACTCCATCATCCACATAAATTCAAACACCTCTTTCTCTAATAGACAGCATTACTTTACTATTGCCCTTAAGGTTAGTGGTGCAATGCTGTAACTTCATCTTCACTTTTCTGAATCCATGTACATATTCCCCAAATACCAAACATACTTGCATTAGATTTGGTTCTCAAATCAAACCTATGTAGAAATCATAACTCCAATTCACTTTGTCTTTACAACTTGATCACGTTAGATTTATGGATGATTTAAGCCACTATAAGCAAATCTCAGGTTGGTGATAATAGTACAAACTAAAAAATGTTTAAACTCATTCCAGTTTCGGTGATAGGACAGCTGACAGTAAATGTAAATGTGTTGGACTTGTAAAGCGCACAGCTGCCTGTAAGCGTCCCGGCGCTTGCTTAGGAAACCCGTCTTGGTATTCCCCTGTGAGAAACCCCGGCAGGGTGTCCACAAGGTGAAAGCCAGGCATCCCGCCGCGAGGGGCCGTAGGGGAGATTAAGCAAGCTATTGCCCAGAGTCGCAGAGTGTGACCCCGTGAGTTGAGTAGGCACCAGAGCGAGAATTGTCGAGTCCGTGGAATTTTTGAGCCCGAGACCCGCCGAGGCGGGGAATCGAACCCTGGTCCACGGTCAATCTCAGCTTCCGGGTCTGCCGCCTCTAACCACTGAGCCACGCTTCTCCACAGTAAATTGCATTCTCCATAAAATCTCACACAACATAACCATGACTTTTGGCACAAATACAATACATATAAAGGAAGTTAGACAATTCAGATCCCTTTCTTAGCAATGTTGGTCATGGTGAGGAATACCATTAGTAATTCAAGTTTACCTCCTATACAGGATGAGGGTCCAAGATTTAAGTTGGGTAGCAAAACGTGGACAATCTAGATTCGTCGAGAAATGGAATACTTCAAAAATGAGGAGTTACAGATTTCAAAGTTTAATTACAAGCTTTTGTTAGCAGATGAAATTAGTTTTAGTGAATGGCTGGGGGTGTGTGTAGTAATTTGAAGTTTTTTTTATACAGTAGTGTATCTCTATATTCGACAGTTGAAGTTGTGAAAATTATTCTCATACCACAGCCTCTGCACATCCTGTTGCTACAAATCTGAAGCAACTTTAAATACAAAATTATCATGATTCATTCTTATTCTCTGGGACTCCAGTATATTAAACAGCAAACTCCAAAGCCTTCTTTGGCTACACTCCATTAGCAGATACAGCAAGTCCCACAGAAGTCACTTTTTCTCAGTCAATCTTAATTTTTTTTTATTATCAACCTTATATTTTTAAAGAATCTTCAGGTAACTTGCTTCAATGCCCTAAAGTAAACTGCCTTTTGTAACAATGGCTAAAACGGATGCTCAAACAAAAGGCAAACATAAAAAAAATAAGTACCCTTACTCATCAGTTTTGAGTTCTGTACAAAGAGTGCAAATAATACCGTTAAAAATCTAGTATTAAAAATATCCCTGCTCCATTCAGTATGAATAGCATTTCTGATTTACTTGTGAATGGATGTCAATATATAATCGGTATTTTTTAACTAGCTCAAATCAACACACAGCTGTATACTCGAAACTGCTTTTTTTTAAATTACAAATTGAGCAAACCAATCTGTTCAAGTCATAGGGACTTTTGCTTCTTCATTTAACCCAATACATTATTTCCTCACCTTTCCCCTCCATTAACAGGGCCCCAGATGGGCTTTGTTCTTTTTTCCCCCCAACAATGATACTGAAAGCCTTCTAATTCTCCTAATTATTCTAGAAAATGATCTTCTTCTTGATATGCATTCTTCTCAGTGTAATTTTCCAATACAGCACCTACCACATTTCACATTCAGATGTACAACTATTTTTAGGTCTCTAGGATAGCTTCTTTCGAATTATATTCTTTGATTCCCCTGACAATTTCATAACCTCAGTATATGTCTGCAATTTGCAAATCTGCAGCATCTGCTCTTAAAAATACCAGAAATCGTCATGCAATGTTAATGTGTATGGAGAGTCCCTGCCCATAAATATTTCTAACTCAATCCCATACATATCCAAATCACACCATGGCTCATCTCTCTTTTTGGGTTCAGTCATCAATATCAACTGTTCCTTTTCATCTTTTTCCTGCAGAACCTTGGATACTGTGTCAATCCACCACAATCTGAAATCTAAAGAAGGACTTCCAAACATTTGCTAAATGACTTGTGTTTCCAAATCTGTAACATTTCACTTTTCAATTATTCAGTTATTGTAATGTTGTCCTCCTATTTTTAACCAGTATTACATCACTGGAATGTTGGGAGCTCCACTGAAAACAATGGAGAGCTCCAGGTTTCTACTGGCCGATAGAATCCCGGAGCATCAAAATTCCAATGTTTGTTCACAGCAATAGCTGTGAACAAAGGCCTCACGGAGCCCCTGGGAATTGTAACCCCCTTGAGCTCAGTGAGGCCTTTGTTTTACAAATAAGAACATCAGAAGGTTGAGCCCTCTATTTAAAACAATGGAGTGCTCCGGGCTTCTAATGGCCGGTAGAATCACAGAGCTCCCAAATTCCAATGTTGTCCTTCACAGTTGTTGCTGTGCACAAAGGTCTCAAAGAGCCCAACGGGATTTCAATCCCTTCAGGATCCGTGAGGCCCTTGTTTTATTTGGTAGAACATTCTGCCCTTTAGTGGCGGAATGTTCTAATAGCCATAGAGCCCCCCGTAGCTGGACTATACCGGCTTTAAAGGTACTCTGCCTTGTCAAAGGCCATCACGGGAAGCAGGTCTTTAATGGCCAGGATATAAGGCTATATTTGTGCATCTCACAATTAACTTTCCCCTCACTTTTTCTGAATAAACATTTGCTTTTCTTACTAAAGGATACCTTCATTGATTGCTTCTACTGTTTTTGGGATATCTGCCAGTCCGTAATCTTTTCTGTACTTTTTTTAAATTACTTATGCACATAATTAATTGACCTCACAGTATTTCATTAATATTCAAAAATATTTAAACATTAAACCACCTGTTACATTTTGCTGCTAGACCTCTCAAACCTAACAGTGTTATTATCAATATTCTCATTCTCACATTGGACTTTCACATAAGATATGTATCTTTTTAGTAAATCATTTTCTTGAGAAGTGAACTATTAATTTAATATTTGCAAAGTTAACGTCCATCGGAGAAGTAATTGGCTGCATACAGTTACTCTAAAACTAACTTCCATAGTGACCAACTGACAAGAAGCTTGATAGTCTGTTCTTGCTCTACTATTGCTATAAATCTATCATATGTATTGTAAAAATAAGTTTACGTTATTTTGGTCTTAAATTTAAGCAATCTTCTTAGTGCGATAGGATACTAAAAATGCATGTTATCATGGGAGTTGGGATTAATAAAGAATGTGCTCCTCAATAAGAAGAGATTTTACAGAAACCACTTGTCTATTTGGCCAGGGCTCACATTAGGGCAGGGTGTGGATTGTAGCATGCATCCAATAATGCTAGTTTTCTGGTTGTATCAGATTTTATGAATGATATTTGCAGTGGCTCTGTCCAAGTATGGGCTCTGTGGCCAGCATTTGATCATGAAGTCTCTGAATACAACGGCCCTTTTGTTATGCGAGTGATCCTCTCACTGTGCACTGATTACCTTATTTGTCATTATTTCGAAGATTTACCAATTGCTTTAATTTATACATTTACACGTTACTTACAGATAAACCTTGTAAAGTTGTGCCAAATCCAAAACATTACATTTTTTAAACATTGTCCAAACTTTTACACTACTAATGCAATACTGATGTTTTCATAATACCTGTATGCATCATCCATATTTTACCCCATGTTGTCTTAGAGAAATAATATTTAAAGTTGTCGACAAAAATTGAATGAGAGATTGGCAAAAACATCTGCAACCATTAACTTTTTAACTGAAAATATTTTTGTTAGATTATGTTTTGATTTTCTTTATGTGCATTTGAAAGGGGAGCAAATAGTAACTAGGTCACTTTGGGAGTACCCCAGGGTTCCTCCGTCTCCCCGACACTCTTCAATCTGTTTATGTAACCACTCACTGAGCTTCTCAACTCCTCAAATATCCAATATCACATGTATGCCGACGGCACACAACTCTACATTAAGGTCCACTCACTTGAAGACATCAAGTCCCTTAATGCAACGCTCAATCAATCGATCAAGACGCTTATAAAGCGCACTACATACCCGGGAGGGTCTCAAGGCACTGGGGAAGAGGAAGCGGGGGGGGGGGGAAGGGTTTGTGCTGCTACTGATCGAATTTGCATATAGCCAGTGTCTAACCCAGGGTGGTGTGGAGTGCAAAAAAACGATGGATTTAGGCCCAGATCCTTGTACTGGGGTGAATGTATGACATTGTTCTACATTCTGTCCATCAACTGTGTTTTTTGCAATTTTCACCCCGAGTGTGCTGGGTATGCTCAGACGTGAGTCCCAGGCTCTCCACACCACTGGAGTCAAGCTATCCAGGCTGATGAAGGCTGATAGCCAGAAACCGTTCCTTGGATGCTTGATTCCGGTCTGGGAAAGACATGGCTTGGTAGTTCGGACTGGACTGTTCCCATGAGGCACAGGGTCAGAGCTGATTTGCATATAGCCAGTGTCTAACCCAGGGTGGTGTGGAGTGCAAAAAAACGATGGATTTAGGCCCAGATCCTTGTACTGGGGTGAATGTATGACATTGTTCTACATTCTGTCCATCAACTGTGTTTTTTGCTACTGATCGAATAGCCAGGTCTTGAGGAGTCTTCTGAAGGCCAGAAGGTCTTGGGTCTGCTGTAGGTTGGTGGGGAGGGTGTTTCAGGTCTTGGCGGCGAGGCCGGCGGAGCGGAGCTGGCGGGTGGGGGTGTAGAAGCTGAGACGTCTGTTGAGGTATGCTGGGCTGGTGTTGTGGAGAGCTTTGTGTGCGTGGATGAGGAGCTTGAAGGTGATCCTCTTGTTGACCGGGAGCCAGTGCAGGTCTCTCAGGTGGGGTGTGATGTGGCTGCGGCGGGGGTTGTCGAGGATCAGCCGGGCCGAGGCGTTCTGGATGCGTTGCAGTCGTCCCAGGAGCTTGGCCGACGTTCCTGCGTAGAGGGCGTTTCCTGAGTCCAGCCTGCTGGGGATAAGGGCCTGGGTGACTGTTCTTCTAGTTTCGGTGGGGATCCACTTGAAGATCCTGCGGAGTATTCGGAGGGTGTTGAAGCAGGATTAGGAGACGGGGTTGACCTGTTCAGTCATAGAGAGGGTGGAGTCGAGGATGACCCCTAGGTTGCATGCGTGGTTGGTGGGAGTCGGGGCTCTTCCTAGTGTTGTCAGCCACCAGGAGTCGTCCCAGGCTGAAGGGGTGGAGCCGCGGATGAGGACCTCCGTCTTGTCAGAGTTCAGCTTCAGTCAGCTGTTCCTCATCCATTCGGCGACAGTCTTCATGCCCTTTGTGGAGGTTAGTTTTGGCCGTGTGAGGGTCTTTGGTGAGGGAGAGGATCAGCTGGGTGTCGTCGGCGTAGGAGATGATGTTGAGGTTGTGCTATCGGGCTACATGGGCGAGGGGTGCCATGTAGATGTTGAACAGCGTCGGGCTGAGGGAAACGCCCTGGGGTATTCTGCAGATGATCTCGGTGGCACTGGAGCGAAAGAGGGGGAGGCGGATGCTCTGGGTTCTGCCGGAGAGGAAGGATGTGGTCCAGTCCAGGGCCTTCTCTTGGATTCCGGCATCATGGAGGCGTGAACGTAGCGTGCAGTGGCAGACCGTGTCGAATGCGGCTGACGGGTCCAAGAAGATGAGGGCCGCGGTTTCTCCGTTGTCAAGCAGGGACCTGATGTCATCGGTGGGGGCAATGAGGGCGGTTTCGGTGCTGTGGTTGCTGCGGAACCCGTACTGGGACGGGTCCAGGATGCTGTTCTCCTCGAGGTAGCGGGTCAGTTGTTTGTGGACTATTTTCTCGGTGACCTTCGCAGGAAACGGGAGCAGGGAGATGGCTCTGAAGTTCTTGAGGTCCATAAAACACAGACCTGGCTGGCAAAGAACCATTTAAAACTAAACACCCTAAAACCAGAATTTCTCTTAATCTCTCCTCCCAACCAAACAACCACCATCTGCGAGTGGATGAAGCACATTACAGCACTCGATGGCCAACCTCTCATCATTGATTCCGCTAAATCACTAGGAATAACCATGGACAATAAGCTAAATATGCAGAAGCACATCAGCGCTGCAACTAAAGGATCACATTTCCAGATGAACACCCTGAGAAAATTGAAACCCTTCACTTCGGCAAGTGACTTTAAACAGGCAGTTCAATCTCTAGTAATTCCCAGAGTGGATTATGGGAGTGTTGCTCTTTGCGGCCTGCCCAGATCAACGACTGCTCCTCTAAGAGCCTCAATCAATACAGTCATCAGACTCATCACAGGCTCCAAAAGAAACTGCCACCTTTCTTCTGACCTTCGTGCCATCAACTGGCTACCTTTTGAGGCCAGAATCCATTTGAAAATCGCCTGTATTACACATAAGGCTTTACATCACAAAACACTGAGATACCTAGCGGAAAAACTGGTACTATCGGGTGGTAACAGATCTACTAGGAGCTCTAACAATCTTCTGCTTAAACCACATCGTTCCTTCTCACGAATGGCTCCCAGGATTTGGAACGCCTTGCCCCCAGAAACTAAACTTAATCCATCCCCAGCTTTTTTTTTTTTAAAAGAAGTTACATCTATTCTCCTGGCCAAATTCACCTGAACCTTTTATACACTCTTGTAAATATGTGCTGTTCTCTAATATTAATCGCTACTGTATTCACCTAATTCATTGTACTTTTACGTTTTATGTTGATATATTTGCACTATAAAGTGGTCTGATACCCGCAAGAGTCTTGTTCGCGATGTACAAAACTGTCAAAATAAAATAAATAAATAGTATCCATTATAACAATACATTGTAATTCAAAAGTATTAGAGACTTCTAGGGATTCCTTTGCAGATACTGCAGGGAGGGAAGTTTCAAACTGATAAATGCATTTTTCGCAGAAAACTAGGGTTGATGAGGAGTATAGCTATCAGATTACTTAGACATCAAAGCTCATGGTACAGGCAAAATAGTAAAATGGTCAGACGAAGCAATTGTTGTTTAACGGTGTTTCACAGCAATGCCAGCCTAACAACATTATAACAAAGTGCAGCAGACAGCAGGCCAAGTTTTGATCCTAATTGGCTGTTTTGAGTGTAACCTTCAGCATAACTAGAAGGTATTTTGGGAGCTTTTTGGAAGCCATCCTACAACAGAAGAAATGGTTCTCAACTGAACAAAAAAGGTCTCCCTTACAACAAGAAAGGTTTCAGTTTTTTCTAAAGATGAGAAAATTAGCTATTTGCCTTAGTTACAACAAAAGTAAGTTCCCGATATTGACACACTGATATGAAATTGATTGTTTTATGCATCCAGTGTGCTGGTATTGAGGGGGCACAAAGAGAAGATAGTACTCTGAAGATGAGCTCTTGAACAAGACTTCTTACATTCGTTGGCAAAATGGAATGTACTGCCAAGATAGAAACTCTGGTGCACTGTGGAGGTGGTTCTAAAAGCCATCCTCTTGCGTAATGGAAGCCAGTGAAATTCCTACAGACTACGAGAAACCGGTTCAGACTACATCTCTGCAGAGAAGACAACAACAGTACAACGAGACGTTTTCATTATTGCGTCTGCCTGCCTTCAGCATTTCAAACAGACCGAGAGGCAAAGGAAATTGGTTCTTTAGAGTCTGAATTAGGATGTGGGAGATTACTCTTGTATGTCAAGAAGGATTATACATTTCTGCGCATCATCACTGATGAGCACCAATTTACCACCTTGTGAGCCAACTACTTTTACACAGACACAATATAATGAGCAGGTTGTTTGATCAATTAGGTGTATGCATCTTTGATGAGCATATATTTTGGCTACAGAAAGCATTACTCTCCAAATCCTTTGATTAAATATCCGTTACTGGGGAAAAAAACACCGGAAGTGCCTTTCACTTGCTTACTTTTATAGTCTGTATCACTGGCAACAGTCTTTTCTCAGGCAAGATGCATAGTCTCGATTCACCTAAGTAGATTCAACTTAAATGTGCTCTGTTGAACATTAGCAAGCGATACTTAATTCAGCTTCATCTAACAGGGAATGCAAAAACAGATGTAACAAACCTGCACCGTGCTATGAGATGACCCAAGAAGATTTTACACGGAATCCAAAGACTAGATCACTAAATCCTCCTTCTTCCACCTCTGAGGCAAGGGTCCAGATCTTGTGGAGTTTGGTGTTACAAACACATATACCATCTAGTAAAGTGCACTTCAAAATAAAAAGAGGACTTTTAGGTTTAGGAAATCGCTCTCTGCAGTTGTAAACTCCACAATTATCAAAGTTGACAACCAAACAGTGTTTAGCTTCTGCATTAGTTCCAACAACTCCAATTACAATGCACAAATAAATGGCTGCCCAAATCACACACATGAAATGCCTGGTTGCAAGGAGATGTCACACAACGGGCCAAAAACCTTCAGAATTGCAGACGATACAGGAACCCATCTTGCTCCAATACAGACACAATAAACCTACAACTGAACTCTAGTTCTGCGGGCACACATCCCCTATTTTACCCTAGGCAGTTGTGACCCACTAAAAAATGACTAAAAGATATAAGCCACAACCCACGTACACTGACAACTAATGGATGCTTCTTTCTCTGTCTTCTTTCTTGGTTTATCTTACCAGACATTGAGCGGGATAGGAGATGGTACAACACATAGAATCATAAAGGTAAATGCGTACCGCTTTTTAAGCACAACTGATCAATTGAACAATAGTTGCAACAGCAGAGTGGCAAAAGGGCCAAGGCTAGACTCAAAACTGCCACAGAGTTAAGAGCAAGTCCATTTCCACTGCACGACATGGTAAGCATTCAAATGGATCAGAAAATGCACATGTAAAGAAGTTCATCCTGGTGTAAGCGTGTCGTCATGCTTGAAGAGTTTACACAATGTTAGCATAGTGTATTAAAAAAAACACCACGGCCTTAAAAGATGCACTTCATTTATATCAATTATGGCAGCATATGGCGGAAACATACGTGCCCGATAGTACCAGATGTCGCAACAAAATAAGAAACCTTGATATAGAAGCTGATGAAAAGAACGTGGAAGGTTTTAGAAAAAAAATGTCGGAGCTAGACTGCGCACGGCTCTCAAATGTTTTCCAAATCTTTGAAAGCAGTGTTGAGCTTGTTCCAGATGGCGAACCCCAGATTAGCAAGAATATCTCCTGGCACCTGAAGCAGAGCTCTCATGCTGCAACAGATGAGCTCCGAGAAAGGGTGTGTAGCCTTGTGTTTTCCTTCATCTGCAAACACATTTGGTGGCAAGGAGGCAGGACATAATTGATAAAACATTTGCCAGTGGAGCTTCAACACAACAAAATAGGTTCACTTTTAAAAAGCAGTGTAAATTATATGCAGTTCGTCCACACACCGCTTTATTAAAGAATGAAGACTGAGCTCTTTTCAGAACATAATTACATGTATTTTGTATGCATACAGAAAACCGAGTGCAAATGCATTATAACAGATATGTATTTGCCTCGGCAGTGAAAATAAACGTGGCCCAATTGAACAGGTTACTAGTAACAAGCCAACAACTAAACCGTACATTCATCAATGTGTTCCTAATAGCACAACTGCCAAATAACACGTTATCATTTTGGCAGAGCTTAACTAATGTTACAGAAGAGAATGACTCTGCTAATACTCGCAAGACACATTTACCTCAAGTGTCCGGTTTTGGTCAAGTACCTTTTCTAGAACTACTACACGTGAAAAACACTATAAAGCATAAGCCATATTTTGCAGATCAACCGAGTAATACACTATTTATTCCAGTTGCTCTGTGAGGGGAATTATTCAGCATTGGTTTAATCCGCTTCCATAGAACCCATATGCCAGCAGCTGGCTCATCCATGTATAAAATTAACAGAATCCAAGTTTTAAAACTAGTCTGTCTTTGTGCCTTTTCTACCATATACTTGGTAATGAAGTAGGCATTACCTTACGTCCAAGAAAATGCTGCTCTATTGAAAAAATCTGGGTAACATATATTCACTGAAAAAACCAATGGTTAAAGTTATGTCATAGGTGAATATTTTGAACATAAAAAAAAAGAAAAAAAAAAAAAGAAATTCACCTGTTATGGTTAACAGAGCTGCTTATAACTTGTGCCCCGCCGTGCACTGCTTATGACCTCACATTTTACATCACTCATGACATTTTCTATGACATCACTGAATTGATAAGGTTTTTTTTATCGTACTTAACTATAGCGTTACTTTAACCTTTGTTTTTTTCACTGAATTTCTAGTGTTTAACAAAGTAATATTTTATTATCTTATGTAAATCCAACCACCTGAGGCCCTGCAGCAAACACGCCACACACAACCAACCCCACAATGCGCACAGCTTTTGGCCATGCACAGCAGGGGTTTGGCAACAGGACTCGGCATGTGGCCAACCCACCCGGAGCCGGCACTGTTGCTTACTACCAACGTGGGCGGGGTCAAACAGGCAGTGCTTGTAGGTGATTTGGTTCCTTTGCATACTCAGCAACTACTAAAAAAGGAGAAAAGTGATTGTATTTTTTTCAAAGGGGAGGGAGGGCATGCGCCCTTCCTCCCCGAGTCTTATTGGGCCCTGTAAACCGCATACCCCAGGGCTGTTATCTCCCCTTGAATTTTGGTCCCGGGGACACGATTCCCCAGGGCCTCTATTTTAAATTGGTGAGTGCCCACTCAGGATACCCACCATAAACAAGTGGGGAGCCACAGGGGGAGCCCGAGGCCCCCTATATACTGCGGGAGCAGACATAGCTTTAGTCCAGAGGGAGCAGATATTTATGCAGCTCCCACCGGACAGGAGCAACATCTTGATCTGTTTCCCTGCCCGCATCAGTGCGCCGGTGCAGGCAGGGAAAGTACTGTGTCCCGGGAGTGAGCTCCTGCACCTATAAGGACGCGGGGAGGAGGCCCACGCGCCCCCTCACCTTCTCAAATGCGGCCCCGGGACTGGACTCCTTGGGAACTACAATGGCTCGGGAGGAGGGCAGTGTGCACCCCCCAACCCGTAATAAAATAATTTGGCCTGGGCCACATTTTTTTTTTTTACAATCCCTTGGGATCATGGCAAAAATGTACTCCCCACCCCCCAATTGTGGCCCTGGGAGGGTCCTTCTAGTCCCCCCCAATAGGGCCCAGGGAGTAGGGTTTCCCTGCCCTGCCCCCTTATATCTTTTTTTCCCTTCATACTTCAGGAGCAGGGACAAATGTCTCAGAATCCTGCAATTGCTGCCAGCAACACTTTTTATCATGTTGCTGGCACCCAATCCGAGTACTCGCTCCCATGGGAGTCTGACTTACAGGGAGCGAATTAGCCCAAGGGAACTAAAGCTCCCTGTTCCAATCAGAACACTTAATTTTTTTATTTGGTGGTCCTGCAATAGTCTCTCGAGCCTCTCGCGTACCCAGCCATCCAGATATACAAATATTTTTACCCTTAATTAAAAAATAAAATAAAATACTGAACAGATTTACACCAAATCACAAAAAGAAGCACAATCTCCTGACCAAGATCTAGCTTCCTGACAAATTTGGTGTAATTCTGTATTAAATAAGTCCATGGAAAATGCATGGGAGTTTGCATTTTGGGACCTCTCTTTTTTTATCTCAGCCATCGCTTGACAGATCGCCCCGAAACGTTCCATGCACAAACTAGGCAAAAAAGAGCACTTTTTAAGAAAGTTTTTGGGAGATTTGTCATAGGGTGGCAAAGCTATTATCAACACTATTAACACATTGTCTATGGAAATGCTGACCTAACTATAACTATCCAGTGGCGACCATCACTGGGATGGAGATATATATAAATTTACTTCATCATTGTGGGTTTAAACCAATTGGTCCTGTTACAGTAATTCAAGGCAATAACGCCTTTTCTTTGCACCAAGAAGAATTAGGAGGATTCCAACACCAGAGCTGCCAAACTTGCAGTCCTGGCCTCGACCCAATATCCTGTGATTCGCTCAATTAATTTCCCTGTGTGCCCCGCTCAATCACCAATAAATGTGGAATGTAATCTGGGTCTCATATTAAGCGCTCTAATGCAAAACTAAACAATATCACATTTCCTTTCAAGTGCATGGAAACTAAAAGGGTTCTATGCCTGTTATAACTATACCTGTCTGCTAGGAAGCACCGGTACTGTTCTATTATAATGTATGCAATTGTTAATCTTAATTTCTTTTTTTCCCAGGATATGGCTGGCATGGATATGCAGCAGCCTTTTTGTGCATTTTATGTATGTGGAATACGCCTGCAAAAACTTAACTATGATACTAGAACGCCAAGGCCAGATCTCTTAGTTTTGCAAATGCTTGATTATTGTGTTATAGACCCGGGCCATAAGCCTTGCATGCTTTCGTGAGAGACCCACTGGTGTGACAGGATTAGTCTGCCAGCTATACATGATGACCTTTCAAAGTAGGCACCAAGAAGCTTGTGTTCCCCACCTCTGACACATCAACATTTTCTACAATAAAAGATGTCCATAAGGTTAACCAGCTACTAAGTTGAGATCTATATTACAAACACATACATAAATCAGTCATTCTTCACCAGCATGGTCCTGATTTTGTCTTTTCAGATGACTGGGGAAATATTAAGTTTTATGATTTTGATTCTTGATAAGTATTTAATTATACAACAAATGCACGAAGCCAGATAAATACTTCTAACAAAGTAATGATTTCATTTCAGGCCCTATGTAGCACAAAAGAACAGGGATTCCTGTGCTTCTTAAGTTCAGTGGTGCAAGTTTAAAGTAAAACATCAACATTTGTTATCAATAATGTCTTACGATCAAGGCATTTAATTCTTCAAATTGAGATCGTCAAAGAAGAGGCATCATCTCGCTCACCATGTAGCTAGCGACTCGTAGATTTTAACACCTGTGCAGATAAAACTCAACAGCATGCTGCTCTCTAGAGGTACCAGATCATATTGGTCACCTCTTACTTCTGGATTCAAGCTGGACTAACTTTCACTTCAAGCACACAACCATTTATGCAAACAAATTAAATGAAATACCATATATTTTGCTATATGACAATGTCAAAGCAGTGATTTTGCCACCATGTTGAGGCCAACTGAAGCAGTGGAGAAGGGAACGCTCCATCAGTTTCCATATGAACGGAGACTAAGCAGAGATGTTGGTAATTGATAGCCCCTCCTAACTGAAACATTCACGAAGTGAAGTTTAGGCGCAGGTGTTTTGGAACATTGGTACATTTTAAAAAGTTGAAACGTGTGGGTGTAATCATGGATGCAGACCTGAGATTGAACTCAAGGATACATAGTATGGATCACGATGCGGGGAGAGTGGGATATTCAGTGAAAATGAACTTATGGAAGAGGTAGACGCATGCTACTGTGCCAAGTGCACCTTATGTTCCAATAACTAAAAGGACTCTAGAAGCTTTAACTGTACAATATGCTACGAACACAATGAGAACATTGTGCTTCTCAATGAAGATGCGGCAGAGTAATTAATCTCGTTTGATATCTTTGTTTTGGCATGAATTTGAAAACATAAAAGTATTAATTAATAAAAAATATAATATATATTTTTTAAATGCACGGAAGTGAAACTTTTCATCTTGCAGCTTAAGAACTAAAGCAAACGTTCTCACATTCCATCCCCAAAACTGCAGTTTAGTTGTGAAAGAAAAACTGGGTAAATAAAAATGTAGACCATGTCAATGCACTATGTGCAGGGTCCAGTGTAACCTAATCAACAGCCCACAAAAACACATAATGTCAAAAGTAGTATAGCTGCAGATACAGGCAAGTCATCTGATCTACAAACCAGCCCTCCCCCTTTAAAAAAAAAAACTGGTTTGGGTGCCAGTTTGATCCATAACGGAATTCAAGGGGGCTGCATGTTGTTTAAAAGTATAACTGGACAGACGTCAGAATATCTTTTAAATAAATAATAAATAAATAAATATTTTTTAATAAATAAATCAAGACCCAAACTCCAAAATCCAACCAGTAGAACCGGCGATATAAAGACTTAAAGATTTTAGTAAAAATAGTGCCAAAAGGACCACAGCATCAACTATATCTATCTGGTTGCACCGGTCCGGGACAAAGCCACAAGTTCAGGCCGACCCTGATGGAGCACAGGCTGGCTACTGGGGCCCTGTCAGGCAAACTGAACAAAGTACCTTAACTCCTGGTTTGCGGAGTGGTGTGTGGAGCTGCGTTGATGATGCACTTTGCAGCCGAAGCGATGCATACGTTTTGAGATGCAGCTAGGCTGAAGTGCGAGGTTCTGTGCGGTCAACCAGGATCCCGTTGACGAGGGCTGCGATGAGAAGTCCAGCATCGAGGATGCGTCACGAGGTCAGGGCGATGAATCAGTTTTGAGGAGCTGCAATGTGGAGTCCGGTGTCATTGACAAGAGATGCAAGGGCCGGCGCAGAGGATTGGTGGCGCAGCGCCTTTTCCGATGAAGCAACGGGCTGCAACATGCTGCGGGTCTTTCGGACAAATCTGACCCATGCAGCAGCAGAGATCCGTCAGTGCTGCTCGGGATTGTGCCTAGAGCAGCTGAGATTTGTCATTTGCGCTTCATCCACAGAGGCTGGCAGAGCACCTTATGCCCATTTCCAAGGGCCCGGAATCAGGTAGCACCACTTGTTAGGGCAGATTCACAGATGGCAAAGACCAGGTACTGGGTCAAGGTTGTTGGAGCCTTCTGTTCCTGAGGCTTTAGTCAGGAGTCCAGCCAACTAGCCCTTGGAGCCACTTGGGAGTCCTGGGTTCAACTGATGCAGGTCCTGTCCTTCTCACCTAGGAAAGAGGGCAGCAGGCCAGAACAGCAACGCACTAGTCCAGCAAGGCGGTAGTCCAGAAGAGCAGCAGTTCTTTCAGCAGCATAGCAGTCCTTCCAGCAGCACATCAATCCTTCTTCCTGGCAGAGTATCCACAGGTTCAGAAATGTACTGAAGAGTTGGTGTCTGGGGTCCTGTATTTATACCCAGTTGTGCCTTTGAAGTGAGGGGAGAGGCTTCTAGATGTATCCATATGAAATTCCCAGGCACCCTGCCTTCCTTGTACTGGCTCCAGACTAACTATAGGGGTTATGCAGACCTTTGATTGGAGGCTGGACACAGCTATATTCAAGTGCAAGTAGGGCTGTGCCCAACTCGACCCTCCAATCCTGCCTGTGATGGCCCATCCTGGCATATCCAAGCTCCCACTGCGTATGGCTGTCAACGAGAAATACAGACAGCCCAACTGTCTGCTACACTCAGTCATGTGACCCAGAGACAAGCTACAGGCACCAAATGACTAATGTAATAAAATGCCACCTTTCTAAAAGTGACCATTTCAAAATTGCAATTTAAAATCCAACGTTACCATAAGAGAGGATTTTTCATTACACTTTCAAAGACACCATACATGACCTGCCCACCTACTCCCATTTAGAGATTCCAGCTTATTAAATTATTATGGTAAGCTCAATGTTATCCTACGGGAGAGGTAGACCTTGCAGTAGTGAACAATGAATTTAAGAGTTTTTAATACCAGGACATGTAAAACTTAGAATTACATGTCCTACTTTTTAAATACATTGCATCCTGCCTTGTGGGCTGTTAATGGTCTACTCTAGGGGTGACACATGTTTTAACAAGCATTAAAAATGCAATAGGTCTCGCCTTTGATTAAGTTAAAGCCAATTGCTTTGCTAATGGTATTGTATAGCAAAGCAAATGGCTTTAACTCAATAAAAAGCGAGACCTATTGCATTTTCAATGCTGGTTTAAATGCACTTCGACCACAGGTAGACACTACTTTATTGCTAACATCAGAATAGTCTTCACATCACCCCAGTCCCTCACACAGTTACAGCAAGAACTCCTGTGACATCATTCGAATTTGAACCCCCACTGGAAAGACAAGTTCGAGTTAAATGATCGCCGCTAACACGGCGGTGGTCTAAAGGTTCGAGGTCATATTTCCTAAGTTACTTGGTACACTATCCTTGTGAGGTCGGTCATTTAGTACACTTATATTAGGTGATAGGAACATCTGTTGAAACCATAAATGTGAGTTGAAGAGCTATATATACATAAAACAAATTGGCACCAGTTAGCTGTAAACATAACAGGTCTGTATCTACGCATCTGTCACCTTCGTGCACAACCACATTTCATGAAAACACAAACCTGGTGTGTCAGAATATTCACTACAAAGATATCGACCACAGTATGAACTGCCGAACCGCGGGCGAAGCCAAGTACACAATTACTATACTTGGCTCCAAACAAATGAACTTCGAAGATATATGTCGGTATGACACTTATAACTCATTGGCCAAAATTATGGAATAGCGATAAGTAGGCTTGAGGACGATGTAGCACTTTGGAGCAAGCTCCCGCTCACCCTCATGGGCCGCATAGCTATTATGAAGATGGTGGTTCTTCCGCGCTTCCTTTTTCTATTTAACGCCATACTGATGGTCCTATCCAAGGCTTTCTTTCAATGGCTGACTAAGATTATGATCAGTCTAGCGTGGGCGGGGAGGCGGCCACGGGTCAGATGGTCCCTGCTTACCCTGCCCTACAGCATGGGTGGTCTAGGGGCCCCGGACCTTGAACTCTATTACAGAGTAGCACAGGCATCACACCTGCATACTTGGTACATGGAAACGAGTTGATACCGCATGTGCGAATGGAGCGACTGTTTGCTCACCCGCTGCCGCTCCCTGCCACGGTGTGCCTGCCTGTAGACCGCAGGACGGGTATCCTGGATTCAATAGCGGCCACCAACCATGCTTGGCACTCGTTACTGCAGAGGCAGGGGGGCGCGCTGCTCTATTCACCAAACATGCCCCTGGAGTGGCTGTTATGGCTTCCCCCCATTAGAGAGAGAGAAGGGAGTCGCTCGTGAACTAGTGAAGCTTGGCTTGCGGCAGGCAGGGGACCTCTTCCAGGACGGTGTAGTTAAAACCTGGGAACAAGTGAGTGGCGATCGCAGAGATGGTTCCCTGCTGCCTCATTTCCAGTACCACAGGGTGCGTAGCGCCCTCTTGGAATTGCTTGGCACGGATATGGCGGAACCGCCAGAGGTCCCTGAACTGACTTACATAATAAAAACCAAAGAGCCCCGCAAACTCCTTACTAATTTGTATAGAATAGCACGGTCACATGGGGAACACCAGCTTATGAAAGCGAGGGTAGCATGGCAAAGAGACTTGCAGACCACGTTAGATGACGATGCGTGGAGATATTGTTGCGTCAACACGAAGCGGATTTCACTTAACGGAAGGCACAGGTTGATCCACTTCAAATTCTTACAGAGAGTATACTACACCCCGGAGAGGCTCCATAGATATGGCCTTCGCCAATCAGCGGATTGTGAGAGATGTGGAGCTGCAAATGCTGGATTTATTCATTTGGCATGGTACTGCCCCGGGATCCAAGCTTACTGGCACGAAATATTCACGGAAATGAGCAGGATCTTGGAAGTGGATATAGCCCCTGACCCTGGACTGGCACTCATAGGCAATTCGAAAACGCTTCCGGTAGCGATCCGAAGACTCGCAGATATGGGGATGCTGGTTGCTAGGAAAGTAGTGGCGCACTGCTGGATGAGAGGGCCTCTCCCGACCAAAACCAGATGGGCGCGCGACATGTTATACTGCAGTACACAAACAGAGCACTATAGCGAATTACTGCCTCCTAACAACTTTTGGGCTTTGTATCAAACACACTTGAGTGGGGAGAGGCAGGAGGGGGATCCAGACTCGGAGGGTGGGAGCATTGGACAGCGGACTGACAATGAAGTGGAGGTGGAGATACAGGCAGACGAGTAGGAAAGATGTACACACGGCCCAGAAGCCCCCTCACAGCGTACAGCAGAAGGGAAGTGCGTACTGGGACAGAGAGAGAGGCGGAGTTGCTGTGTGGAAACATCGGGCACTCCGCATAATGAGGGGACACCGGGTACACGGCCAACATACTAGCAATAATAGCCTGGAGGTGGCTTTAGCACAATAAATGCATGAACATGGTCATATTTGTGTATGTGGACCACTGTATTAACTCCTTACAACGTGTAAATAGATTAGCGCATACGTGAGCGTAATGGGGGGGGGGGTGTTAGTTAGTAACGCTTGCTGTTTAGTAAGGGCACGGACACTATTGGCTCTGATGCAAGCTCCCAAATTGGAGGTTGGGCGGGTGGGCGTAAAGCGGACAGGGTGCAAAAGCAAAGTAACAAGTAGAGCGTTGGCTATATGACTCTGGAATGCTAGCTGGTTGGACGGATCGCCCCCTCATTGATTGCGCCGCCGGACCCCAGGGTTGTTGGCTGAAGGGCTGTGTCCATCCCCAAATGCAGAAAGTTACATTTGCATAACGCTGCCGGCCCTTGGGGTTGTTGGCACAAAGCTGTGTCCTTGCGAATGTGCAAATAAAGGTTTTTGAACTCAAAAAAAAAAAAAAGTACACAATTACTATTCTTGGCTCCAAACAAATGAACTTCAAAGATATATGTCGGTATGACACCTATAAGTAAAGCGAAGTATAATAACCCTATAATCTAGTCGTGGTGTTTTTGTAGCACATATTTAAGAATTGATTTCTCCCATGGTTAACCATACAAAATTAGGCATTACAACCAAATTCTCGGCCGGTTGCGACCCTAGCACTGCATACCTTTCTAAGCTCTATAATTTAAATGACAAATATTTGCCATTTGATGGCAGTTTCTACCACAGAAGGGTGGAAGGCTTGGGATGAGATCAAGAACCTAACATTTGTCAGCGCGAGAGTTCAGCTCACTGAGCTATACCTGTGCCTAGCAGCCTGACATACCACACCTAGCATGTCAAACCCCATTCCATGTTCCACTGGCTCCAAGGAGGCGTCAGACCCAGCAGTGACGGGTGCTGTTTACACAGTATATCGAACAATGACTATGTGAAACTCAAGAACTTTAGAGTAGAACATCCAGAAGTCTGGAGCGATTATGGTAAATAAGGCACCATACCATTGGCATCGAGTAGACCCCATTTTTGACTACCCACGTATTAGCAGGGGGGTTCCCTCCTTCCACACCCTAAAGTTGTAAAAACGGTGAAAAAAACCTCAACGCCTGGAAACAGTTGCTGCTAGCAGCTCTCCATAAAATCGCACTCGGCCTACAAATATACTTTGAAAAACGCTGGCCACACTAAACCGTTGAGGACCTTTACGCAAGGTTGTGGGCAAGACTAAAGTATGAAGTAAATATTCTGAGCAAAACAAGCACGGCTCAAGCCGTTGAAAGTGGGATTTTAAGAAACATCTGGGCAGAAATTCACCCTTGCACATCTTAGTAATGCATTCAGAATGTGTGTTCATACATCCCTGCGCACGGAAAAGGGTACGAATATTAACATTTAGGAACTTAACCGTTTCAAATCGTGTACACAAAAATAGAAATGCATTATTTAAAAAACGCCCAGCAGTACGACGCTGCTTCCCCCAGGGGTGCCGCACTTGCTCCTATAGCAGAGGAAGTCACAGGTAATAAAATCTGGGCGCCCAGTTCGAGGCACATGATCTGATCTTTCTGCTGGATTAATATCGGAGCAGGGGGCGGGGCCCTGTGGGAGGCCGACCTTCCCTTTCCGCCCCAACAGGTCAGATCATCTTCATCAAAACAAGTCACGCCATCTTCATTAGAAGCGGCGCCAAGAGCAGACACTGAATTATACGGCACCCAACGCGATGCCAATCCCGCCACGGACTCGAAAGAGTCGTGTAGCGCCTAGTAACTACGGCCCAAAAACAGTAAGCAACGCAGCGCCAAGAGCAGCCATTGCATTAAATCCAGTAGCCAATATAACGCAGGGACCAACCACCATGTTCATATGGCACACAATTCGGCAGCAGTAGCAGCCCCAGGCTCAACATGGTGCCTCCAATATAGCGCCAAGAGCAACAACTAGTTTAAAACCGCAAATACGTAGAGTCACTGTATAAAACCAGCACCGCCTCTCCCCTACCTCCTCCACCGCCGAGCAACGGGCAGGAATGACTGCAAAAATAAATTTTAAAAATAGTCGGAAACGCGATAATGAATCCCGCCCCTCCCGGACTGGTGACCTGACTCATGGTTGCCATGGCGATATTTTAGAAAATACGCTTGCAACACCGTAAGTCACGTCACCCAGTCCTCGAGAGGCGGGATCACAGCCGGAAAAATCATCCAAACATGGGCTTTGTCCAGTGGCAGGCCTCCGTTTGGCGAGGCCCTCCAATGGAAGAAGGGGCGTGGTTTCATGCCCCTTGCCCCTTCTTGCTAACAAGAACTCTCGCCTGCGACAGTGCATGCGCTGCAACGCAGGCTTTGTAGAGTGTGGCAACTCACCCCAAAGGGTATCCAGGCAAAGGTTTTGACCTGACAAAAGGTTGATTTTTCCAGGTCGAAATGGCAGTTTAATACCTCACACAAATGCGGCAATGACAGTATGAGGCATGTTTAAAGGGCTACTTAAGTGTGTGGCATAATCAGTGCTGCAGGTTCACCAGTGCCAAAACAACAAGGTGAGGTATGGAATGCTTGAATTAATCTCAGCTACTGGCAATCGCTTGGACTGCATCCCAATCCATCATTTTTTGCCCACCTCAGTTTGGACCCTGAGATATGCAAATCAATCTTGACTCGGTTCCTCATGGGAACAGTCTAGTCCGAACTGCCAGGCCAGGTCGTCCCTGAACCGGAACGCAAGTAACCTAGGACCAGTTTAGCCCTAGTTAGGGCTCTTCAGCCAAAGGTATAGCTTGGTTCCAGCGGCACAGTGAGCCCGGAACCCATGTCTGGCCATACCCTACGCACTTAGGGCATTAAATGCAAAAACAACAAGATGATGGATGAAATGCTTGAATTAATCTCAAATACTGGCAATCGCTCGGGCCGAACCCAATTCATCTTTTTTTGTCCACCATGCCACCTCAGCACTCCATGCATCATCTTGTTGTTTTTGCAGGCCCACTAGTTGCATTTATTTTACAGTCCCTGGGCAAATGCAGTGCTACTTAACTAGGGACTAACAAGTAATTTAAATATGCCAATGTTACCATGTTTTAAGGAGTGAGCACATGCTCTTCAGCACTGGCTAGCAGTGGGAAGTGTGCAGAGTCCTAAGGTCAGAGAATACGAGACCAGCAAAAAAATAGAGGAAGAAGACAAAAGGTTTGGGGGAAGACCACCCAAAGGTTGACAGGTCTAGCAAAGCAAAATTAGATTTCTGACAGAAGGGGAGCACAACACTGAACACCTAGGGTATAGTAAGCCCTTCCTTTGTGTGGACAACTGTCCCACTAATAATTCACTAGCTCCACCAATACAAGTGACACCAATGCTGGCTTCTCTGAAAGAAACATTAATGATAGGCATGTAAAATAGGCATATTTATGTTATTTCTCCTCACAAATAAGACACACGAAATTGTATGAAGGGATGCATACTGCGTTCAGTGCGGTCACAGGATACCAACATCCAATTAATGGCAAAATGAACCTAATTTGTGCTTAATATCAGAGGCTTACATCAGAAATTAGCCCCTACAGTACAACCTACCTGCATATATTCCCTCTTTTAAGTAGGTTTTGCTGAAATAGACAGCAACTGCCATTACCACCAAGAAATGAGCCAGTGTCTATGCCCTCCCTAACTTTTCGTGGTGCACTGTTTTAAAGTAATGCTTCCTCCAACAACTAATGAAATTCTCCAAGGAAACTCACAAGTTCCTAAAAGCCGTTTGCCTTTTTGCTAAAAAAGAAATATACTTCTTGCTAGGGCAAACATCTGGATACTAGTTAAACCACTGAGTCAAATAAAGCAACAGTGTATGTCCTTTCCATTATATCATGTGAAGGAATAGCCACACTGGGAAAAGCACCAAAGTATGAAGGAATTAAAGTCACAGAGTAAATATTTTACTGTCAGGGCAGTGGGAAGGCGTGTCTTTTCACTTGCATGTCTCTCTCCAGGAGCACATAAGTATGAAGGAATTAAAGTCAAAGAGTAAATATTTTACTGTCAAGACAGTGGGAAGGCGTGTCTTTTCATTTGCATGTCTCTCTCCAGTTCAGAAGGACCCAAAGAAGATATGAAAATGAAAGTGCATGTGTACTTTGCTATTTACAGTTTTCATAGTACAGGAAGATTGTTTATGCAAAATGCATTTTTCCTAAACAAAAAGTGTTCCCCATAATGAGCATATATACAATATAGTATCATAACCTATTACATTAGATGTAGCATTACTACGTGCTCCTCTCTCCGATTCGTCTTATAATGTGTTTGTATAGCCAGTAAGAAGCATATCCTTATTACAGATGTCTGAATTCACTGCACAAAAATATTTATATTTTCACAGGAAAAGTAAATGCAGACCAATAAAACATGTTATTTGGAACACATACACCAGTCATTCCCCGCTCACTATTACAGTAGACCGGTCAACTTCCACTATGTTATCCAAGAACACAGTAAATAACGTGAAAACTGCGCACTGCCTCACAACGTGTACATTGCAATGATTTTTTTTAATGATTTTTTTTTGTTTTATATAGCGCGAAGTTGACCCGACTAGGGTATCAGAGCGCTTTACAGAAGCACCGGTTACGTTACAGACAAACACATTTGTTTTGTTTTGTTAGGCACGGGGAGATTACGCGATTTATCAGGAATCACGGGATGTTGTCGTCACTGCCGAGACTCAAACATAGTTCAGCAGCTTCTAGCCGTTAGGCCGCATCCAGCTGGACAGAGCTCAGCTCATTCTACCATGGCATAATTTAAGTGCTTTCATTTCACTGCAGATTCAACACCTTTCTTTATATCTACTATACACGAAATCTTGCGAGTAATAGCTATTTATTATTGATGGAAGGGTAGGCAGAGACGTTTTTAAGGCAAAGTGGGCTCTGGGCCAGGGCCCCAGCATTTTAGCCCCCCTCCCCCCCCCCCCCCCCCCCCGATAGATCCAGCTCTATTACTACACACAGTCCTGTCCCGATTACATTGAATGATTCTTAAACATAGATGGTTTAAAATACCACTTTCTTTTAGTTAATTTTTTTTAGCACCCGTGATGTGTGGGAGTCGTTTACAGACATTATGCAGAGATGTTGTCTTTCAAAATCATGCCACATCTTTAAAACAATTTCCTTCAAGTTCGAAAAAGGACCTCACATTTGAGAAATGGCAGTGGCTCGCAGAGATCATTTGCAACAATATTAGTGTGCTACTGCTATATTACAATATTGAAAAAACACATCACTATCCCTGAATATTAGATGGGAACAAAATTAGAATTTGGACTAGTGACCTGGCCAAAGAGGGCATGACAGAGTTGAAATTGGATCATAAACTCATGGCTGTTCCAAACAAGGACTCCCAAAACATGCTTGGCCCAGGGCCCTTAAAATCCTTAAGATGTCCCTGAGGGTAGGGTTTGCGGACCCACTCGAGTGAGTGCAATACTCGACAATGGTAATAAATACCACACGCCACTCTGAAAATCTGCATGTATACTGCGTGAATAGAAATTATGACAGGCATCAGGTCTGTATCAAACCTTTCCTAAATTTATCACGGTGAGTGGACGTTTACAGGGGAGGACAATGATTTACAAAAGATCGCACAATTTGGTTACATGTACAAACCAGGATTACAGCTCGTGCAGTGTGATAACAAATGCATAGTTGCTAAAGCACCATGTTCCTAAGAAGCTTGCCGACCACAGCAGAAACATATCTGCTTGCCCGACATATGACTGATGTGCCTATAAAGGGAGAGACAGTCACTACGATATAGCGGAACACCTGTCACAACATATGTTCCATGGGGCACATACATGTTTGGGTGCTTTTAATACACTGAATGCTGTGGATAAAATCCATATTTCACAATGATATATCATCAGAGAGAGCAGTCCACGCCACAATGCAGTGTTTTCCCAAACCTAGGACCACTGCGATTGTGCAGCAATGGAGTTCCAATTGATGATAGTTATCTAAATTAAACGTCAAGAAAAGGCAAATTATGCAGCAATATAAGGCATATTCTATGACAGCATTATTTTTATCCATTGGAACTAAACATTTTTGTATTTGAAATCTGCAAATGAAGAGCCAAACTTTGTGGAAGGTGCAGTAAATCCATAACTATACAGTAAACGACGCAGCAACGGAATCACAACTCCACAGGCCATGACCATCATCGCGTTTTATCCACAATAAATGTACGAAAAGTAAACAAAAAGAAAACATTCGACTAACAAGCAGTGCCCATTCATAGCTGCACAATGATTAAAGAACACTATCCTTTGTGGCATGGTGATGGTCATCTTGGTCCCGAGTGAAACAGTGCTAGAGTGGCAGTGCATAAAAATATGGGTAACGTTGGAGACTAGTCATATCCTGCGCCTGCCAGATCTCGGCTTGTTGTATGCGGATGGCAATCGCAAAAAAACTGAATGTAAGCGTTATTGGTGCTGACCGCATTTGTGGTTAAAGTAACAAGCCTTTGGAATGCAATCGGTCACGCCTTTTGGACCTTATTTGTATTAAGCTATGCAGCACATTAGCCAGGGTGCTGAAACATCTACTGTTCTTTAACATGGAGGGAAAGTAAGCACCAAACTGCGTGACAAGCCATGTATAGGAACAGATAGAGAGAAATATTGGATTTCAGCAGGAAATGTATAGTCCAAAGCTCTGTTTTTAATATAAAATAAAGGCCTTCGGTGGTCATATCAATGAAAATACAAGATTTGAAAAAAATATTGTCTACGCTACAGGTTCTTGTGGAAGACAATTTCTATGGACTGGAATCTAGAGAATGTTGAAGTGAATCTGGTATTTTACTGACCTTAACTGGTCGTTTTCTATCAAAACAGTTAAATAGAGGCAGTTGAACACAAAAATAATTACCTAAGCGGAAGCAGACAAGTCCTAGGGCTGATCTCCAGATCCCACAAAGTACATAGACCTACGAGTATATACTAAAGTATATACAATCGGTCTCGAATGCTCGATCTAAAAATTTATTTCTTTGGGAGAAAATGTTTTCAGGCAGATTGAAGAGGCTACGTCTTTTCTAGGTTGTATTTGATGCCTGTGAAGAAATGCATTTCCTTGTCTTAGTTACAGATTCGTCAGAGGTTGGCAGTGGCTTGTTTACCCAGCATACAGGACGTGACAAGCCTCCTGTGAGGAAATAGTGACTACAGGACCCGGCTCTTTAATTTGTATAATTGTTTTCCATTTTTGTTGATGCTTTGTCTTTCCGCTGCCCTCTCACCTTACGGAGGATCCTTTAGAGTACTCTGAGTGTTTACTTAGATGGGGTAGTACTGGTCATATACAACATTTTAAAAGTAGACAGTGGTTTAAACAGCTCAGACTTGGTATGAATTCTGTGTGCAGATGCTTTGTGGGAATATGTGATCAAAAGGTATGTCTTACAAATACATTTAAACATAATTCCTCCCATACAGACAGTTCATCCCGGACCTTCCAAAAAGGTAAAAGCAGAGTGCAATGTTTTCTCCTTATGTCCATCGTGAAAGGAGGCCTGATACATCAAAGAGTTTTACCCATTCTGTGTTTTTGAGAAAATGTGTTGCAATAAAAGGACCTAAATTCTTTAACTTTATTCGTACAAAACCCACTTCATGAGTTTCACACTATTTGCATGAGGAAACAGCTTGCCACTGTGCACACAGAGCATCAGCTACATCTACCATAAAGTAATCATTAAAACTTTTGATTTTCGCAACCGGAAATTACAGTTTAGTGATTGAAAATAAAGTCAACAACATGTATGTGAAAATATATAACGTTGGTGCAAGTCCCACAAGTCCAGCTGAAGCTTTTTCAGTGCCACCATCTAAAACTATGCCAAAGCTGGATGGATTGTATGTATAAGAAATTTGGTTCACCAAAAAAAGGAGTTGAAAAGAAGTTATACAGACCCAATCAGAGGCCAGTGCCTCAACCACGTTCAGTGCACTGTTAAGACCGAGAAACACAGAAAACTGATGTTCTTCCCATCCAAAATGTGAGACAAAGCTGGCCCAAGCAACGTTCACTGCAATCAAAATATTAATACACCTTACACCAGACACAAAGGCTTGATAGCAGGAGCTTGGATGATGCTCTTAAATGCTGAAAAAGACCATTCTTGCTCCACACTCCACAGAAATGTGAAAGTTCTTAAGTTCTTAACTTCTTAATGGGTTACGGTAGTGCAGAAAACCAACAGTATTCCAACACAAATTGCAGTCCTATAAAGACAGAACCTGCTCCCCATCAATACGGGGAGGGTCACCCTAAACGCCCTTGATTAAGACAGGTTTTGGCATTACAACTTCGAAAGTCATTAAATGTCCTAGATGTCTAACAGCACCAAGAAGTAATATTACTCTTTGCACATGTTCAACAGTATATCAACAATGGCGTTACGGTCATCTCCTCTTTCATTCTATATCAAAATAACATCCTGATCAGCACAGACATTACAGATTATATGGGACAGCACATACATCAGCCACGGGGAAACTAGATGTTGCCTTAGTTACCAGAATACACTCTCAGAATAGACAAAGATGCCATATTGTCTAGACTATGGTATCCATTAAATTTGGTGGTAAGCAGCGCATATATTGAAGGTGGGGAAAAAACGTTGGGATGCCCCACTTTGACTGTTATTTCCTGTATTTTGTGAGAATTAGGACACTCAACCTATCTACATTTGAAGAGTGATCGCAAGTCAACAGATAATTTTTAATGCCAGAATTTTACTTTGGCTATGACTAGATAATAACCGCTAAGAGGGGTCCACAAGGTCAATATTGCTATCTTTGCACGTCTGATCGAGTGAAGCAGAAACTTTATTACAGATACCTAATGTTACCTTGCTTTACTGATTTATATTATTCTTCAAAGCAATTTTGTGAGTAAATACTTAAAACATGTCTAACTTGGCTGGTAAAACTTGGTCATATTGGGCAGCACTTCTGACATAGTGGTCTCTCACACAACAGGGACTTCTTGAGCTGAACCAGAGTCTACCTGGATTTCAAACCTTGCTATCGCCTTAGACAAATAATTGTCTGTCCCGTTACAACTACAAACATTTTCACAACGATTCTCCCTTCCTTAATGTAAAAAATGTAAAACAGCCATTTAAAATTATCACTCTACCCCAGAAATCTTCTGGAGTTGTATCTGGCATTAAAAGTTACACCCATGCCATAAAACCCTTCCTGTATCACATCCGCCATAATAAACACATTCCTGGAATCTCATTCAAAGATTGCACGATAAAACTTACAGCATACGCAGACGATGTACTAGTCGTATCAGAGAGGGCAGGAGAGGCGATACCAGCTCTTATGTCCACTATTGAGGAGTTCTCGGAAGTATCGGGATACAAATTAAATAAGGACAAAACGGAGGTCAAATTATTGAATAACCAAGGAAACAAGGAAATCTTGGGGGACTCTGGGTTAACCTGGCAGCCGGGATGCTTCAAATATCTGGGCTTAGACTTTGATAAAGACCTCATTGGTACCCTACGAGTTAATGGGGATCAGCTCTTAAAGAAAATGTCAAAACTGCTGGACGGTTGGTCTCCTAAGTTTTTGTCGTGGTGGGGGAGGGCTGAGACCCTAAAAATGATGGTGACCCCGCTGGTGAACTATCTAGCTAGTATGCTTCCAATGACGTTCTCAGAGGACTTTCTGCACAAGGTGGATAAACTCTTTGGTACATTCTTGTGGCAAGGGAAGAAGCCCAGGGTATCAATGAAAAAGCTGCAACTAGCTAAGGACAAAGGCGGCCTGGGTCTTCCCAACTTTAGGAATTACCAAACAGCGTTCTTATGCAAACAAGGTGTACACTGGTTGATTGAAGATCCAATGTATGTCCCGCTTTGGGTAGAGATAGAGAAATCCCTTGTTGGCAATGTTCCCCTCCCTGCGCTACTCACCATGGATCTGGCACATCTTCCTCACTCAAAATACATCTTATTGAACACGAGACGTGCCCTCTTAAGGCTGGACCAAGCTCACACGAATGGCCTTAGGGTAAAAAACACCACCTCAGTAGCCTTGTGGCATAATCCCGCCCTTAGACTTAATGGGGAACCATTCAACTGGGAACACTGGTCCGCTAAGGGTGTTAATATGGTGAGTGACCTCTATGACGGGCACTACCCGTTACCTTACTCCTCTATCCAAGCAACACACTGCCTTACACCGATGGACTTCTATGATTTACTCAAACTAAAGACACTCCTATCCACACGCTCTCTCAAACCCTCAGAACCTTGGCTTAAACCACAATTGGCACGTTTTAAAGCGACAGGTCACTTTGTGTCAAAGGTTTACAAACTTCTCCTTCCTTTGCCGGGGAAAGCCCAAAATCGCAATGAGTCCCGGTAGGAGGTGGAGCCAAACACAACGTGGATTACATTCGATTGGGACAAAATTCACACCACAGCCCTTGCAAACAAAGTCTCCCCAATATTGTCACAAACCAAATATACGCTACTCAACAGGGTGTTTTGGACACCGCAAAGGCTATTTAAACTCCAACTAACAGACAACCCCAATTGTTGGAACTGTAATTTGGTCGCCGGGGATCTAGCACACATGCTTTTTCATTGCTCTTTGCTAGGAAACTATTGGGAGAAAATATTTACTTGTATAGAACATATTCTTAAGATCAAACCTCCAAGAGAATTTGTCTATGTCATTTTGGGTGCTCTGGACCCAAACGAGACCAATGAGAATGACCGTCAATTATTGGACTTATTACTAACTCTGGCATGTAAGGTAATATTATGTAAGTGGAAGAACGCCTCCGAAGTATCCTTTAGGATGTGGCAAGAGGGGGTATCTTGCATTAGAGGCGCAGACAACAGTGCTTTACATTCCTCCCCTTGGCGTACTTCCAACAAGAAGCTTTGGAAATCCCTCGATGCCTCTTCCTTTTCATTTGACCCTCCGTAGGCGCATCCTTTGTAACTGTCCCAATGACAAAAGAAACATACATACCTGCCAATACCCAAGCCCGCTGGTACTTGTTCAAACCATTGACATTTGGCCTGTTGTATGTGGAGTATAATTCTGCCCTAGAAAGATATCGCTGCATTCTCATCATCCCTTCAAATGTATCACTGAAGTATGCCCGCGATCTTTGATATATGATATGCACTATTTTTGTACTCTGCATTTGGTATTCGGTATTCTGTATTTGTACTTTATATCTGTATTCTGTATTTTTTTCTTATATTTACTTATTTTATACCATGTTCATGGCTGTAATCCCTCTATGATTTGATGCATGTATTCATCCCTGGATTTCTTGCTTTTTCCATTGTCAGTTGTCTGATTTCAACTTCAGCCAATGCATTCTGTATCTTATGTATTTTTAGTACTTTTTGTTGTTTACTTTCCTTTTGTTCTTCTAATAAAAATGACTTGAAATAAAAAAAAAGTTACACCCGTGCCATATCAGCCATAATCTGCCATAAGCAGCTTCAGAAACTGGCAAGCAAAATTATAGGTGAATCAACCAACACTTTAAACTTACTTCAGCAATTTAAAACAATGGAGCATCCCCAGCATTCTTTTCATTAACAGTTGGTTAAGCAATTTTAAACTACTACTTAAAAGCTGGAATTTAAAAGGTAGTAGAAGCCAGCATGACACCTCAGGCGCTGGCTACAATATTTACTTCAGGGGAGAGAATTACAGAATTCATGCTTTGGTGATCATGAAGAAGAAGAAATGCAGCAATCAAGTGATGCTAAGGAAAGGTAAGGTGTTGTTAAACCTGAATTAAGCTGGGAGCAAGAAGACAGCACTAGTGGCTTCGAGTAGTAAGACCCAGTGTTATATCAGCCCCTGGCAGCATGGTGCACAGGATCAATTCCAAAACTAGGTCCAAACTATGGCTATCACCTCTGGGTAAAGTGTACAAATGTATTCCTAAGCCTGTTTCCAGTGCTATGAACCATTCTTGGGCAACTGGTGTAGAAGTTAATTCTCAAGCCTGTATCAGCATGGTGTAGCAGATAAACTGCTTAATCCTTCTTGCTGACACATAACTGATTTCAACACTTTTAAGAGAAAAATGACAAACATGCATAAATTGTGTAAAAATATATTCAGGATTTTGAGAAACAGATCATGAAAAAAATGTAGATACTGCATCGTAAAAGCATGCAGAAGAGAGCAGGTTAGAGAAAACTATTCATTAACATAACATAGGTTGGTGAATTTCTAAATTGTGTTGGTATATTTAATGTGTAGTAGAAAAGTGAAAGTGATGACTCCCGTTCTATGAAGGATTCATAAATTACCTACATTAAATAACAATGTGTGTGAAAAATTCATGAAACAATGTCATTAAGACAGCACTATATGTGTATTTTAGGAGTTTCATTTTAGAACTCCATGTTTGGAATATGTGAAAATGTGCACCAAGTGGTGAAAGAGAAAAGGATGCTGCACATTTATAAAAAGATTAAATGTTTGAAACTTTTAAAGAATCTTTATATATGTATTAATGAGAGAATAATCTTTATATATGTATCAATGAAAATTACTAGAAACAACATTAACATTCTGTTTTGAAATATTTTTATTCGTTGATACTTTGAAAAAATAGTAATATGCCATAGTTAGATGCTAATTTCAATGAAATTAAAAGTGCTTTATGAGTGCAAATGAATTTAAATACATAAATAAGGATCTCGAAAATCTATAATGAAATGTATTTCCATTATTTTATATTCTATATTCCATGAACCAAATTCAAATTAGGACTACATTGTTGTTACTTGCTTGCATTTCGTTCTCATGGAAAAGCTTCGTAGACTTACAATATGGACTGAAACTATGTTTCACAGAGAGTGTTCCCAAGCGCATAATAGGACTTTTTGTAACTTTATTTTGTTACTTTGGAAACATCTGCAGTGAGAAACTGTTCTCTTGAACACCCTCATGTGCTTCTGCAAATGGACCATTGTTGAAAATAATATACACTGGATGGTTCGCTGGCTTACGTGATAGTCACCACCCTTTTGCTATAATATGTGTCTCCTTTATGTTGCCTGACAATTATCCTAAACAAACTGACCACTGGACTGAATGGTCTGACCAGATGAGGTGACCCAGGGGGTGTCACCCCGGCATTTGTGGGTTAATATACACGGTGTGACAAAGAATTCTGGTAATTGATGGCCTGAGAAAGAATACATTTGATTATTCTGCACTCCTACATTTAAATGCCCGAGACTGATGCATTTACTCTTCTTAAATTTACAGATAAAACTAAACCATTCTTAAGTCCTGATTCTGTCTCTCAATGTCTCATCTTCAATTATTGATTGGGAATTCCAAATGAGTATTAATGAGGGATGGGAATCCAAATCGAGAGATCTCCGGACATCAATTTCTAATGTTAATATTCTGCATAGCCCTAACTAAGTTAATCGTTTGTACGATTGTAGTCCGACTGAATTTCTTCAGGAGATTTGGTCTAGAGGTGATAATTCTGTTTGTATAGTACTGTGTTGAGGGTTATATACATGAATCAAATTACTAGTTTATAGGTCAGTTACCCAATTTTCTGGCCCTCATTGGAAAACTGGGTTGGATCGCCTATATTCGACCCCCTCTGCACGATTCAAGATTCATCGGAGGACCAAGTAAATGAAAACTGAAACGTAGTGATAGGAGATGCGTTGAAAAAAGTAAATGGGACTAGCGGCTTGTAATGACTAGGTTTTTGGTACAATTTGGGGCTCCTGTCACTCACCAAGTCATTACTTACCACAGCCCCTTCTCAGGACCTATAGAAACACCACACTTTTAGAATACCTACCTGAGAAAGAGATAATACTGATAGCTAGAAATACAGCAAGTATATAGTCATAGGTCAGAGGATATGTGTAGCACCACAACGCACCACTGTGCGACAACACCTTCCGGTGAAACAACGCGCCACTATGCGGGACAACGCACCACTGTGCGACAACACCTTCAAGTGAAACAACACGCCACTACGCGGGACAACACACCACTGTGCGACAACACCTTCCGGTGAAACAACGCGCCACTGTGCGACAACAACACCTTCCGGTGAAACAACGCGCCACTACGTGAGACAACGCACCACTGTGCGACAACACCTTACGGTGAAAATAGATACATACCTCTTCCACTATGTTGGGATAACACACCTAGAATTTGGATACTCCTGCTAGGAGCCAGTTTCCCTCCCGTGTCAACAATTACCAATTAGAGGGGAATCACCCATCCCTCTGTAGGCATTTGGTAAAAAGGGGCCTGACCTTCCTTCACAAGAAATATATTGCAATCATCCCTAATTAGAAGTAGAATAATTCCTCGTCATCAGTTACCTGTAAGAAGGGAAACTTACCATCCTTCTGTACGTCAGCACCTGGCTAAGAATAACCCACACTCCCTCTCAGAGACAACAGACAAATGATACTAATGCACATTGGGATCTTTTTATTACACAATGATAGAATGACAAAAGAAAGAAATACCTAAACATTACAGTAGACACTCTCCACAATAGCAATTACTGACATATACATTTATGCTGAAAATGAAGGAAATGGTTAGACATAGATAATCATATAACAAGTGTCATTGGAACACCTCACCATAATCTTAGTCATCATGCACTCGGAGAAGGACCCGTCTCTCTCTCTCTGGTCAGGTCCGGTCTCTCCGTTTCACAACCACGACTGCACGTCTGTACCGTGATATCACCAGACCGCCAAAACCATCGGACCAGCGCTTCTCATCTGCCTTGGCAACTCGCTCACTCCCTTACTCTGGCCACTTCCTCCAATAATATAGAATGCGACCCTTCATCGAAGCTTCTAGAAAGTTCCACCTACCTTTCCCACCAGATTCCTGTACCACTTCGTACCATGAGAGCACAACAAGCAGCTGGCCAATCGTTTTGCTATGACTCCGGCATCGAGTGAGCACATTCCTCTGATAAGAACCGGTCTTCTCTAGTTTAGAAGAGGTGCACAACAAGTCAGAACTAAAACATAACCTCTTACCTAAAGAGGCTCAGAGAATAGCGACAGCTTAGAACATGGAGTCACTCGAGCATAGGCCTCTATGCCCGAAAAAGAGCAAAAGCGGCATACAAGGAGGCATAAGATCATGCCAATGCAAGTAGGCAAGCCCTGCCATTAGGTGAGATAAAGTCAAAAGCTGAAAGAGCATTGTCAAGCCCTGCTTTATACCCAAATAACAATAAAAATATACTGAGATGGTGATGGGCAACGGTCATAATTCAGTCCAATCGTTGAAAATACCTCGGTCACTACACGGCTCTAAATAAGCACTGAGGACAGCACTTGTGAGTAGGGCCTGCTAAGATTCAAAGTGCATGCAAATTGCTGTGCCTATTTCAGCACTTTGAAGAATGCGTTGTCCTCATGGCGTACAAGTCAATTTCCAAACCTCGCTCAGCAAAGTAAACAGCACCAGGTGGTATTGCATATGGGTTCACTACCAAGACAGGAGGACAGCATCTGTGTGCATGATGTATAGGCTGATTTCTTATTTCTACCCAACACTAAATGCCACTGCTGAGTAGCGGTGTACAGGCTGAATTCATGTGATGTCAGGACTAACAACAGAAACTAGGAAATGTTGCAAATCTTCCTACTAAGATTCAATTTGTATGCAAATTAACATGCCAGTGTCAGAATTATGTGCAAGCAAATATGGGTACTGTATAATAGTCAATTCCCATAGTGGAGAGCATCTGGAAACAGCATAGGACGACTAACTAAGCATGTGTCAGAATTACAGACAATACTTTGAACATGACAAGCATGCAGATTTCCCAGTGCACGTTGAGATAAAAGTGAGATTGACTCTTTAACCCATGTCAACACTCAGGCAGTACCAGGGCCAGAGTGTATACCAAAACCAAGATGCATTGGTGTACACCACAAACGTGATTTGGTTATTTACAGTGTATGAGGTAAATAAATATGTTTACAAAATAATTTATGAAAAAATAACAACTGTGGTGTGCCGGTCGCCTGAATACTTAAAGGTAACATTAAATACAATCAAACTGAAATAAGCCCAGAATTATGGCATTAATAAAAATACACAGAAGTAACACACTCTTGCTGCAGGAATGTATGGAATTGCTAGATGCAACAAGCACTGGCAAAGTCAATAGGTCCAGCTTTAATGTGCTAATGCAAGCAAACGACATTTGTGCATGCTTCTTTTATCAACCATCACTACATTAAAGCCAAATAAAGCCAAACCTATTTGGTATTGCCAATGCTTATTTCGTTTTAAGCAGCTGGACTGTGTGCCAATAAGCATCTGTGTGGGTGCAATGCGTAAACATCATTGTTTCCCCTGACGGAGCGAGGTTCAGAATAAGATTTTTTTCTGACTCGCAAAGTTAAAACTTCCATAATAAAAATAACTGTACTAACTGATTTGTGGTGAATTATTAACCAACCTAGATTAAAATGCATATACATGACATAAGGGACTAATATATGTGCTCTTTGTTGCGTATGTAAGTGTGTTGAAAATAATAAACTAACCTGGTCTATTGTCTTTGACAGTATTAAATGCGGCTGTTTAAATAATGGCATGTGCTTATTATATGTGCTTACGTTAAGTCTTTCTGTTTCATGTGTGGCATAAGTTTGTGGAGAATTTTGTGGCATGTGCTTAAAGCTAGGTAACATTGATTAATGGGTTAATAATTAGCAAAGGGGGTGGGTAACAGAATGAATTTCAATACTTTAATTAATTAATGTCTTGTGTTTGTTTAAATACTAGTTACCGGGAGAGGGGCCTAAGGCCTAGCGTTAAGATGGTGCTTAGAATCCTGTCCAGAGTGGAGCCTGCACGTATTCCGAAGTGGAAACATTTGCCACATCGACAGTTATAAAAAATACTGATGAATGACTTTTGTGCAGGATGTGCGCTCTGAGAATGACATAATCAAGGACAGGACGTGGCAAAACTGCCAAGTTAAGGAAGCAACAAACTGATTTTCAATAAATTGTTGCATTTCCGAGGAAGCTGGAGTCGCATGACTGAGAGGACAATGGTGTTTTAGAAAGCTCACTTTTGGATTAAAAAAAGAGGTGATGATCTCACATGGACTGACATCTGTCAGCCAATTAGAACTTTGGATGGCAGGAAAAAGAATACTTTTAGCAGAGATTAGCTAGTCAGAGAAGGTATAAAACTTGGCCCCTTTGACAGGAGGGTGCTGCTCGCTTTCCGATTCCAGATGGGTGTGTCGTGCTGATGAACTTTCTTGGCGCACGTAAGGATAATAGGCCTAAATGATTTTTCCCTTTCAGGTGGAGCAAAGAATAGTTAGGGAAATAGCTTGAGGGTTTGGAAACTGTTATTTTGCCTTAATACATGTTTACTGATTGCTTTGAAATGTCAGTCTAATTGATCATTCCTTATTAAAAGTTGCTTATTTGCTAATAAAATAATGACTTATAAGGACATGAGCCACTTTATATACAGGTTTATGGTTCAAGACCTGAAATTGGTGATATGATTAGAAACGGAATAGTTGGTTGGCAATCACTCTCAGTTGATGACATTTTGAGAAAGGCAAAATATTGTAGTGACGAGATAGAAGCTAAAAGAAAAAGCCATGTGGGCACAGGTAAAAGTAGCTGAACAACAAATTGCAAGTTCAGAAAATAAAAATGTTAAATCAGAATCAAGGTAAATTTAAAGGTAATTATAATAAACCAAAATTTAATGTGAATATTGAAGAACTTAAGCAAAAACTCCCATGTTTTAATTGCGGCGAAATTGGACACTGGAAGCGCGAATGTAAAAATCCGCCCAGAAATTTTAAAAATGCATCATTAAATCCACAGATGCAGAATGAGATAAATCTGCAGCTACAGCAACCGCTACAGCAACCGCTACAACGACAAGTAGTGAATCAGCAGAGTCAGATTCCACAACCGCCACTTCCAAATTTTGTGAATGTGCGGATACAATACAGAGACGGGATTCTGTGGAGGTGAACAGGTAAACAGATCACAAAGAGTGACTGTGCAAAATGTTTCTCAACAATACTGGTTGAATTAAAATGGAGGGAGTGATTCTGATGATTACTTATGACGGTGCCTGAGAGAGGAGGAAGAGTGTGTGCTTGGAGCCACTCTTGAGGTAGACCAATCAGGTCCATTTGTTAATGGTAAAGTAAATGATGTAGAAATCACTGTTCTTGTGGACACAGGTGCTACCCGTTCTACTGTTAGATCAGTGGAAATAGAAAACCTGCCTCTCTCTGGGGATTCCATCCAAGTAGTTGGTGTAGCTAATCAGCAAATTAAAACAGATTTAACAGAACCTGTCAAAATTGAAATTGGGAAATTTAAAGATAAACATAGATTTGTAGTTTGTAACAGCAGTCCTGTAAATTTGTTAGGAAGGGACATCCTTTGCAAAATGAATTGCAAAATATATTGCTCACCGGATGGTATAGAGCTCCAAACTCTAGAAGAAGATGGGCTTTACAAATTAACAATGTTAATGGTTGAAGCAGAAATGTTAATGGTTGAAGCAGAAGAAAGTAAATTATTTCCTGAATTTGATAAAGATAATCTTCCAGAAGAATTAAACGAAACAGTCAATGCTAAAATGTGGGATTTGACAGGAAGTGAAATGGGTTTGATGAAAAATGTTGACCCAGTTAAAATTACAGTGAAACAAGGAGTAGATTTTCCAAACATTCCTCAGTGTAAAATGAAAGCAGAAACTAGTGAAGGTGTTATACCTGTAATTGACAAATTCATAAAACAGGGTGTTCTAAAAGAGATTGAAAGCAGTCCATGTAATTCACCAATTATGGGGATTAAAAAGCCAAATGGAACTTTCAGGATTGTTCAAGACCTGAGAAAGGTTAATCAGATAGTTGTTCCATGTTGCCCAGTTGTTCCACACCCTGCAGTAATTGTTTATCATATTCCGCATGATGCAGAATGGTATACAGTCATAGATCTCTGCAACGCATTCTTTACTGTTCCATTGCATCCAGAAAGCCAGCAAATTTTTGCGTTCAGGTTCCAGGATCGCATCCTAGCATTGTGTCGTATCCCTCAAGGGTATACAGAGAGTCCATCTATTTTTAATCAGTTGTTAAAGACATCCTTGAAAAACTTAGATTTGCCTGGAAAATCAACATTAGTGCAATACATAGATGACCTCCTTGTGGCTGGAAAAACACGAGATAACTGTGTGACAGATACTATTACTCTTTTGAATCATTTGGCAGATGAAGGGCATAAAGTGTCTCCTGCAAAATTACAATTTTGCAAACAAGAAGTTAAATATCTTGGTCACAGGATTGCAAAAGGAATCAGACAGGTAACAATTGAGAGATTTAATATGATTCAGGGAATGCAACCTCCAAAAACACAGACAGGTCAGAATGTTTCTAGGAATGGTTGGTTACTGTCGTCAATGGATTCGTGGATTTTCAGTAATTGCAAAACCACTTCAGAGACTAACAAAAGCAGACATAAAAGACCCGATTATTCTAACACAAACTGAGTTAGAAGCTTTTGAGCAGTTAAAAAGAAGTCTGTGTGAAGCACCTGCATTGGGTATGCCAGATTATGAGAAAGAATTTGAGCTGTATTGCAGTGAAAGAGAAGGATGTGCATTGTCAGTTCTAATACAGAGACATGGAAAACTGAGAAAGCCAATTGCTTATTTCTCAGCAGTTCTAGATCCAGTTGCAAAAGCATTACCTGGCTGCTTAAAAGCAGTAGCTGCAACAAGTGTAAGCCTTGAACAGAGTGAAGGAATTATAATGGGATTTCCTGTAAAAGTATATGTACCCCATTCAGTTGAAATTCTCCTTACCAGAAGCAAAATACAGCATTTGACAAGTAACAGATTAACCAAATATGAGAAAGTAATTTTGGGATCAGATAATGTCTCTATAGCAAGGTGCGTAAATTTAAATCCTTCCACATTATTGCCTGATGGTACTATAACAGAAATCAGAAATGAGAGTGACATTGACCACGAGTGCTTAGATGTTTTGGAATACTGTACAAAACCCAGACAGGACATTAAAGATGTCCCGTTAGCAGAGTCAGATTTTGTTTATTTTGTTGATGGTTCATGCTTAAGAACAGATGAAGGTGTTCTGAGAGCAGCATACTCTGTCTGTACAGTTGCTGATGTAGTTGAAGCCTCATGCCTCGAAGGAATTCGTTCAGCTCAAGTAGCAGAAATGATTGCTTTGATTCGTGCATGTGAGAGAGCAAAAGAATTAAGAATTACCATAGTGACTGATAGTCAGTATGGATACGGAGTAGTCCATAATTATGGTCAGCTCTGGTCTCAAAGAGGTTATTTAACTTCTGCGGGAACTCCAATCAGGAATGCAAAATTGATCAAAAGATTGATTGATGGCATTCAGTTACCAGAGAAAATCGCTGTTGTGAAATGTACAGCGCACAAAAAGGGCAATGATTATATTACTAAAGGAAATGCCTATGCAGACGAAATTGCTAGGTATTGTGCAATGAACAATTTTTTAATCAATCGGTAAAAAAACTATGAACATGTTTTGAATTCACTCATGCTAACATCTGTAGTTGAGACATGGCAAGGAGTTAAAGATTTACAAGATGAGGCAGATGATGAGGAAAAAGACAGATGGTTAAACGCAGGTTGCAGACAGCGTAAGGAAGATGAAATTTGGGTATACAAAGATGACAGACCAGTTATGCCAGATAGCATGATTGCTGATATGGCTAGAATGTATCATGGTCCAGGACATATTGGAAGAGATTCAATGATTAGGTTGTTTAGGCAGACATGGTTCAACCCAAAGTTCAGACTAATTGCTGAATCTTTTTGTCAGAGATGTTTAGATGATCTGATCGAAGCGGTCCCGGAAGGGTACTGCCTGGCCAGACTGGACAGACAGGGACGAGTGGGAGGGGGTATAGCGATCCTCTTCAATGACCACTTGCAATGCCACATAGTACCTATATCCGACTTTCCGGATAATTTTCAAGCTCTCTATTTCACCATAAAGGAAGTGCAATGCCCTTTTTTCAACGGAATTCTGCTGTACCGACCTCCTGGCCCGAGGACCGACTTTACGCACAATTTCCTCCAGTCCTTGGAACCATACTTTGGTCGAGAAAATTTCTCCATTTTAGGTGATTTTAATTACCATTTAGAACGGCATGATTTATCTGATACTTCATGTCTTATTGAGGCCTTGGCGTCCTGTGGACTCACGCAGCGAGTTAGCGGGGTTACCCATCGTGCAGGCCACACACTAGATGGTATTTTCTCTAATGACCATCGTTTGACCATCAAGGATCCGGTGCATCTGTCTTGGTCCGATCACCTTGCGGTCCCTTTCCTTTTGGAATGCCATAGGATGGATGGAAGTAAAACAGGGAAACACTCAGTGGAAACTGCCAGAAATTTTAGGAATATCAGCAATGACTCCTTTGCGCCATGGGCTGTCAGTCTCTCTACCACTGGCATGGATAGTGTTCAGACCGCGGTTGGTCATTTTGAACAGGTTATTACTGAGGCCCTGAATGAACTGGCCCCAGTACAGACCCGCAGCCGAGCCAGAAAAAGACCATCTGCCCCATGGTTTTCTGAATCCCTCAGACTCCTCAGGCAATAAGTGAGGAGGATGGAGAGGCTCTGGCACTCAGGCTGGGACCTCAAGAACAAGGAAGCTCACAAACTACTGGTCAGGAAATACAAGGCTGAGATTGTGCAGGCCAAACAAGATTACTTTGTGGCCATGACAACCTCGCTCTCCTCGCCGAAGGAGCTTTTCAGAATCGTTGACTCCTTAGTCAACCTACAAACTCCTGACCCTGTTGTACCCTCGCAAGATCTATGTGATAAAATTGCTTCCTTCTTTCACACCAAAATACAGGATATCTACCTGGCTCTTGAGGAACAAAGAGCATCTATCAGTGGGCCTCCTGCTCGGGTTGAGATGAACATGACTACCACAGATATCTCCCTTCTGAGCACCCTGGACTCCTTTCCCCCGCTGGTCTTACAAGATCTGGAGTCCTTGCTTAATAAGACTAAATCTGGCTCCCCCCTGGATACCTGCCCACTGAAAATCATTAAGCAGTGTAGGGAAACCTTCCTACCGCCTCAGCTACAAATCATGAATCTAGCTATGAGAGACGGTGTCTTCCCCTCGGAGTGGAAGAGTGCAGTAGTGAAACCCCTGCTAAAGAAGGCCTCCCTTGATCCGGAGGTCCTAAAAAACTTCTCCCAGCCCCTGCGAAGATGCTTGAGGCACATCTAAACAAGCATCTCGCTGCCTTCGTGGAAGACTCGGACCGTCTGGATTTTTCCCAGCACGGATTCAGGAGGGAATACAGCACTGAGTCGGCCCTCACTATTGTGCTTGATAAGATCCGCACGAAAGTGGATGGGGGCCAGACCGCCCTCCTGGTCCTGTTAGATCTTACTGCGGCCTTTGATACCCTCTCCCCCTCAATACTTACATCTCGTCTGAGGGAAGTGGGGGTGAAGGACGCAGCTCTAGATCTACTGACCTCCTTCCTTGACGGAAGGGAACAAAGAGTCAAGCTGGGGGAGTTCCTATCTCCATCCCGACCGGTGCTGTGTGGGGTCCCGCAAGGGTCGGCTCTTAGTCCGACCCTATTTAACATCTACGTGACCCCACTAGCCAGACTAATTAGAACTTTCGGGATGGAGGTAGTTTCTTATGCAGATGACACCCAAATCCTCGTCTCTCTTTCCCATTCAGATGTACCAACTGCCTCCAACTTTAGATCTTGCATGGAGGCGGTTGGTCAGTGGATGATCCAGAATTCACTTAAACTGAATGGGGAGAAGGCTGAGGTGATGGTGTTTGGAGGGAAAGAGAGCATCTGGTCAGCCAGCTGGTGGCCTAACTCGCTAGGAGAGTGCCCTTCCCCCACGACATCTGCTAAGAATCTTAGGGTGATGATAGACCCTGCCCTGGATATGGGCAGACAGGTTAGTAGAACCATCTCCACCTGTTGGGGCTTAATCCACACCCTGCGAAGAATTAGGAAATATCTCTCTCAGCAATCCAGAAAGCAAATAGCTGTCGCACTTATCGGCTCACGACTGGACTACTGTAATGCACTGTATGCGGGACTAAACAGGAGCCTGCTGCAGCGCTTGCAGGTAGTCCAGAATGCCGCGCCCAGATTTGTTCTGGATGTTCCCAGACGCTCCTCGGCCACGTCGGCCAGGAAAGCGCTGCATTGGCTACCGGTAGAGCACCGAGTACGGTTTAAAGTCCTATGCATGACCTATAGAGCCATTGCAAAGAACAGCGACACGGGAATTGGTTCCATCATCTCCCACTACACTCCTGGAAGGGACTTGCGCTCCTCCAGGAAACTGCTCCTGACAGTTCCCCGCATACGAAGAGCCAAGTGGGGTGGCAGGGCCTTCTCCACCCTGGCCCCTAAATGGTGGAATGATCTCCCTCTTGATCTCAGGTCCCTACCCTCCCTACAGAAATTCCGAAGTGCCCTTAAAACTCGCCTCTTCCTGCAAGCCTATGTGTAAGGATGCATGTTTCCTTTTTTAGATGTTATTGTTAGGCGCCTTGATACCTGCGGGTTATTGTTTTGCGCATTATAAATTTAAATAAAAAAATAGTCTGCCAGCAGATTAACCCAAACAGAAAAACAGTTGTGAGCATGGGAACCATAGGACGGGAGGGTGGTCCTTTTACCAGGTTGCAAATGGATTTCATTGACATGCCACCCCACAACAAGTTGAGGTACGTTCTTGTGATAGTCTGTTTGTTTTCAAGATGGGTGGAAGCGTTCCCAACACGTCACAATGATTCAGTTACTGTTGCAAAATTGCTTTTAAGGGAGATCATACCTAGGTACGGTTTTCCAGTGACTGTTGAAACTGACCGAGGCACACATTTTGAAAACAGACTATTACAAATGATTTGTGAAGCATTGAACATAAAACAGAAGCTGCACTGTGCCTACAGACCAGAAGCATCTGGTTGAGCAAATAAATGGTACAATTAAGACTAGAATAGCCAAAATGTGTCTAGCTACAGGAGTAAAGTGAACTGACGCACTTCCACTTGTTTTGATGTCTTTGAGAAGTACCCCTGATAAAAAGACAGGTCAGAGTCCTCATGATATTGTCATGGGTAGAGTCATGAAACAAGCATGTGTACCAGTTGGAAAATTAATAAGTATAAATGATAGCGTCATTTTGGAATACTGTAGGAATCTTTCTGACGTCGTCACTTCTGTGTTCCATCAGGTGGGAACTGATGTAATTACAAGAGACAAGGAAAAAGCTCATGATCTGTTACCAGGAGACTGGGTGAGGACAAAAATACACCGGAGAAGAAATTGTCTAGTACCCAGGTGGCAAAAATCAAGACAGGTGATTCTTGTTACGACAAATGCAGTAAAGTGCAAAGGATTGAAGAGGTGGATTCACGCTAATCACACGATTCGTGTACCAACACCTGAAAATCCTGACGAATGTGACACAACAACTGATTCAGATTCTGAAGAAGAACCTGAAAGAAATCCAGATCCTGAAGATCGACAAGAAGGTCGACATCTGGAGAATTCAACTGAGAATGAGGCATTGAATGAAGATTGTGAAGAAATTGTGATACTTGACTCAGAAGATGATAAAAATCTGCTAGAAATAGGAGCAGAAGAAGAATCTGATCAAGTGAAAATTCAAAATCAGCAGAGTATTGAAAAGCAGATTGGAAACTCTGAAGGCAGGAACAATAATTCTGAAACTGGGAAGTTGGAAGTGATCGAAGAAGAAGAAGAAGAAGAAGATGCAATTCCGAGTACCAGTTATAAGGATGATGTTCCTAACAGACTGAAACTGCCGAGTAAAGAGGAGCCTAGATTTAGAATCGAAATCTCAGAAACAGAAACAGAAGATAGTGATGAAGATTCTGAAATAAGAAATTTCAGAAAAAGAGCTTGGAGAGAGGAGTGTAACAAATCTGAACCAAAGAAGAAATTACCAAGAAAAGGTGATAAGTGGCCTAATGAAAATGAGGGCCTAAAATTCAAATTGGTAAACAGATCAAAAGAGCAGGTTAACGAAATATCAAGTCAGAAAGCAGAAACAGATAAGAAAATTCAAGCAGGGAAAAAGATTGAAGTGATTAGTGGCAGGGCAAAAAGAGTTGTAAAACCTAACCAGAAATACAAGTCCCCTGAGTGGACGTATATAATCATCCCTCCTGTGGTGGAGGTGAATAGTAGTAGTCAGGAAGATTTAGATGACACAAGTGGTAATGATTAAAATGGTTTCTGTAAAATTGTAAGGATTTGTTTTGGCATAAGGCTGAAGAAATTGTGTTAGGTGACAAGGTCGAAGAAATTGTGTTAGCTGAAAAATACATTTGATGAAAGACGTAAGGTCGAAGAAAAGCTGTTGGAAAGTAGGGTTTTCTTTGAGAGAAAAAAAATTTAAAACAGGGGGGTATATTTAGTGATTTTTAATTTTTGATTTTGATTGTAAGGCTTTTGTTATAAAGTAAGGATGCCTTAAACTAACAATAACTCGAGATGTTCAATCCTCAGGAGATGTTGTAAAATGTCTTTAATTTGTGTGGTTTTAATAATTTTGGTCTGGTTAATTTTAGCTGTCATTTTCCCTTTTGGAATTGAAATGGAAATGTACAAAGCTAACATGACAAGCAAGGCTATGGCTAAACAAGATAATCATGGTACAGCAGGCAAAACTAATAGAGTTATTGAGCATAACCAGAGATCCACCAAGATAGATCTGTTGGTGATTTTTCTAGTAATACCTTTTCGAAACTTCTTTCTGAATAGGTTAGAGTCATGGATGTTAGAGATTGCTACATTTCTGTGAAACTGCCTGCTTCTGTTTCGGAGGGAGTGACCTATAACATGCTTCCCCTTACTTATGGCATCACTTGCAGTGTAATAGCTAGTCTGTTTTATCAAACAGGTCGTTTGGAGTACTATTATTCTAATTTTTATGAGATTTTTGCAAATTTAAAAGTTGACAAAGGCTTGAATAAGCATAAACAAGCCAAACAGATGAGGGAATTTTTCATTGTAACAAATGAACTAACATATGAGTATGCTTTTAGAAACAATTTAACATGTAGATTGAGAACTGAAGAAAAGACTTTCTTAAACTTAGTTGAAGAGAGAAGAGCAATTTATAAAAGGAATGAGATGCTGAAACAAACCAAATCTAAGTTTTGGCAGATTGAGGACGAGAAATTCAATGGAAGAATTGAAAATGTTGCTATTCATATAGATAAATCAGTTAGTGGAAAGCTTTGTATTCGAAGAGACAATACGCTTTTTGACAACTATTTTGTAGGTGCAAGTCAGTGTGAGGATACTTATCAGATCTTGGGTGGATGGGGATTTAAAGGTGGCAAAGATCCAATTTTTCCTGGAATTTATTTTGTGTGTGGAGATAAAGCCTATTATAATCTCCCTGATCACTAGTATGGCACTTGCTATATCGGTTTAGTTTTTCCAAAGATTTTTCATGTAGATAGAAATGAAAAAGGTTCATTTGAGATTAACAATCATCTGAGTAGATACAAAAGAGAAAGTTTCTCAGAAATGTTGGGAGATATTTTTGGTGCAGTAATACCTTTGGTAGGAATAACCCTGAATGCAGTTAAAATCAGAAAATTGTCCACAATTGTTGACAGATTGTCAACTGATACTGCTGGTGGTTTTCAGTTAGTGAATACTGGAATTATTGCCAAGAGAACCATGGTTATGCAGAATCGTCTTGCACTTGACATTCTGCTGGCGAAAGAGGGAGGAGTTTGTGGAATATTACATGTTCAGCATTGCTGCACATATATTCCTGACAAGAGCAAGAATATTGAGATGTACATTAAAAACATCACAGAGCTTCATTCAGAAGTTGTTCCTGTAGAAGATGAAGACTTTTCAGAACATTTGAGTAAAAGATTTGCAGCAATCAAAACCTTGTTTCAAGAGATAGGTAGTTCAATTTTAGGCAAGATTTTGACTCCATTACTAGTTATAGTTTTCGTGATACTATTGTTGAAAATTAGTTGCATGCTGCACAAAAGAAAGAAATACCTTAGGGAAAAGAAGAGGATTTATAAGCTCAGAAAGGAACAAGATAAGGAAATAGAACTAGAAGAGTTTCGTAGATCACAATATGAGAGTTACAAGCAGACAGCAGAAACAGAACTTTAGAAACACTAATATAGTGAAAATCAAAACATGTTCTGGAATTTAAAATTTTGCTAAAATTTTGGCTGTAGTTTGGTGATTTTGAAATCACCAGATGAGGGAGTTGATGGAGCGAGCTTCAGAATAAGATTTTGTTCTGACTCGCAAAGTTAAACTTCCATAATAAAAATAACTGTACTAACTGATTTGTGGTGAATTATTTACCAACCTAGATTAAAATGCATATACATGACATAAGGGACTAATATATGTGCTCTTTGTTGCGTATGTAAGTGTGTTGAAAATAATAAAACTAGCCTTGTCTGTTGTCTTTGTCAGTATTAAATGCGGCTGTTTAAATAATGGTATGTGCTAATTATATGTGCTTACGTTAAGTCTTTCTGTTTCATGTGTGGCATAAGTTTGTGGAGAATTTTGTGGCATGTGCTTAAAGCTAGGTAACATTGGTTAATGGGTTAATAATTAGCAAAGGGGGTGGGTAACAGAATTAATTTCAATACTTTAATTAATTAATGTATTGTGTTTGTTTAAATACTCGTTACCGGGAGAGGGGCCTAAGGCCTAGCGTTAAGATGGTGCTTAGAATCCTGTCCAGAGTGGAGCCTGCACGTATTCCGAAGTGGAAACATTTGCCACCGACAGTTATAAAAAAATACTGATGAATGACTTTTGTGCAGGATGTGCGCTCTGAGAATGACAAAATCAAGGACAGGACGTGGCAAAACTGCCAAGTTAAGGAAGCAACGAACTGATTTCCAATAAATTGTTGCATTTCCGAGGAAGCTGGAGTCGCATGACTGAGAGGACAATGGTGTTTTAGAAAGCTCACTTTTGGATTAAAAAAGAGGTGATGATCTCACATGGACTGACATCTGTCAGCCAATTAGAACTTTGGATGGCAGGAAAAAGAATACTTTTAGCAGAGATTAGCTAGTCAGAGAAGGTATAAAACTTGGCCCCTTTGACAGAAGGGTGCTGCTCGCTTTCCGATTCCAGATGGGCGTGTCGTGCTGATGAACTTTCTTGGCGCACGTAAGGATAATAGGCCTAAATGATTTTTCCCTTTCAGGTGGAGCAAAGAATAGTTAGGGAAATAGCTTGAGGGTTTGGAAACTGTTATTTTGCCTTAATACATGTTTACTGATTGCTTTGAAATGTCAGTCTAATTGATCATTCCTTATTAAAAGTTGCATATTTGCTAATAAAATAATGACTTATTAAAGAAGATGCTTTCTCTTGAATAATAAAGATTAATAAATTAGATTGTTGAAATAAGCTGGTCTTGTTTATTCATGGTCTAGTTACCATCAGCTGATCCATTTACCTAGTCACTTAATGAATATGATAAATGCATAAAACCATGGTAAGAAATGAAAAACTGCAGATGTATATAAATGTGTAAATAGTTTGTGAATAGGTTCTGTTTAATTAGGTTACATGATTCAGTTGCCCAAAAATTGTCTCGGTAGTTAATGGGCCTTGTGAGTGATTTATGATTAATGGTGAGTATTATGGTGTTGGGTAGCGTTTGTGAGACAGTTTTTCTATAGGGGAGCTGGATCACCCCTTACACACGATTACCGACTAAAACCTTTAAAAAACTCATGTGGCAGTGAAAACCAGAAAAAATAGGACTTTGTGTACAATAAATGTATGAGGTAAAGAATGTGTGATTAAGTATTGTACTTTTAGGATGCAAAACAGTGCCTCATGCATTTCAATGTAAGCACTCCTATGAAGACAGAATACTCTTTTGAAGAGAGACAATGTCCACTCTATGTATATTAAATATAAATAGTACCAACAGGTAAAAGTACAGCTATGCTCTCAGTCTCCCCTATTCTTTTCAGCTGTGGCCTAAGAGTTAGTGCATAAGGGAAATTGAAGGAAGCTGTTAATGTTCAACATTTTGTTTTTCACCAATATAGTACTCTTTGATATCAGAGCCATTGGAGGGCTTGCGAAAAGACAATGGAACACTTAAGGCTGAAGTGGACTTGATCTATGGGATACGACGTGCTCATATTTTTTTTTTAAGTTGATAAAACACCTCCACTGCTTTTGAAAAACACAACCGTCCCTGAATGGTTATTGCCAACCTTGAGGTTCCACCAACTGAAAGCGAATGAAAGGAGGGGGAGAAAAAGAAGTAAAGAAACAAGCCTTCTCACCATGGTGCCTGCTAGCTGAAAGAAATGTAAATGTGTGGGACTGGTTAATCACTGAATGGAAAAGCTGCGTGGGACCCAGTATAGACTTTAATTGCTGAAGTCGCTTGAAGCTTCATGATGACAAAGATTGGTGATATTTGAGAGGTAACACAAAGGGGTTAGCAGCTGAGTTCTGGAGTGCTTACTTTTAATGGACACCTCCCAAAAAAAGTTTGCCCTTGGTATAGACAGATTGTGTATTATTAAGATATATCTCTTGAAAGCACTTGTTTTATATTAAACAGTAATTCTTTTTGTACTTTGCAGCAGCCGTATAATGTGTGAAATAACATTTTAAAATAATGATTTACATATTCACAGTGCTTTCTACACAGGCTTGGACTTCAAAGCACAATAAATACTAGTCACTACTCCCCGATGCGCCAAAGGGATCAAGTTCTGAAACGCTTTTCTTACAGACATCAGCACTCACCGAAATAACATGTTGAAATGTCATAGTGTAAGAGCATTTTCCACTGCTTAATTGACCTTGAATTTATATTTCATTTAAGGTGCGTACTTTATTTTATATGCAGTAACTGGGATATAAGACATTCCCACACTCACTTAACCAGATCCAATGTCACTCAGGATCACGGTTTCCATACTTTTTTATGCACTTCAACTTTTCAAGACAAGTGAAAAATAAATCTCTCTTAAAATCGACCAACCGTTAAACACTACATTTAGAATGCCCTTTGAGCTGAATAGACCGACATTAAAGACACAAAAACATTTCACAAACCATAATGGAAAAAAGTGGGGGATTAAAAGTCTGTGTATTGGCGGCAACTATAAATATCAATCTAGCTAGATAAAAAATCCAATGTTTGGATGGGGAAGATATGGATTTTGAGGTTTATGAACGGGTCTTTCAAGGTGTAATACACACAGTTCCATGTGGCCTAATTCCCTAAGGATTTCACCACAAAGGTAAATGTGTTGTACTTGCTGCTCAGTCAGTGTGAATTGATTTTTTCCTCGTTTGTTTACAACAGAAGGACATTCAGAAACACGGAGGAGCGCTCCGTATATGTATACTGAGGCATCTCCATACTATGATGTATGGCATACATGCAGTGGTAGAAGTGGGCGGGGACGGAAGGGCACGGCGTGCCCCTACTTCTAGAAATTATTCCAGTCCGTTCCCCTACTTCTTGCTTTCAAAAAAGCATCCCGGGACGGCAAGAATAGTTCTACCTAATAAAAACGATAACTTTTTTCTTTCAGCTTCCAGGTGCTGCTCGCACTTCTCTGTTGTACTCCAGAGGCTGCAGCAGCCCCTCCCTGAGCTCTCACAGGCTGATGGCAGGCTCATTGTCATTCCGATTGAGGCTGATTACCCCCTTTAGAATGAGAATGTACCCGCCCTCTGCCTTTAGCATCTCATGTGCCACTGAGATTGGAGTTAGTGATTACAGAGGAGCTTTCCCTGAAAGAGCGCTTTGACGCCTCGTTGAGGGTAGTAAGCACTATATAAATGCAATTACAATACAATGATTGTGTTATGTTATGTGAGAAGGCCTGAAAAAAATGCCTTCTGTGTATAGGGTTAATCAGATTTTTTTTCACTGATGCACTGACATTTTTTGCACTGTTCCTCAGGGATGCACTGACATTTTTTGCACTGTTCCTCAGGAAGGCAACCCAGTACAATGTAAAGAGACTGAGAAAAACTATTTGTCTCAATCTCCTCGTAAAGGGCCTGTGTGCTGCGGAATCTCTCGTTGTGACGCTACAGTGGCTCTGACAATATGATCCCCCTTGACACCTATACGACCAACTTTTCATGACCTTCCATCACTCACAGCGCAATTGGGGCAGGGCTTTAAGTGGGATGAAAAAACTGGGGGGCTCTCAAAGGGACGTGGCCAATATAATTAAGGATGTGGCTTAAAACATTTATGCTAAAAATATGTGCCCAGCGTAATGTGCTGCCTGACTTGTATTTTGCTGCTTCTGTTATTGCCTCCACATATATAATACAACAAATAACATTTCACCAACAACAAGCCAGGACTATTGGTTTTGTCAAAGGTTGTTGGTTCGAAAAGATAAATATACTACATTCATACAACTATGGCTTTGTTGTATATAATAGTAGTGATGGGACAAGAGAAGTGATGGGGCTGGAGCGGTGATCGGGCAGGAGTGCTGACCGGACAGGAGCGCTGACCGGACAGGAGCAGTGAACGAGCAGGAGCATTAAACGGGCAGGAGCGGTGACAGGGCAGGAAATGTGACGAGGCAGGAAAAGTGACAGGCCAGGAGCAGTGACGGGGCACAAGAGGCAACTGGGCAGGAGAGGTAACTGGGCAGGAGAGGTGACGGGGCAGGAGAGGTGACGGGGCAGGAGAGGTGACGGGGCAGGAGAGGTGACGGGGCAGGAGAGGTGACGGGGCAGGAGCGTTGAAAGGACAGGAGCAGTGAATGGGGCAGGAGCAGTGAATGGGGCAGGAGCAGTGAATGGGGCAGGAGCAGTGAATGGGGCAGGAGCAGTGAATGGGGCAGGAGCAGTGAATGGGGCAGGAGCAGTGAATGGGGCAGGAGCAGTGAATGGGGCAGGAGCAGTGATGGGGCAGGAGCAGTGACGGGGCAGGAGCAGTGATGGGGCAGTAGAAGTGACAGGGCCGGAGAGGTGACAGGGCAGGAGAGGTGACTGGTAAGGAGAGGCAACAGGGCAGGAGAGGTGACTGGGCACAAGAAGTGACCGGCACGTGACATGACAGTTAGGTGATGTGATGGGCAGGAGAGGTGACGGGGCACGAGAAGTGACGAAGCATTAGAAGTAATGGGGCAGGAGCGGTGATTAGGCATGAGCAGGAGTGGTAACCGGGCAGGAGCGGTGAACGGACAGGAGCAGTGAACGGGGCAGGAGCAGTGAACGAGGCAGTAGGAGTGAATGGGGCAGTAGGAGTGAATGGGGCAGTAGGAGTGAATGGGGCAGTAGGAGTGAATGGGGCAGTAGGAGTGAATGGGGCAGTAGGAGTGAATGGGGCACGAGCAGTGAACTGGGCAGAAGCAACGGTGCAGGAAAAGTGACGGGCCAGGAGAAGTGACGGGCCAGGAGAAGTGACGGGCCAGGAGAAGTGACGGGCCAGGAGAAGTGACGGGCCAGGAGAAGTGACGGGCCAGGAGAAGTGACGGGCCAGGAGAAGTGACGGGCCAGGAGAAGTGACGGGCCAGGAGAAGTGTCTGGGAAGGAGAAGTGACGGGGAATGAGAAGTGACGGGGAATGAGAAGTGACGGGGAATGTGATGTGACAGGGAAGGAGAGGCAACAGGGCAGGAGAGGTGACGGCTGGAGAAGTGACGGACTGGAGAAGTGACCGGGCAGAAGAAGTGACGGGCAGGTGACGTGACGGGCAGGTGACGTGACGGGCAGGTGACGTGACGGGCAGGTGACATGACAGGGCAGGAGAGGAGAGGTGACCGGGCAGGAGGAGTGACGGGGCAGGAGAGGTGACGGGGCAGGAGAGGTGACGGGGCAGGAGAGGTGACGGGGCAGGAGAGGTGACGGGGCAGGAGAGGTGACGGGGCAGGAGAGGTGACGGGGCAGGAGAGGTGACGGGGCAGGAGAAGTGACGGGGCAGGAGAAGTGATGGGGCAGGAGCGGTGATTAGGCATGAGCAAGAGCGGTAACGGGGCAGGTGTAGTGAACGGGGCAGGTGTAGTGAACGGGGCAGGTGTAGTGAACGGGGCAGGTGTAGTGAACGGGGCAGTGTGAGAAGTTGGCCTGATATATGATGTCCACTATTCTAGTGGGCACCTTGCAACAGTCCAAACAACCTTTATGGTGATGGTTGTAAAGTCAACCTTATAGACCAGCTATCCTAGTGGTAGCATGGACAAAGCAGTTTTAGGCTAAAACTTCAGAGAGCATGTGAAGCCAGCTGTTTTACCATATATAATCCCTTGAATACCAAATGAAAGGACACCACACACGGTATATATCAAATTTATATGTATTTATTACTAACACAACCCCTCTGCACTCTTTATGAGGTCAGAGTTCGAGATACAGCACAAGTTACTCAATAAGCATACTATAAGTTGCACAAATACAATTCTGCCCTAGGGGCCTCACGTACCATATACTGAATAAGTGGTATAAGAACCACTTCAGGAAAGGTGAGTAGGCCTAGGGCCTAGGAAATCGCTGGGGCTACACTCAGCAACCAAGGGATTGGAAGTAGGAGGCCCACGGGAAGCGTGTGCAGTGTATAAACACACACGCAGGTTACCATAGAGTTTCAATGGGAACGTAAAAGTTACGAAGTAGTAGATTTTGGACACTTCCGAATGAACTACGGGAAAACCCTGTTAAACTAGGACACTTGGATAGTTAATACCCACGGGAGCACCAGAGTACTCGAGTTACCTCACCCAGGGTAGCCGGGTGCATAGGTGTTCTTCCGTGTCGGGTTTCGTCGCTGTTTCCTATGGAGAGCTGCAAGAAAGCGCTGCAGGCGACCAGGAGAAAAGTGTCCGGGTGGATCCATGGGTAGATCGGAGTCGAGAAGAACCTGAAAGCAGAGGGGACAGAGTCTGGGTCACTAGCCAGTGACCAGGAAGGGACCAGGAAGGAACCAGGCGATGTCGAGATGCGATCAAGTGAAGAGGTGAAGCTTGTCTCGGCAGCCACGAGGACCAGGAGGCGTCAACGATGACCAGGAGCTGGAGTCAAGCTGTCCCATGACGGATCTAGCTGTTGGCGGTGCCGGTATCCAGATTGGACCCAACAAACCTTGGCAAATGCAATCCACGCAGGATGGGAAGATTGGCTTCAGTTCAGACCAGCAAGTGTGGGGAGCTTCTCCTTCACAGAGAAGCTGGAGCAACCCCGGAGCAACCAGGCAAGTGTAGTTTTACAAAGATGTCTTCAGAGGGCCTACTAGCCAACGGGCTAGCAACCGCGAAGACGCATTGAGCTGAAATACAGGCACCACGCAAATGCTGCTCGGGTCTGGGGCTTCTCAAACCCTAATGCACAACTTTAAGGGTACCTCAGAAGCTGCATAGGTAGCAAAAAGCAGGTAGTCCAGGATATCCGGTCTCGTGTCCGCCACGGGTCTCAGTTTTGCTGTGGATGTGGGTCGGAGTCAGAGAAGTCTGGAAGTCCAGTTCCTGCGTCGCTAAGTCTTCGGGTTCTAGCGGGAGCGTAGACAAAGCAAACTGGCAAGTTACTGTTGGTGCCTGTTTGCACAGGGTGGTCACTCCTTGACCACAAGGGAGATGTCTTCAGTCTTCCAGTCGATATGGAACGTCGAAGGTCCAAGAGTTTTGTTTCAGAGTTTTTTTCCAGGATAAATCTAAAGACTCTAGACACAGCTCCTAACTTTATACTAATCTAAGGGGCTGGATTACCTGCTAGGTCCCTCCTATGGGTGGAACCTGGGAAGGGGGTGGTTACACCTTTTTCCGTTTGTCCAGTTTCGCGCCAGAGCTGGAGCTGGAGTGCCCCAGCAACTGGTTTGAACCGGGCTATGCATGGAGCACCTTGTGTGCCGACGGCAGCAACGAAAGGGTTAAGGTAACATGTTGTTCCTGCATATATTTCACACGCTTTACATAAACCTGTATTCCCTATAAGTGTTTGCTTTTTCCTGAATTAAACCTCAAATAAACATGTTTATCCATTGTTTTAATTAAATAACGTTATAAGCTGTAACTGGTCAGTGAAATGCTAAACGTACTAAAAATTGGTATGTTTTGCTATTTCTAGCCACACCCCTGACTCCACCCACTGATTCAATCTTTGGTTATTCCTGCCCCCTGATTCTCCACCCACAGTTCCCCTTCTTTTTATTTCCCACTTCGACCACTGCATACATGCCAATAAACCCGACCCAGGAGGGAGGCTCCTGTAAGCCAAAATGTCTTCTTTTAGCGGTCCTCCGTTTACAATTGCCTCCACTTCAATACGTTAATTGGGAAAATACATATCCCAGATTATTTCTCAAAATCTCCTACTCTCCTGTTCTAAAATGTTGGTAGGTGTGTGTGGTGCTTCCAAATCAAATGCACGTGTAAACTGCAAGACTGGGAGGGAAATGGCCGAATGTATTATAAACAATATATTTATATAGCAAATTGAGAATATTCAAACATCTACTTAATCAGTCAGTTAACCCAGGGCTAACCTAAGAGAAACCGAGCACTGAAAGGGTGGAAATGAAGAGTAAATAAGGGCGGGGACCTTACAAACAAATCCGGATTGTTTACAATTATCCGGATTTTTCTTTTTCCCCCCAAGCCAGTCAACAAAGTAAACAACAGCGCTAATATAAAACACCTGCAATGGTGCCGTAGCGCTGGGAGAGAAAATGGCAGTTCAGACTCCGCGTTGAAAAAAACGTAAACACTGAGAAGGCTACACAGAGAAAGCGCTTCGGAAAAACGCAGTTCTGAGATCTGCTGCTTTTGTCTGTTCGTTTAGGGGAGGAGTTCCTTTTCCGACGACAAGGGATACAAACATTCCAAGGGAAACCATGTAATACACAACAGCCGCCCCCACCACAGTCATATCTTGGTATAAAAAAACACTTAGTCTAAAATATAAATAGTTCCAGACTATCTCGCATCACACTGCTCTACTGCATCGCTTCTCCCCTCCCGAAAGAGCTGAAACATATAAAGCTCCTAAGGTTGTTTAAATATGCTGTAAGGAGACAACTCCACTCCTTTCATGCTTTGCAAAAAAGAGCCTTATCCACCACAGAAACCGCCCGAAACTGAATAATTAAAGCACGCTTCCTGTCACAAGTGAAGACTGTACGAGCACCTTTTCTATAGCTTCCAGGCTACATGGCATCTGGCACGGAGAGCATACAAAGCGAACAGACCTATGCAATATGTATGAAAGCAACATAAGATGGAGGGAGCACCATCTCAGCAGGATCCGACAGGGTGCTGTGTCGAAGCAGCACGACACCTCCATGCACCAGCCTTCAATGCACCACTTGAGGCACAGAAGCGCCAAGCACCCCGCCCCCTTCCATTAATAAAAAAAAACAACAGCAATAAACGCAGTCAAACCGTCCACAGCCCATACAATCGGACTGAAATTCCCTCTCAGTGTCACACCCCCGCCCCTCGGCTGCCATCTCAGTACCTTGGCTGTGATCCAGAAACCTAGGTTTAGCGCCTCCAGTTTTCATGCACGATTTTGACAAAACTATCACTATTTCGCTACCAAGTAATCACGTGTGGATTTTCATAACAACCTCCGCATGTCTTTCTAGAACACCAGACACCAGTACAAAAAGGTATTTTTGATCTATTCACACTACAAACACGGTAACAGTGTGCCAGGGCCTGGCGATGTTGGAAAGGCTGCATTGCTGGTTTCTGTTTATGGAAGGAGTGTGACACCCACCGACTTGGCACCAGGTGCTGCCAGGGGGCACTTGCCTGTAGAGGCAGACAATAAACGTAGAAACAGGTGGGAGTGGCAGCATACCACACCAAACCTCTGCTGCTACAGAACCCCAACCCAAATCACCAGCACTCAACAGTCCCTCTGCCAACCCACAGCAGTTCACGCTACTCACCCTAAGCTTGGACTCTCTTTCTCTCTCTGTTGTGTACGACGTGAAGCTAGGTCTAGTCCAGCAGGACGGGCGCCCCCTCCTACTCCAGCCAGGCCCACGCAGCTGGGCTCCAGGATTGACAGCTCCAGGCCTAGGGCGCAGACTGTTTCCACTCCAGTGTCAAGCAGCAGCGTTCCTGGGCGGAACCCTCACTGACTGGAAGCAGTGCGCATGCGCACACGGGCTGCTTCTGGTGCCACGTGACCCACCCTCCAAGTTAATTTCATTAAGCTCGAAACATACCCCTGGGGGACTGTAAGAAGCTGATTCTTTATGAGGCGAAAAATCACGCCCAGGGGGTACCAGAAAAGGTAGACTGGCTACTATTCTTATTTGTATCATAATGCCCTGTCAGTTCTCTAAAGATACGCCCCTTTCCCTGGAGTCTTGACGTTTGTAGACATTTAGACCCGCCTAGTAGACAGACGTTATTATGCAACTCATACTACGAAGCAATACGAATTGTGCTGCTCAGTGTCGATACGATGTCCCCGTCGGCCATCCCAGAGACTGGAACTAGTTGCGGTGGCTGCCGCAGCCAGCCTGAGCTGAGTGGCGCGGTAAATTATTTTACCCGGCCGGCGTTGGACACCGGCGCAGCTGGGACGGCACTGACTGACTGTCAATATGGACTGTGAGACTCCGAGTCTCACAGAGGGAATAGCGTGGCTCACCGCGTCATGAGAGGCCTGGGTTGCATCGGGCGCTGCATGTGCGGGGAGAACACAAGGCTGCTGTGCGGCTCTAGTCTGGGCTCACCGCTCCGTTACTGACCCCCGCTCGGCTCTGAGACAGCTAGGAGGACTGAGTGCCTGCCACAGCCAGTGGAGTGCCAGCTGCAGCAGTCACTGGACTCGACTCTGTCTGAGACTAGCAGCAGAAGTCTGTTCACAATAGAAAGTACTACTATGTCGTAATTCTTTCTCTTACGGCGGCCTAACCTTTTGTGTCGTGTGTTTTCTCTTGTCATACGGATGCACGCACTGACAGAGTTGACGTTTTAACTTGCACAGTGATTGTGACAATATAGTGCAAAACGGCGATAAACACGTAATGTAGTCCATGGATCTATTTCATACGTTGAAAAGTCTGCCTGCGAGTGAAAATAAAAATTGCTTTTTTTTTTTGGAACATCAATCGAAACTCCTCCTTCGGTGTAATAATTACACTAGGGACATCCACATTCTCTATTATAAATAATAAATACTGAGCTGGTGCTTACATTTATGTTTCTGCTCATGGTATTAGGAGATGGGAAATTCCAAATGTGTCAAACGTCTGGCCACAAAAAGAGGTGTTCTCCGAGAACGGAATATATATTATTAGTTTTAGATGCTATAAATTAGGAAACAGGCAATTCCCTTTTGATTCAGTCCAATAATCAAAGTGGATTCGAGTAAGCCGAATTGTTGATTCAAAAGGCCGGCAGTAGCAGTGCTGCCTCGAAACTGCTAAGTGTTTTTAAAAACTTAACAGCACATTTTGGTAATGTTATGCTGCCTTTTCTTATGAGAATTGTTACAAGTGCAGTTGCTAGTTAAAAAAAACATCAGATTCACTTGGCATGAATTTTAATATTACCCAGTAAATCTCTAGAAGCTTCCACACTACTCTAGAGCTCACATTGGACCTGCCACCATGACCAACCCTGAAAGTCATTCTTTCCACCAGGTCAAGATGTCCAAAACGGAAACACTACATAACACTTAAAATTAAATCATGAGACATTTAGTACATGCTGCAGTAAGGTGAAAACTGCCCATTTCGAAACATGTAGTAACATACAAAATAAATTCAGACAACAAAAAAATCGCAGGCAAAGGTGAAAAGGGCACAGACGAAGCTAAGAAATAGGATAGTCAATTGTTTTAACAATTATAGATAGAAATGCCGATTTTATGACAGAATACCAATGCGCCACTTCAGACTTAGACGATGACACCGCGCGAGTAATGAGAGGTGGCAGGGCCCAGGCGCCGTGTGCTGCGGCCTCTTCCCACATCCCTTTTCTCCGTCAATGAATTGTGGTTTATTTTAGCTCCCATGTTCCCTATCTACAGGAAACAGAAGTGAAGCAAGGCGGTCTGTGGGGCCGGGGTTCGTGCTGGAACGTGGTGGTTTTAGAGGTCTTGTGGGGCAGTGGGGTGTGTGATTCTTGCAGAGTCCCCGAGGGCTGCCAGGGAGTGCTGCGGGGAGGGGCTCCGAGAGGCAGCGCTTGTAGGGAGAGCCGAGGACAGAGGTCTGCATGGAGGCTGAGCGCCTGGAGCACGCAGGGGAGCCCGCTGGGCGCTAGGTGAGTCTTCGGTGTATTATTTTCCGTCTCTCTTCCTTTGATGCTCCAAACTTTCCCTGTAAGTAGCTGGGCTCGTAAGAAGTTGTTCCTCTGCTTCCAGCCCCGGTGTGTACGGAGTGCGGCTCCGGCTGCTCCCAGTTCTGAGCACTTCCGTGACTGCTCTCGAAAAGCAGCGTTTCATCTTTTGATAACACTCGAGTGGGTGAAGGTTTACCTGTAAGTGTCCCTTATACGCTTCTAGTCTGCTTTCTAAGCGCTACCAATTTTTTTGGGGGGCGTGGCTATAAGATTATGGCTTACTGTTACTGACTAGGCTACGGGATGATGATTTGCCCAGGATCACACTGTTCGCTGCTTGTCATCCTGGTTTTTCTGTGTCTTTGTGTGCGTGGCTCTGTCTGTGTGTGTGCGTGGCTCTGTCTGTGTGTGTGCGTGGCTCTGTCTGTGTGTGTGGCTCTGTGTGTGTGCGTGGCTCTGTCTGTGTGTGTGGCTTTGTCTGTGTGTGTGCGTGGCTCTGTGTGTGTGCGTGGCTCTGTGTGTGTGTGTGTGTGTCTTCGTGGCTCTCTGTGTCTGTGTGTGTGAGTGGCTGTGTGTGTGTGTGTGACTCTGTGTGTGTGTGCGCGGCTCTGTGTGTGTGTGCGCGGCTCTGTCTGTGTGCGCGGCTCTGTCTGTGTGTGCGCGGCTCTGTCTGTGTGTGCGCGGCTCTGTCTGTGTGCGCGGCTCTGTCTGTGTGTGTGTGTGTGTGTCTCTCTCTCTGTGTCCGCGAATACTCTCTACTACTCTCTAATGCTCACCTATTGCCATTGTAAATAACAATACCATTTATTTATGATTTTAAAAAAAATGTCATGAGCAATGCCAATAGCTCTACCTTTAATAATGCTGAGACCATTGTATTGTAAATGCTTGTTTCCTTTTCATTTCAATATTTCTTTATTTCAACAGTTTGTTTCTTTGAAAAAACCTTGAGGGATCTACACATATAAACCCTTGCCGAATTTGATATTTTGTCTACTTTTCAGAAATATGTAGCTTTCCTGGATCACCAATGGGGTTTACACTGGCTTCCATCACAAACTCGAAGTAGATTGAAAAAGCAGAAACAAAGGAAAAATTGAATACTTCTTTGAAAAAAGCCAAAACGTTGGTAAACACCATTAATTTGTTGATTCAGCTCTGCATGTTCCTGAAAACTTGGAAGATGGTGACTTTAACACAGCACACCATTTATTGATGCCATTTTTATGAGAGAAAAAAATGGACACTTTTATCCAGTACGCTTTTTTCCTATTTGTGTCCCCCCCAAAAAGATAAAAATGTAGCTATATTTCGGCTATTTTCCTGCCCCCCGAGGAATCCACGAATCCACAAACCCTGGTTATCTTTAGAATCCCCAGGATATTTGTAAACAAGCATTTACAATGCAATGGTCTCGGCAATATTATAGGTAGAGCTATTGCAATTGCTCATTATTTTTTTCTTTTTTGTATCCCTAAATAAATGGCATTGTCATTTGTATTGGCATTAGCTTTGTTTTTTGCATATGTGATACCTATTGCATTAGCAGAGAGAGAGTGAGGTAGTGAGATAGAGAGAGCGAGTGAGGTATTGAAATAGAGAGAGAGTGAGGCAGTGAGAGAGAGTGAGGTAGTGAGATAGAGAGTGAGGTAGTAAAGAGTGAGGTAGTGAGGGAGAGGGATGTTGTGAGGTAGTGAGATATAAGCATAGAGTGATGTTGTGATGTAGTGAGATAGAGAAAGAGGTAGTGAAAGAGAGTGAAAGTGAGTTAGTGAGATAGAAAGAGTGAGGTAGTGAGATAGAGAGTGATTGAGGTAGTGAGTTAGAGAAAGAGAGTGATGTTGTGAGGTTGTGAGCTAGAGAGTGAGGTAGTGAGAGAGTGAGGTAGTGATGTTTTGAGAGAGAGAAGTTGTGAGATAGTGAGGTAGTGAGATAGAGTGGAGTAGTGAGGTAGAGAGTTATGTAGTGAGAGATAGGTAGATAGAGAGTGAGGTAGTGAGAGACAGAGAACGTGAGGTAGTGAAAGAGTGAGGTAGAGGGATGTTCTGAGGTAGTGAGATAGAAACAGTGAGTGAGTTTGTGAGGTAGTGAGATAGGAGAGAGAGTGAGGTAGTGAAAGAGAGTGAAAGTGACTTAGTGAGATAGAAAGAGAGAGAGAGTGAGGTAGTGAGAGAGAGTGAGGTAGATAAGAGTGAGGTAGTGAGACAGAGAGAGTGAGGTAGTGAAAGAGTGAGTAAGTGATGGAGAGTGATTTTTGGTGGTAGTGAGATAGAAACAATGAGTGATGTTGTGACGTAGTGAGATAGAGAAGGATTGAGGTAGTGTAAGAGAGAGTGAAAGTGACTTAGTGAGATAGAAAGAGAGAGAGTTAGTGAGATAGAGAGTGACGTAGTGAGTTGGAGAGAGAGAGAACTTGTGAGCTAGTGAGATAGAGAGTGAGTCAGCGAGAGAGTGTTGTAGTTATTTTTTGAGTGAGTGACTTGTGTTATAGTTAGGTAGTGAGAGTGATATCGAAATAGAGTGATGTTATGGAGAGAGTTAGTGAGAGAGAGAGTGAGATAGTTTTATAGATATAATTTGAGTAGTGATGTAGTTATTTTTGTTTTGTGGGAGAGTGAAGTAGATATAGAGTGAGGTAGTGAGAGATAGAGAGAGTGAGGTAGTGAAAGAATGAGGTAGTGAGGGTGAGAGTTGTTGTGCTGTATTGAGATAGAAACAGAGCGATGTTGTGAAGTAGTGAGCTAGAGAGAGAGTGAGGTAGTGTATGAGAGAGTGAAAGTGAGTTAGTGTATTTGAGAGAGAGAGAGAGAGTGCGGTAGTGAGATAGAGAGAGAGTGAAGTTGTGGGGTAGTGAGAGAGTGATGTAGTGAACTTTAGAGAGAGTGTGTCGTGATATAGTGAGAGAGAGATAGTGAGATAGAAATAGAGTGAGGTAGTATATAGAGAGAGTGTGAGGTAGTGAGATAGAGAGTGAAGCAGTGAGTTAGAGAGAGAGTGAAGTTGTGAGGTAGTGAGAGAGTGTTGTAGTGAATTTTTGAGAGAGCGTTTCGTGATATAGTGAGGCAGTGAGAGTGAGATAGTAATATATAGAGTGAGGTAGTGATGTAGAGAGAGTGAGGTAGTGAGATAGAGAGAGTGAAGTTGTGAAGTAGTGTGTTAGAGAGATAGTTACTGTGGTAGTGATATTGTGATGCTGTGAGAGAGAGAGTTGAGTAGTGAGGTAGAGATTGAGGTAGAGAGAGAGTGCATGAGAGATAGTGTAGTAGTGTGTGAGGTAGTGAGAGAGATAGTGAGTTAGTGAAAGAGAGAGTGAGGTAGTGAGAGAGAGAGTGAGGTAGTGAGAGAGAGAGTGAGGTAGTGAGAGAGAGAGTTCGAAGGGACGGTATAGTGGAGCTGAGGAGAGAGTGAAGGGATGGTGCAGTGAGAGGCTGAGGAGAGTGCATTAGTGAAGGGACGGTACCGTAAGAGGCTGAGGAGAGAGTGCAGCAGTGATGGTGCAGTGGAAGAATGAGGGCTGCAGCCTGGATGGGGGGCGGGGCTGAGCAGAGAGTGCAGCAATGAAGGGACGATGCAATGTGGGGCTGAGCAGAGAGTGCGTCAGTGAAGGGATGGTGCAGGGAGAGGCTGAGGAGAGTGCAGCAGTGAAGGGACGATGCAATGGGGGGCTGAGCAGAGAGTGCAGCAGTGAAGGGACGGTGCAGTGGGACTGAGGAGAGAGTGTAGCAGTGAAGGGATAATGCAGTGAGAGGCTGAGGAGAGTGCAGCAGTGAGTGACTGAGGAGAGTGCATCAGTGAAGGGACGGTACCATAAGAGGCTGAGGAGAGAGTGCAGCAGTGAGTGATCGTGCAGTGGAGGAGTGAGGGCTGCAGCCTGGATGGGGGGGCTGAGCAGAGAGTGCAGCAATGAAGGGACGATGCAATGGGGGGCTGAGCAGAGAGTGCGTCAGTAAAGGGACGATGCAATGGGGGGCTGAGCAGAGAGTGCGTCAGTAAAGGGATGGTGCAGGGAGAGGCTGAGGAGAGTGCAGCAGTGAAGGGACGATGCAATGGGGGGCTGAGCAGAGAGTGCATCAGTGAAGGGACGGGGCAAGGAGAGGTTGAGGAGAGAGTGCATCAGTGAAGGGACAGTGCAGGGACAGTGCAGGGAGAGGCTGAGGAGAGAGTGCATCAGTGAAGGGACAGTGCAGGGAGAGGCTGAGCAGAGGGCAGCAGTGAAGGGACGGTGCAGGGAGAGGCTGAGGAGAGTGCAGCAGTGAAGGGACGATGCAATGGGGGGCTGAGCAGAGAGTGCAGCAGTGAAGGGACGGTGCAGTGGGACTGAGGAGAGAGTGTAGCAGTGAAGGGATAATGCAGTGAAAGGCTGAGGAGAGTGCAGCAGTGAAGGGACGGTGCAGTGGGGATGAGGAGTGAGTGCAGCAGTGAAGTGACGGTGCAGTTAGAGGCTGAGGAGAGTGCAGCAGTGAAGGGACGGTGCAGGGAGAGGCTGAGGAGAGAGTGCAGCAGTGAAGGGATGGTGCAGTGAGAGACTGAAGAGAGTGCAGCAGTGAAGGGATGGTGCAGTGAGAGGCTGAGAGAGAGTGCAGCAGTGAGTGATGGTGCAGTGGAGGAGTGAGGGCTACATCCTGGATGGGGGGCTGAGCAGAGAGTGCAGCAGTGAAGCGATGGCGCAGGGAGAGGCTGAGGAGAGAGTGCATCAGTGAAGGGACAGTGCAGGGAGAGGCTGAGCAGAGTGGTGCAGGGAGAGGCTGAGGAGAGTGCAGCAGTGAAGGGACGATGCAATGGGGGGCTGAGCAGAGAGTGCAGTAGTGAAGGGACGGTGCAGTGGGACTGAGGAGAGAGTGTAGCAGTGAAGGGATAATGCAGTGAGAGGCTGAGGAGAGTGCAGCAGTGAAGGGACGGTGCAGTGGGGATGAGGAGTGAGTGCAGCAGTGAAGTGACGGTGCAGTTAGAGGCTGAGGAGAGTGCAGCAGTGAAGGGGCGGTGCAGGGAGAGGCTGAGGAGAGAGTGCAGCAGTGAAGGGATGGTGCAGTGAGAGACTGAAGAGAGTGCAGCAGTGAAGGGATGGTGCAGTGAGAGGCTGAGAGAGAGTGCAGCAGTGAGTGATGGTGCAGTGGAGGAGTGAGGGCTACATCCTGGATGGGGGGCTGAGCAGAGAGTGCAGCAGTGAAGCGATGGCGCAGGGAGAGGCTGAGGAGAGAGTGCTGCAGTGAAGGGATGGTGCAGGGAGAGGTTGAGGAGAGTGCAGCAGTGAAGGGATGGTGCAGTGAGAGGCTGAGCAGAGAGTGCGTCAGTGAAGGGATGGTGCAGGGAGAGGCTGAGGAGAGTGCAGCAGTGAAGGGACGATGCAATGGGGGGCTGAGCAGAGAGTGCATCAGTGAAGGGACGGTGCAAGGAGAGGCTGAGTAGAGTGCATCAGTGAAGGGACAGTGCAGGGAGAGGCTGAGGAGAGAGTGCATCAGTGAAGGGACAGTGCAGGGAGAGTGCAGTGAGAGGCTGAGAGAGAGTGCAGCAGTGAGTGATGGTGCAGTGGAGGAGTGAGGGCTACATCCTGGATGGGGGGGCTGAGCAGAGAGTGCAGCAGTGAAGCGATGGCGCAGGGAGAGGCTGAGGAGAGAGTGCTGCAGTGAAGGGATGGTGCAGGGAGAGGTTGAGGAGAGTGCAGCAGTGAAGGGATGGTGCAGTGAGAGGCTGAGCAGAGTGCGCGTCAGTGAAGGGATGGTGCAGGGAGAGGCTGAGGAGAGTGCAGCAGTGAAGGGACGATGCAATGGGGGGCTGAGCAGAGAGTGCATCAGTGAAGGGACGGTGCAAGGAGAGGCTGAGTAGAGTGCATCAGTGAAGGGACAGTGCAGGGAGAGGCTGAGGAGAGAGTGCATCAGTGAAGGGACAGTGCAGGGAGAGGCAGAGCAGAGAGTGCAGCAGTGAAGGGACGGTGCAGGGAGAGGCTGAGGAGAGTGCATCAGTGAAGGGACAGTGCAGGGAGAGGCTGAGGAGAGAGTGCATCAGTGAAGGGACAGTGCAATGGGGGGCTGAGCAGAGAGTGCATCAGTGAAGGGACGGTGCAGGGAGAGGCTGAGGAGAGAGTGCAGCAGTGAAGGGATGGTGCAGTGAGAGACTGAAGAGAGTGCAGCAGTGAAGGGATGGTGCAGTGAGAGGCTGAGAGAGAGTGCAGCAGTGAGTGATGGTGCAGTGGAGGAGTGAGGGCTACAGCCTGGATGGGGGGCTGAGCAGAGAGTGCAGCAGTGAAGCGATGGCGCAGGGAGAGGCTGAGGAGAGAGTGCTGCAGTGAAGGGATGGTGCAGGGAGAGGTTGAGGAGAGTGCAGCAGTGAAGGGATGGTGCAGTGAGAGGCTGAGCAGAGAGTGCGTCAGTGAAGGGATGGTGCCGTAAGAGGCTGAGGAGAGAGTGCAGCAGTGAGTGATCGTGCAGTGGAGGAGTGAGGGCTGCAGCCTGGATGGGGGGGCTGAGCAGAGAGTGCGTCAGTAAAGGGATGGTGCAGGGAGAGGCTGAGGAGAGTGCAGCAGTGAAGGGACGATGCAATTGGGGGCTGAGCAGAGAGTGCATCAGTGAAGGGACGGTGCAAGGAGAGGCTGAGGAGAGTGCAGCAGTGAAGGGACGGTGCAGGGAGAGGCTGAGGAGAGTGCACCAGTGGAGGGACGATGCAATGGGGGGCTGAGCAGAGATGTGAGATAGTAATAGATAGAGTGAGGTAGTGATGTAGAGAGAGTGATGTAGGAAGATAGAGAGAGTGAAGTTGTGTGTTAGAGAGATAGTTACTGTGGTAGTGATATTGTGATGCTGTAAGAAAAAGAGAGTTGAGTAGTGAGGTAGGGATTGAAGTAGAGAGAGAGTAAATGAGAGATAGTGTAGTAGTGTGAGAGATAGTGAGGTAGTGAGAGAGATAGTGAGTTAGTGAAAGAGAGAGTGAGTTAGTGAAAGAGAGAGAGTGAGGTAGTGAGAGAGAGAGTTCGAAGGGACGGTATAGTGGAGCTGAGGAGAGAGTGAAGGGATGGTGCAGCGAGAGGCTGAGGAGAGTGCATCAGTGAAGGGACGGTACCGTAAGAGGCTGAGGAGAGAGTGCAGCAGTGAGTGATGGTGCAGTGGAGGAGTGAGGGCTGCAGCCTGGATGGGGGGCGGGGCTGAGCAGAGAGTGCAGCAATGAAGGGACGATGCAATGGGGGGCTGAGCAGAGAGTGCGTCAGTAAAGGGATGGTGCAGGGAGAGGCTGAGGAGAGTGCAGCAGTGAAGGGACGATGCAATGGGGGGCTGAGCAGAGAGTGCAGCAGTGAAGGGACGGTGCAGTGGGACTGAGGAGAGAGTGTAGCAGTGAAGGGATAATGCAGTGAGAGGCTGAGGAGAGTGCAGCAGTGAAGGGACGTTGCAGTGGGGATGAGGAGTGAGTGCAGCAGTGAAGTGACGGTGCAGTTAGAGGCTGAGGAGAGTGCAGCAGTGAAGGGACGGTGCAGGGAGAGGCTGAGGAGAGAGTGCAGCAGTGAAGGGATGGTGCAGTGAGAGACTGAAGAGAGTGCAGCAGTGAAGGGATGGTGCAGTGAAAGGCTGAGAGAGAGTGCAGCAGTGAGTGATGGTGCAGTGGAGGAGTGAGGGCTACATCCTGGATGGGGGGGCTGAGCAGAGAGTGCAGCAGTGAAGCGATGGCGCAGGGAGAGGCTGAGGAGAGAGTGCTGTAGTGAAGGGATGGTGCAGGGAGAGGTTGAGGAGAGTGCAGCAGTGAAGGGATGGTGCAGTGAGAGGCTGAGCAGAGTGCGTCAGTGAAGGGATGGTGCAGGGAGAGGCTGAGGAGAGTGCAGCAGTGAAGGGACGATGCAATGGGGGGCTGAGCAGAGAGTGCATCAGTGAAGGGACGGTGCAAGGAGAGGCTGAGTAGAGTGCATCAGTGAAGGGACAGTGCAGGGAGAGGCTGAGGAGAGAGTGCATCAGTGAAGGGACAGTGCAGGGAGAGGCTGAGCAGAGAGTGCAGCAGTGAAGGGACGGTGCAGGGAGAGGCTGAGGAGAGTGCATCAGTGAAGGGACAGTGCAGGGAGAGGCTGAGGAGAGAGTGCATCAGTGAAGGGACGGTGCAATGGGGGGCTGAGCAGAGAGTGCATCCGTGAAGGGACGGTGCAGGGAGAGGCTGAGGAGAGAGTGCAGCAGTGAAGGGATGGTGCAGTGAGAGTGTGATGTATTCCTATAGGTACTGTATCGATTCCCCTATTCCTGACCCTGGTTTGGTTAATAATTAACTAGCAGCCATCCAACGGTGCAAAAACCGTTATCTGATTAAGCCACACCACGGCACAGAAGCGCGTTATCTGATTAGGTCATAACGCATGCCATCTAATTAGACAAGCGATATTCCTCCAGCCCCTGATAAGGCATACGGAGTTCTCAAAACAAATCAAACCTACAGCGACCTGAGAAATTCCCATAGCCATTGTTTTGATTTCACCGAGAACTTCAGCAAAAGAATGTGCGAACGAGCCCGTTCATATGAAATCCTTATTGACGTATATATGTCCATCCTTACGTCAATCTCGGCACCTTTCAGGTATAAATATTACCGACATTGCCTTAAGCAAACACATGCGGTGGTGACGAGATTGGAGCAGCGAGACGTGCCGAGGAGCCCAGCAGAGAGCGAAGCCCACAGGCGCTGCCCCGCCTTCCTGATGCGCTGAGAACGAGACGCTGCCTTTCTCCTGCTGAGAAATCCAGCTCCGGCGCTTCCAAGCAGCCCTCGCAGGCAGCTGGAATATCAAGACCTGGGATAAGAGATACCAGCCCTCCACCATTCTAGATCTCAGGTACAGAACTGAATAACCCCTTGCAGAGAATTCTCGAGTCAGTCCCTTGGCAAAACAAACTTAACTTAAACTGCTACTTATCTACTCCCGCCCACGTATTAGGCTTAGGTCAGGTACACTGGGGTAGGCATGGTTAGAAGCACCAGTTGAGTATGATTAGTCAAATGTATATATGTATGTATCTATTTTATCCATTTTAAAGTATCATATGGCTCAGAAACCATATCAATGCTTTTACAGTATTATTTTATAATTCTGTCTTTACTGTATGCACTTTACTTAACTATAAGTATTACAATAATAGCGATTCATTTCTCTTGTATGAGAAAGGAGACTGATCAATAAATAACATCTTTTTATTGAACACGCCCGTCTCTTCCTTTTCTATACAATCTGGTGAAACTAAGAATGCACTGAACTGACTGAGTAAAATAAGTTGTCTTTTGTTTTCACACGACTCTAGAGATACACTCTTGATTAGGGGAGAGCAAAGTTGTCATGTTCTATGGTTGTCAGAAACTAAATCCCTTCTTGTCTATCCAGGGAGGTTAAAATCCTCCTTGCCTATTCGAGAAAGTTTCTAGTGAACTCTGAGCTAGCTGGCAAACACAAAACTTTAAGTCTAATATCGTCGGTAGAAGACCTAGTTAACCTCTGCCCTAGGTCTATACTATTGAAGATATTATTCCAATGCGCAGAGCCTATTGGGATAATAGGAACTACACTACATGGCGCCCAACGTTTGGATAGGCGATAAAACTAACGCAAGACATTAGAGTAACTCAGTCGTGCTTTTTCACACAGACCCCTTTTTTCCCATAATACTCCAAAGACGTCTGGAATGGGTGAAAGGTCATATCCGCCAAACCTCGCAGGAGGAGACTCCTATGTATGGTTCTTGGTATATTCAACGTTGAAGGATACACTGTTCCAAAATATTGTGCATCTAATCTTTGTTTCCATAGAAACCTGATCTGCAAACAAACAGAATAACCTTCCTGTCAGTAAAATGACAGAAAGTGAAGAAGAAAGGGAGACAGTTAGAATAGCAGCTGAACTCCTAGTAGCAGACAATACTCTGCTGCAAAATGACCCGGATATAATACTCATCCCGGTCAACATAAGAAAATCTATAACCCTAAAACTTATAGAAAATGGACTGACACCAAGAGGTGGTACAGTCATATTCGTAATTGAGGCACACGAATATCGGCAGACAGAGGTACTCTATTCATGGATAAACTTTCCAGCAGCAAACGCTGTAACAAAGGACTTCCACTATTACAAAATAGAGGAACCTCCTAATGAGTACATTCCTTTCGAGGAGGTGGAAATACCACTCAAATTCCAAGAGCACCTGCTCTTGTTTCATGGCGCCCTAAAACATAATAATCACATCACCAGGCTCGGTCCACTAGGTAGACCAGGAGCAACGTGGCCGGTCCTAGCAGGATACACACCACATCCAGACATTGAAGAAATGCCTGCACCAGAGCTTTTAGCACAGCTAAAACAATTAATAAAAATACATAGACAATTAGTCCAATATGTAATGCGGACTTCAACAATCCAACCAGCAATTAAAATTCCACAGCTGATCACTCATCAGGGGAACACAAATAAAATTACACCACAGAACATACAGTCCTGTCTTGGTAAAGTACCCGCAAAACGGGAACAAATTCCTTTCTGGCTAGCACAAAAAATCACTCAAATAGAGGCGGTGTTTCCAGATACCACCCCTGTTGAGAAACATAGGATTCTGACTATCTGTCTTCCAATGGGAATCGCACCACATGTGGAGGACTGTGACACTTGGGGAACAGTCTTTGCTTCCATTTACACAAAAACACATGGTGTACCATCCATGTCAGTAATACCAGATGTGCTAAAACAGATTCAAGATGAATACGGTCCAGAACCCGCTTTAACTCTCGGTATGAAATTACTGAAAGACTTCAAGCAGGTCTCTGCAATATTATTAGCCAACATAAAGGGAGAAGCAGCAAATGTGGCGATTGGCCAGAGGTTAAAAGAGACAAATATAGCAGACCAACCATCTGAAATTGCCAGAATCATAGAAAAATCCTATGAAGAACTAGGAAGAGATAGTTTGGGTGGAATACCAGTGAAACCCCAACTAGTTGAAAGTCCTGAAAAGGTATTTATTAAAAATAATTTAAACACTCAAAAAAAGAGCTGGGATGGAAATAAACAATCCAATCCTAAAGAAAAAAGATTCCAGTCCAGAGGAAGGTCTCCTCGGCGGAGAGAAAGATCTCCTGACCAAGGACGCAAGTCTCCCCAAAGGGAGCCCTCTGTGAAAAAATACAACCTCAGAAATAGGGATAATATAAAAAAAACCTGATAGATATCAAGATATTGATACACGTCCCTCTCAATCTTTTCAGACTTCCTCGCAGAAATCGGAAAGAAGAGGACGATCAGAACACAGGGAAGAGCACGTCAAGTCCAAAGACAAAGAACCTGCTCATCTGAATAAAAAATTACAATTTCCAAAAAAGAAGGTAGCCAGTATTAAAGTAATTAACAATGCCGAGAATACTGAGGACACAGCTGAAAAACGGAGAATGGGCTCAGACAATGCTAGACAGCGCAGCAGAAGTGAGCATAGCTCGCAAAGTCCTTATGAATCATCTGGAGACAGTGGACACGAATGAATACATTCAGGTGGAAACTGCAGATACCAGAGTTAGCAAACCTCATAAAATATATGAAATAACATTGCGTATAGAGGGGGATAAGACTAGAAAAATAAGGGGTCTATTTTGGGATAATCTCTCCAAGGGCTATGACATCCTTCTAGCTGAACGAGACTGGCCTCCAGAGTTTGTCAGGGAGTGCCCACATGGCGAAGAAATAATTATGCCTGCCTTCTCAAACCATATTCCAATTCATAAAAAATATACACTTGCAAGAAAGTGGGCAGTAGCTCAAGCCCCTGCCTTATATAAAAATCATGTGGGATGGGATGAGGACTCTCCTCCTCACAAAATCCAGCTAAAATCACAACCTACTGCACAGAGGCAGTACCCGATTAAGCAAGAAGCTAAAAAACAGGTAAAAGAGATCCTAGATCAACTTGAATACCAGGGGGTGATTGAAACTTGCACCTCACAAATGAACAACCCTTTGTTTCCTGTCTCCAAGCCAGACAATTCATATCGTCTTGTTTTGGACTACAGACACCTTAACTCATGTTGCAAAACATTTGCAGTACAAAACTCGCATAGTGCTGCACTAATGAATAACATAGTGCGCAAAAAATACAAAACCACATTAGACATTTCTAATGGATTCTTTTGTCAAAATATAGCACCAGAGAGCAGATATTTGACGGCGTTCTCAATAAATGGCACGCAAAAAAATTTCAGTTGTTTGCCCCAGGGGTTCAAGAACAGCCCAGGATTATTCTCAGCGAGAGTAACAGAATTACTACAAACATATGATGACGAGGCATTATCTTATGTCGACATCTATGTAACAGATGATGACTTGGATACTCACTTGAAAAGAGTGAACACCATAATACTTGGGTTCGCAGCAGAGGGTTACAAATTCAACTTTAAAAAGTCAAGGATTGCCCATCTAACAGTCCTGTTTTTAGGATATGAACTATCAAGTGAAGGCAAAAGCCTGGCTGACAATTTCCTAGAGAAATGTGCTGTAATCCAAGCACCTAGAACACTGAAAAACTTACAATCAATTCTAGGCTTCCTAAATTTCGGAAGAACTTACATTATAAATTATGCAGAGAGAATTAAACCTCTCTATGATCTAATAAAACCAGATTTTAAAAGAATCAATTGGACTCAAAAACACACAGAAATTTTGAGATCTTTACAAACAGATATGTTAGTTAAAACAAAATTACAAACACGTGACAACACACGCAACCTTGTGATTCGAGTCATCCCAGGAAGATGCGGATTCACATACCTGACCTCTAATGAGGGAGAGAAGGTACCAATAGCATACAAATCACATTTGTACACAGAAGCTGAAAAAAGGTTCAGCATTAAGGAAAGCATTGTTCATGCGGTTCAAACAGCTGTAGCAAAGGAAAACTGCCAAGCAGACGGTAGACAGGTTACAGTCAGAACAGCAGAATCAGCTTTTGAGGAATTAACAACACCATGTAATTTACCGACAACTGCACTAAATCCAGAATGGGTACAATGGGTAAATTCTGTTGCTACAGACAAAGTAAAATATTATTTTGACCCGGAAATGAAAGAATTAAAATTTCTAAAATATGAGAGAGAATACCCTCTGCCAATCGACATTCTGCCTTTACGACAATACGCCTGTGTAATATATACAGACGGACATGCTCAACCCTCAGTTTGGGGAGAGCTGGCTTACAACGCCACGTGCGAAATTGTAAAAGAAGTGTGGCGCGGAGGTAAATTAAGACCTCTACTTACAAAAACACACTCAGTGGAAAATAATTCAGAACTACACTGAAGAACTGAAATAATAGCATTGAAAATGGCGCTAGATAATGCCGATCGCGAATTCCGGACACTTATAGTGTGCGATTCGTATTACTGCGTCAAATCATACAATAACGACTTACAGAAATGGATTAAAAACGGTTACAAAGATGACACAGGTGCAACAATAAAGCAAAAAGTGCTCTGGGAACAAGTAGTTCTTTTACAGAAAGAACTACCAAAAACTCACGTGATACATTCACTGAGTCATCAGCGTGATGGCGTTCACGTTGCAGGGAATTCATTGGCTGAGACAGCCACAGCGGTAGCAAGTAAATCGGCTTCCGTAGCTACAAAAAAACGTGCAGTAAAACACATTGACGGTGAAACTGTGCTGGCGGTGAAAACGTCATCAAAAGGCGACTGCTCAGCGCTACCGATCAATTATCCACTCAATTATACATACATAATCGATGCAAACTCAGTCCCTTTTGCTCGAATCCCTGGAGTGGGGGATAGAGTAATTCCAAACACGGACAGGAGAGGCTTGTTAATAGCAGACGCACATATGGGTGAGGGTCTCAGACACCTTAAGCAAAAAGATTCTCTGGAAGAATTACAATCAGTGTACTGGTGGCCAGGCATGAGCCTGCATCATCACATTTTTGTAAAAAACTGCCCAGACTGTAACAGAGATCGCAGTGGCGAGCGAGGAGGACTATTGCCATGGCATTTCTCTCCAGATAAACAACAACAATAAGAAAGTACCCATCATGAAAAAGCGTCATATTAACATAAAAAGACTAATTTTCACTTATAATGTAGACCCCAGCGCTCGGCTGACGTCTGGACTGTTATAAAAAGATTTGCAAGTCTATAATGGCATATACGCTAGGAGCATGCTACGTTTTGAATAATGTATTCCCTTTAGCCCTCAAGCTTATAGGGAAGCATGGCCAAATGAGCATTGCATAGCGGGACTCTTCTCACTTCCTTCCTAAGGGATACGGGATGGTGTAAAGAAAAAACCAAGACATAAAGCAATCTATAACGGAAAAGGTATTATGTTCGGGAGCTGGGTGGGTCAAACATTTAATAAGTGTCCAACGTAGTCTAAATAACCTGCCAAGGAATTCTCTGAAAGGGTTCAGTCCCTACGAACTATTGTTCGGGACTAGAATGATGATCCAAGATCTTGATAGTCAGACTTCAGTGGTTAAAGACAAAAGCTTTGATATCAAAGATCGTTTGGCTATTTTGCAGGACTTAAATGAAACAAGAAAAGACCTGAGCAACATAAAGTTGAAACAACAGCCAACAACCACTGAAGAAAAACCACCTGTCCCAGCAAGGCCTGTCTGGATTCCAAAAGTCGGGGATCTGGTCAGAGAAAAGATCGCGGTAAAGAAGGAATTTGGGCCTTCTTACAGAAAAGCAGTTCCTGTCTTGTCTATCAACGGGACAAGATCAGTAGCACTACCGCCCCTTGCTGGTAAAAAGGAGAACCGAGTCATATCCATCGACCTGGTTAAACCACAATCATGTGGCCGATAACAAATAGTAGGCCAAGTGGACTCCCAAGAAGTAGCAGAACACCAATGTTTGCTACGAATACAGAGGCTCAAACTGGAAGACTGATCACATTTGGAAAATCTACAGTGAATCAACAAGGACTATGCAACAAAGCAATGGAACTTGAACCTCTTAAAACCCAAATCAAAGCTTTTCATCAAGAAACAACAACCTATGATGATGTAACTGCAGACTTTGCTAATGAAACAAAGCAAAATCCAAAAGCAATTGGAACAATTGACAGAACAGCATCCGGCTACTTCATCAACTTCGATGATTCATCTGAAGACCTGAGTGAAGCAAAGAAACAGCCATCAACAAAAACTTTTAAAGATAAAGCTAAGGAACTTCTTCAACAGCTGAAAAAAACCTATCTGATTTCTCCATGGATTGAATTTTGGGTGGCCTTAGGTGCATTTATCCTCATTCTTTGGCTCATCATGGTACTATGCTTGGGACATTTCATTGAAGGAAAATATGCTAAAATGGACACAGCAAGCCAGAAAATCAACTTGGTCCTTAAACCACACACATCTTCACACATCGAGAAAAGAGAACTTTCTTCAGTGAACTTCACAGCCAATCCTATACCAGGCGGTGTAGCATGGGACAAAACTGATTATGAAATTTATGGTCCAGTTGAAATCCTGAAGTATCCACACCAATTCAAGATCTCATTGAGTGACTTTGTAAAACCAAGCACATTTGCTGATGATTGGGACTTTAAAAGTATTAATGATATGATGTCTGATCTTGTGATGTCTGCTAAATTTACAGAACATGATTATTTGCAGGGTTCGTCTAATTATGATCAAATGTTCTGCTATAACCACTATGGTAACCATTATCTCCATAAATCTGCACCACCTAGAAATGTTTTAAATTATAACCAATGGGAACATTGTGCTACTCCTCCAAAAGATAGCTCGAAAACATTTTATGATAAATCTTCATACTTTTCAGGGTTTAACACAAGTAATGCAGAAACATTTTATTTCAAATTGTCAAATAAGACAGGTATGAAGACCATGCTTACCAACACAAAATTGATATATTCAGATTCATTTTTTGAGCAAATGAATACATTTGGTTTTGATTTGTAACATTGAAACAAAAACTGTTTGGGGTACAAAAGATTGGCAAGTACAAGGTATAGAATCATTGTTCAGAGCCTGCATGATCCCAGAACAAATTATATTTTTGAATGACACTATTCAACAAACTACCTGTCTTGGCTTAGCCAAAATCAAAGATTTGAACAAACCGTCTATTCCAAAACCAACAGTCAGCAGTAATAGCTCTATAGATGATGAGATAGACGTAAACCATATATTAAACCAAAACAGAACACATCCTGAATGGAAACAATGGTTGATCTGGCCCACAGACACAAATAACTGTCAAGACAGATTCCTGAACAAAATACAGGGGTTCAAATTGACCAGGCCAGACCCTAGATATTCCCAAAGACAACATCCAGGGATAGTAACCACCTACAGCGTGGGCAAGCTCTGCCTTCAATGGCTACAAACGTCCACACTGGCTGAAATTAAGCAACACCTAACTTTACTTACAGAAGGTGCTGACTTGCGTGATTTCATATTGGGACCACGCAAACAGCGTCAAAAACGTTTCATAGCGGCCTCTATATATGCAGCTTATAACGAAGTTTGGAAAGTAACTCAAATTGAGACAGCAGAAAAAATACGGGAAATTGACCGTATTAATTTGGAAAAATCACTTTCTGTGGTGGACAATGGGTTAATGACTCTGTCCTCCAGAATATATTCTCTGGACAGCATTGTGTCTTCAGCAATCGATATAATATCGCAAGACTTACTGATGTTACAACACGGTCAGTCCTAATTGCGTTCTATTGTACAGCTTGGCTGGACGTTACAAAATCTGCGTTCTGGCTATGTGCCTTGGCGTTTAATCAACACAACGTCATTATTTAATATCTTTAACCTTACTGATAAACAAATCAGTTTGGCACAGAAGGGTGCTGACTATACAATTCTGAGCATTGAAAGAATTGAGAGATTACCATTGACAATGTCAGAACGACCTGTCATTGAATGGATAATACATGGAATAATAAATATTCCGATAACTACTTTCCAGTTTCAATTCTGCCAAAAATATATACAGGCAGGCCAGTATGAAAGGTTGGGTAAAGGATACATTAAGTCAATATGGAACTTGCCCTATACACACGAATGTGTCAGTAATAAAGGCCAGAAAGTGTTTCTCAGTGGCAATAATTGTGCAAAATCACTAGGCGGTACACTTCTGTGTCAGGGTATTAGCTTGCATGGAGCCTGTGAAGGGACTTCAAATAACCTTTCATGTTACCAGCTAGGCACACCTGCAACACAAATAGAACCATTCTTTAGGAGACTCTCGAACGGGAGTTACATTCTAATAGTAGATCGCAGATGTTGTAGTTTGCTGCCCGGAAAACCTTATCTCATAACCGTGACTAGGAAGGTCATGTGCTGTGAACGAGTATTGTTCCCGAACGATTCTCCAGACAGGGAGGCAAGGTTATGGCCCGATTTGAAAATTGCTTCTATTCGAATAGATACTTTAAGCAGAATGAAGACTGTGCTCCTACAGACGCCGACTAGGCTCACGTCATCAAAAGAAACATATGATCTCCAAGTTGCAAGGACAACAGAAGAGATTCATTCATTATTATCAACTAATTCCCCCATACATTTCGCAGAAATACTGAACGAAATCTTAAATATTTCTGATACCACTGGTGTCTCCAGTGTATTTAAAGCAGTGTTTTCGGGTGCTTTAACTCCATTCAAAGCCATCCTGGGTATTTTTCCAGACTTTGTCCATTCAATTTTTGGCGGACTTCCTCTCCTTTTGGGACTAGTGGCAGGCTTCCTATTTTTGATCCTGTTATTTCGCTATAGCAAACCATGTCACAGACAAAACACCTGCGACAAGGGAAGAAATGATCCTAGCCATTGGCTACCGGGACCGCATAACTAAAGTCCTTGGACTAGCACGGCTTCGGGACCTGAACATGACTTGGTCTCTTTCATTTAGACCAATGTGGCAAAGTTGTGTTATGCCTGTATTAAGGTACTTGCTATGCGGCGAAGAATGCGTGTTGGACACCTGTCTGGCACTACAATCGGATGTGCCAATGGACGCAGATACCTTGTTGGGTCCGGTAACGGCTCATGCATTGTGCTGTCCCCAGCGGCTACCAATCCTGATGACGGCATTCGTGGAGACTTCACCACTACGATTGAGGGGTAGTGAAGTACAAGATGAAAGCAGCATCGATCAGGTACGACCTTCAGTCAGCTATGCTGATCATAACATCAATGGAGGCAATCATGCTCAGGCTCATGAATGCATGGTAACAACTTTTTCCGAGTTAGTGGAACTTACGCAAGAAGCTGTTGACAGTTTTTTCAACAGTGTAAATGATATGATGTTTTCACCAGAGCAGCAGGAATAACTTTGAGCAAACTAGCACTTGGAGTTCCCCACATGCTGAATTTGGCCTTCAACTTTTAAAAAGCGATATGAAAAAAAAAAAAAATTCTCATCATTTTCTCAGACTGCAAGAGCTTTTTCCCCAATTCAATAATATTTACGATTTTTTGGGACACTTATCTTCTGCTTAAAGTAGACATTATTCTTAGAGAACTAAATTTCTATTTTACAAAATACAAATTCCTAGGCACACAACATATCAATTCATTCGTATTATGAACAGTAACCAAATAGATTGAGTCCTTGAAAAAAAATTTTTTCACTTCTTCTGTTTGAGCAATTGTAGTTCTTTATTGCCCAAAAGACCTTACGCCAGCCGACACGTGTTTCGTCAGAGTACAGAATTGCTCTGACTCTTCAGGGCTGGAAATAAAACAAGAAATGAACAATTCGTTGTGATTATTGTCACTATACATAGTGACTAACAAAAGTTTGGCAACCATTCTTAAAGGAAATTATCCTTCTCTAATACAAACAAAGTAAAAATGAAATGTCAAAAGTAATTATTGTTGCTGAAGTAGAGGTTTAAACCTCTACTTCAGCAACAATAATTACTTTTGACATTTCATTTTTACTTTGTTTGTATTAGAGAAGGATAATTTCCTTTAAGAAGAAGTGAAAACATTTTTTTTCAAGGACTCAATCTATTTGGTTACTGTTCATAATACGAATGAATTGATATGTTGTGTGCCTAGGAATTTGTATTTTGTATATTATAGGTGTTGTTCTCAACACTTTGTAAAGGGTTCAGAGGGTTTCCCTTTTCCTGTGGCACCAATGGTAACTTTGTCTGTAAGCTAACAAGCTGTCAGGAACTTATGTTGAGCGCAAGTTGTCCCTGTCCATAAAACCCATTGCCTTTGAGTTTATAAATTTCTATTTTAGGTAGTCACGAGACATTCGCTATCCTCTAGCACTCTCATACAGACCTTTATGATTGTGATGAAATGGTCTCGCACTTTTTTTTCTGTATTAAGAGCCATTTCATGTGTATTTTTCGCATTTTTTTTAATGATGAATTTAAAATATGCGTTATATGTGTAGCATTATTAGACTGCTTGTACATATAGTCCATGTGATTGTGTTTCGTATATTTCGTAGTTTCAATTTTTCAGGATACATATGAATGTATTTTGGGGTGGTACGGTATACACAAACGCTACTGGTTTCACTATGCCTAGATTTGTAAATATGGACATAGTCTACGTGGAGTGGGTGTGATGTATTCCTATAGGTACTGTATCGATTCCCCTATTCCTGACCCTGGTTTGGTTAATAATTAACTAGCAGCCATCCAACGGTGCAAAAACCGTTATCTGATTAAGCCACACCACGGCACAGAAGCGCGTTATCTGATTAGGTCATAACGCATGCCATCTAATTAGACAAGCGATATTCCTCCAGCCCCTGATAAGGCATACGGAGTTCTCAAAACAAATCAAACCTACAGCGACCTGAGAAATTCCCATAGCCATTGTTTTGATTTCACCGAGAACTTCAGCAAAAGAATGTGCGAACAAGCCCGTTCATATGACATCCTTATTGACGTATATATGTCCATCCTTAAGTCAATCTCGGCACCTTTCAGGTATAAATATTACCGACATTGCCTTAAGCAAACACATGCGGTGGTGACGAGATTGGAGCAGCGAGACGTGCCGAGGAGCCCAGCAGAGAGCGAAGCCCACAGGCGCTGCCCCGCCTTCCTGACGCGCTGAGAACGAGACGCTGCCTTTCTCCTGCTGAGAAATCCAGCTCCGGCGCTTCCAAGCAGCCCTCGCAGGCAGCTGGAATATCAAGAGCTGGGATAAGAGATACCAGCCCTCCACCATTCTAGATCTCAGGTACAGAACTGAATAACCCCTTGCAGAGAATTCTCGAGTCAGTCCCTTGGCAAAACAAACTTAACTTAAACTGCTACTTATCTACTCCCGCCCACGTATTAGGCTTACAGGTACACTGGGGTAGGCATGGTTAGAAGCACCAGTTGAGTATGATTAGTCAAATGTATATATGTATGTATCTATTTTATCCATTTTAAAGTATCATATGGCTCAGAAACCATATCAATGCTTTTACAGTATTATTTTATAATTCTGTCTTTACTGTATGCACTTTACTTAACTATAAGTATTACAATAATAGCGATTCATTTCTCTTGTATGAGAAAGGAGACTGATCAATAAATAACATCTTTTTATTGAACACGCCCGTCTCTTCCTTTTCTCTACAATCTGGTGAAACTAAGAATGCACTGAACTGACTGAGTAAAATAAGTTGTCTTTTGTTTTCACACGACTCTAGAGATACACTCTTGATTAGGGGAGAGCAAAGTTGTCATGTTCTATGGTTGTCAGAAACTAAATCCCTTCTTGTCTATCCAGGGAGGTTAAAATCCTCCTTGCCTATTCGAGAAAGTTTCTAGTGAACTCTGAGCAAGCTGGCAAACACAAAACTTTAAGTCTAATATCGTCGGTAGAAGACCTAGTTAACCTCTGCCCTAGGTCTATACTATTGAAGATATTATTCCAATGCGCAGAGCCTATTGGGATAATAGGAACTACACTACAAGAGACTGAAGAGAGTGCAGCAGTGAAGGGATGGTGCAGTGAGAGGCTGAGAGAGAGTGCAGCAGTGAGTGATGGTGCAGTGGAGGAGTGAGGGCTACAGCCTGAGCAGAGAGTGCAGCAGTGAAGCGATGGCGCAGGGAGAGGCTGAGGAGAGAGTGCTGCAGTGAAGGGATGGTGCAGGGAGAGGTTGAGGAGAGTGCAGCAGTGAAGGGATGGTGCAGTGAGAGGCTGAGCAGAGAGTACGTCAGTGAAGGGATGGTGCAGGGAGAGGCTGAGGAGAGTGCAGCAGTGAAGGGACGATGCAATGGGGGGCTGAGCGGAGAGTGCATCAGTGAAGGGACGGTGCAAGGAGAGGCTGAGTAGAGTGCATCAGTGAAGGGACAGTGCAGGGAGAGGCTGAGGAGAGAGTGCATCAGTGAAGGGACAGTGCAGGGAGATGCTGAGCAGAGAGTGCAGCAGTGAAGGGACGGTGCAGGGAGAGGCTGAGGAGAGTGCATCAGTGAAGGGACAGTGCAGGGAGAGGCTGAGGAGAGAGTGCATCAGTGAAGGGACGGTGCAATGGGGGGCTGAGCAGAGAGTGCATCAGTGAAGGGACGGTGCAGGGAGAGGCTGAGGAGAGAGTGCAGCAGTGAAGGGATGGTGCAGTGAGAGACTGAAGAGAGTGCAGCAGTGAGTGATGGTGCAGTGGAGGAGTAAGGGCTACAGCCTGGATGAGGGGGCTGAGCAGAGAGTGCAGCAGTGAAGCGATGGCGCAGGGAGAGGCTGAGGAGAGAGTGGTGAAGGGATGGTGCAGGGAGAGGTTGAGGAGTGCAGCAGTGAAGGGACGATGCAATGGGGGGCTGAGCAGAGAGTGCATCAGTGAAGGGACGGTGCAAGGAGAGGCTGAGTAGAGTGCATCAGTGAAGGGACAGTGCAGGGAGAGGCTGAGGAGAGAGTGCATCAGTGAAGGGACAGTGCAGGGAGAGGCTGAGCAGAGAGTGCAGCAGTGAAGGGACGGTGCAGGGAGAGGCTGAGGAGAGTGCATCAGTGAAGGGACAGTGCAGGGAGAGGCTGAGGAGAGAGTGCATCAGTGAAGGGACGGTGCAAGGAGAGGCTGAGGAGAGTGCATCAGTGCAGGGACAGTGCAGGGAGAGGCTGAGGAGAGAGTGCATCAGTGAAGGGACAGTGCAGGGAGAGGCTGAGCAGAGAGTGCATCAGTGAAGGGACGGTGCAGGGAGAGGCTGAGCAGAGAGTGCAGCAGTGAAGGGACGATGCAGGGAGAGGCTGAGGAGAGAGTGCATCAGTGAAAGGATGGTGCAGGGAGAGGCTGAGGAGAGAGTGCAGCAGTAAAAGGATGGTGCAGTGAGAGACTGAGGAGAGTGCAACAGTGAAGAGAGGGTATAGTGGAGCTGAGGAGAGAGTGAAGGGATGGTGCAGTAAGAGGCTGAGGAGAGTACATCAGTGAAGCGATGGTACCGTGAGAGGCTGAGGAGAGAGTGCAGCAGTGAGTGATGGTGCAGTGGAGGAGTGAGGGCTGCAGCCTGGATGGGGGGGGCTGAGCAGAGCGTGCAGCAGTGAAGCAATGGCGCAGGGAGAGGCTGAGGAGAGAGTGCAGCAGTAAAAGGACAGTGCAGTGTAAAAATAAAATTATGCCTTACCTCTAACATAAACTAAAATCAACATACATACCTGCCTGAACAACTCCGTGCACAGCGGTGCACATCGCTGAAGGGAATCGCCACGGGCCATGTTGAACCTAGAAAAGAGAGAATAAACATCTGAGAGTAGCCCTCCACTTACCTCCTCCATCACCAGCTTCGGAGAAGCCACACGGATAGCAATCCCCATGTCTGCAAGCTTGTCCAGCACATCCTGAAAGTCTAGGTTACGCCGGGACTTGGCTCGGGACAATGCGCGACCCTGAAAGATCTTTAAATGCCGAGGAGCGGGCGATTACTGCCGGATGTCGTGGCGTCACTCAGGTTCAGCTGGAGCACGTTTCCCAGGAAGGGCAGCGGGGCGGGCCCTGTGGGTCGCCGGTGCGAGGGATACCACAGCCTCCGGAGCTCCAGCAGCAGCAGTATGGGGCAGACCAGTTTGGGAACTTAAATCAGATATACGCTATTGTCTTTGTTATTGTGCGCTAAATGCGCCGAACAGGCCATTTTGTGATAAGGTAGCGCTACAAAAACACAGCCATTAAAACATACATAATAAAGTGTCAGTCAGTTCACCCCCTTTAAAATTGTGCGGAGAAATGATTCTGTAAAAAAGATCAATATTAGATTAAACAATTATGATTTGGCGGTAGTCAGATGCCCTTTTTTCTGTTCTCAAAATTAGTGATGCTGCACACTTTCTACTAACTCCGTATAACTATTTTTTTTCAATGATCTCTTTTCTTAGGTGCTATGTAGAGCGCCAAGATGCTTCTTTTCTGTCTCTTAGCCGCACAGGTATTCTCTTCTGTCCCGTGCCAGTGCTAGCTCAAAAAATTATGTAGAATATAAATTAAGTAGCAATGTAGGTGAGAATGAGCATTTTACATAAGTGGCAAGTTAGTGGCGGAGTTCACAGGGTGTACATTTCCGTAAGAGGGTGTGTCTGCTTCATCACAATGCCCTTAACCCCTCCGCCCTGACTGAAGCGTACCTGCGGAGGTCAGGGCGGTGAACATTTTCAGAAACACTCTAAAAAGGACTACAAATGGCGTTTGTTTCTTTTAATACCACAGTGCAAAGGTTGAAAATGCTTTACTGTGGCAGAAGATGCATTCAGCGACATTTCGCCCAAAATGCACTCTGTAACCAAAAGTTCACTCAGAATTATTTAAGAAAGCGACGCATTTAAACACCTGTTCATGAATATCAACTAACCCGCTCACGATCTCTCATGCGCTCCCTCATGCACATGTAATCAACTGTGATGATCCCACACCCCCATTCTCGCTGGTACTGCTCAGCTGGATTCTCTGCACATAAGGTGCTATCTATTAGCCTTCTCGTATGCAGCACCAAGTTGAAACCATCCAGCTTTCTCCCACTGCACATCTAGGACTCATTTGCCTTATCACCTTCAGACATCCAGACTACATAACCAGTCTTCAGAGTAGCAGGTGCGCCTCTAATATTTGATTTAATTGTGTTTTTCACATTAGCTGTAAATGCCACTCAGTAAACAACCGGCAGTAGTGGAAAGCAGTGACCTATAACCCCAAAAGCGTTGCACACCTCGTGCAGCTTATACCCCGCCCACTAGTGAATGGCTTGGAACGGATTCGCACCCCCTAATTAGGGAACCAGGCCGTGCCCAGGGGATGCCCTTCTGGCACGGTGGAAAAATATGCTGCCCCCAGTACTGCAGTCAGCATGCCAGCCACCTGCAGGCCGCCCCTGGGGAGCACCCCGGACCCAGGCTGCGTATGGGGGGGGGGGGGGTCAGGTGGACTTCCTTCCCTTTGGACGGAGGAGTTCGGCCCTCCACAATGAAAAAGAATCAATCAGTTCTACCGGGATCCCTAGTCAGACAAAGTCCCGGCTCCGGATTCTCCCCGAGCTCACCCACTCCCAGGATACCGACCTTCAGGAGATCCTGCAGCCGAGGCTGGCGCCGAGGACGACGGGGACGGCGAGGCAGAATAGGCCGGCGTCGGGGCGCTCTTCTTGGCTGACTTCTTCTCCTTCATCCAGGGGAACTCTGCTGCCAGGGGCAGCCCCCCGGGCTGGGCCAGGGCCGGGTGCGGGTCTGCTGGGCCCCTCCATTCAAGAGCCGCTTCTGGCCGCGGGCCCTGGGCTGGCTGCCGCTGCCACCGCCGCTGCTGAGGTTGCCGCGGCCGCGGCTGGGGATGCTCTGCTCGAAAGGAGGAGGAATTAATGTCGAGTCCTTGATTGATAAAGTTTGAAATGTCTCCAAAGCTGAGGAGGGAGCTGAGTCGGCGAATGGCGAAGCCAAGGAGGAGCAGCCGAGGCGCTCAAATACACAGAGAGCGGGAGGGGGGCGGGGAAACAGACAGGGGGAAGAAGGCACAAACAGACACGGACAGCGAAAATACACGGAGAGCGGGAGGGGGGCGGGAAACAGACAGGGGGAAGAAGGCACAAACAGACACGGACAGCAAAAATACACGGAGAGCGGGAGGGGGGCGGGAAACAGACAGGGGGAAGAAGGCACAAACAGACACGGACAGCGAAAATACACGGAGAGCGGGAGGGGGGTGGGAAACAGACAGGGGGAAGAAGGCACGGAGGGAAAAAAACACAGGCTTACCTTCACTGCGAAGGATAGAAAATTGCGGACACAAGCTTCCGGATTTTGAGGATTTGTGGGCGTGGTTTTGCTGTCCTGAGTAACGGACGACGTCACAGGGCTAAAGAACGCAAAAAATCACGCCCCCAAATCCGAAAAAGACGGGGCTTCTTTGGAGGGACGGCTCTCTCCTCCAATGGCTGGCCTCTGTTTAGGAAGCCAGCCAATGGTGGAGAGACAGGGCAGGGAGGCGGGTTCTGAAGCCCTACTAAACAACATTAAATCTCGGACTTCCGGTCTGCCGACCGGATATTACCGAGACCTAAAAAAGGATGCAAATTTGGCGTAGATACCTTATGTGGACAAAAGGTTATGGGGGTCTAAGCACAACTACCCCAAATAGCCAAAAATGCCTTAGTATTCTAGGGGGAAAGGTTTAACAGCCAAATGGTTAAGTAATAATATTTATATTAAGAGTTTATAATTTTTCTAAATTAATAGGGTTATTCAAATATGTAATGTGTTTGAAGTGAAGTAGTTTACCTACTTTTGCCTAGCTAGTGGGAATAGTAAATCTTACCTATCCGAAGTCCTATGCTTTCCATACTGTTGCACAGACTGGAATGGCAATAGTAAATTTAACCACTCTGAAATCCAACACTTTCCCGAATGTCACACAGTTTGAGGTGGGAATAATATATTTAACCCCTCCGAAGTCCTACAATTTCTCTACTGTTGCATAAACTTTGGTGGAAATAAGTGTATCTTGTATTCCCAGACTCTAAAACATTTCCTAATATTGGTGAAATATATTTATTAATATCTTACATTAGTTTCTTAAATTTTTTAATTTTATTTGTTTGGTAATTTATTTAATGTTTTGGAAATTAAATGTTAATATTTTTAGTTTCATAATATAGATATAAGTGTAGCAAAGTGCCCTTTTCGACATGATCACACCCACTTTTTGCCTGGTATTTTATGTTACTTCGACTGGAATGCACTGGGTTCCTCCTAACCATGCCCCCAGTGCCAGATCTATTTCACAAAACCGTACAATTGTATGCCCCAATTTGCAATACCTTTGGTACCGTCTGAATGTCCCTAGTAAATGGTACCCCTGGTACCTAGTGCATGCTAGGTGCAGTGGTGTTTTGTGGTGTTGGGTTTCTTCTATCCAGAGCACTCACAGACTTCTTTGGGGTGCCTGCCGGATGCAGAAAATCACCTCCACTGCTCCACAGGAATTCTTGAGTCTTTATTGAAGGCAGGCAGTTCTCCCAGTCTTTGAGGCACAACAGCTTCAGAACAAGACGTCTTTGGCATACTTTCGACAGGGAACAGCAAACCGGCCGGCAGGGCTGGTGCCTTGTCAGTTGCTCTTCCTTAGTCTTCTGGTTTTGCGGCTCTTCAGTGTCCTACCTCTTCGTAGGTTGTCAGGATCTCGGGACCACGTTGGCACCGTTGGCATCCTTTAGCTCAGGCTAAGCGGCTTGGGTGCACTGGTGCTTTCACAGTCTTGGAGCCTCACAGCTCAGTCTTTGGTACCTGCAAGATGTAAGGGAACAGCTCCCCTGTTCCACAAGAGTTCCTGAGTCTTTGGTGAAGTGCTGGCAGTCCTCCCAGGCTTCGTAGGATCAGCAGCTTGCATGACAAGATGAATTTGGTGCAATTGTCGAGAATAGGTAAATAGGCTGGCAGGGCTCGTGCTAAGCCACTTGCTTCTTCTGCAGTTTTTGCTTTTGCGGATCTTTGACCCTTCTTCTTCTGTTAGTTAGCCAGGTCTGATTTCCTGGTGCCAGGGCTCCCCTAAACACCGAAGGGATTATTTACTAGCCCATTGCGCTGCCAGTGCATCACTTTTATTGATGCAGCGCAATAGGCTTCCCCATATTTACAAGGCCATGTAAAGTTACCCTTTTCATGGTCTTGTAAATATTTTTCCCTTTCACACATAACTCTGCATGAAAGGGGCATTCCATGGGGGTTGCTATGGGTGTTACAACACAACATCCATGGAACTTGACACATTTCCAGATTTACAACATTTTGTAAACCTGGGAATGCGTCAAAATCCTATCCCTCCCTAGGGGAGGCGTAAGGATGCGCAACTAGGAGAAATACTTTTTATTTCTCCTCGTTTTTCCTCTTTCTATACGTACTGCATTCTGCAACAGGCATAGAAAGAGGAAAATGCCTTTAATGATTGTTTTTGTGCAGGAAGATGTCCTTTCCTGCACAAAAACAATCATCCCCTCAGCTTAGGCCCCCTTGCAAAATGACACAAAGGTGTCTGCGCTGGCGCACAGCTGCTCTTTGTGCGCTGGTGCAGGGGAGAATGACAGGAATACGCCGTATCTTTTAGATAGGACGCATTCCTGCCCTTTTATTTTGACGCACTGCAACACAGTAGGAAGGCTTGCTGCGCTTCTGTGCGTCAAAATATTGTAAATGAGGAGCCAAATTTAGAGGCTTTGCCCTGGTGGGACTACCTGTCCCAGGGCTCACCACATCATCTCCACAGCTGCTAGGGAGATGATGTGGTGATGGAGGCGCCTGACATCGCACTATAAAGCGCTGCCTCGCTCCCCATGGATTGGGGCACGTGCAGGTCACGCCTGGGCCAAGAGCGGGCTGATCTGCGCCCGTCTGTGTCAGGCTGAGGCTGGGCTGGGCCACCCCTGTTGGCTGGTTGATGACAGTTTGGTACAACATTTCCTTAAACTTGTTCCATTACCGTGATCAAGGTGGGGAAGAGGAAGTCTGTAATGCCTGATTTCAAAGAACGCCCTTTAATTGGTACAATTACTAGCTTTCTCGCTACAGCCATTGGGGCAATCAATAGTGAAATTGAGTATGTGGAATAAAGACTTGGCGCCACAAAAAAGGTTTTACACCCCAGTCCTTCTAGCTGGGGATATAAAGTTTCACAATCACCGTGCCTGGCTGTAAATATTATGACTCTCCTCTCCATCCCCCCCCCCCCCACCCCCGAAGGCCGAAACCCTTCTGTGTTTAAGGGAGAGTTGGAGGTTATACCCAAAGATGATTTAGGCGCCCAGAGTTGACACTTCTTCTTCACCTTCCACAAAAAAGGCAAAAGGCCCTATTAAACCTTCTCTTTGTCGTAAATTGCCGCCAGTTTTTTAGAAACCTACCTCTATGAAGGTGGGGTATTTTTCAACACCGTCATCGCAGTATTAATGAAAGAGGTTAAGGGAGATGTTTTATCCTCTGCTGTGTTTGCCGATATACTTGGGGAAAACCTTGAAATCTTACTTTGATCCCCTCGTGGCTACTCTCAACAGTATTGACACATCTTTGAAGGCCCTTGTCAGGTCAAATTCAAGTAGTGGGTTCACAATGGCTACAAAGCAGAAGTCAGGGTCGCAACGCCCCTTGCCTGCTCAATCTTGTGAAAAATCACATAATTTACAAGAGAGCAGCCAGCAGGACAACAGTCCGGCCACCAATTATTCTGTTTTAAATAGAGCTGCCAGGTACTTGGGGAGGGCTCCAAGTAAAGTTATTTCCCGGAACGAACATGGGTTTAAAACCTTAGGGGACAATAGGTTCACTTGTATCATGAAGAGAGAGTTCTAGCCCTAAAAGAGTACTTCAGCTCCCACCAGAAGCGACCCCTCTGGTAGTAGTTTTGAAGAATGTTCTGCCCATATACCATGAGAGGGATGAGGATGCTCAGCAACTAAAAAAATAAAGTGGTACATTGGCTGGTGAGAGTATCAAACTGAAACAACGGCGAGGGCTTATTTAGGAGAATAAACAATGTACAGAGAGTATTGTGGGTTGGCTTGCAACCAACGGATAGCTATGGAGACTGCTCAGCCCTCCACACGGCTTGGTCGCCCCACTCACTGCTGCCGCTCCTGCCTGCCTTTGCCGCCTCCTGCCTGCAGATTCCTTTGCTCGCTGCCCGCTGCTCCTGGGAATTTCCCGCTGCTCCTGGGAATTTCCCGCTGCTCCTGGGAATTTCCCGCTGCTCCTGGGAATTGCCCGCTGCTTCTTGGAATTTCCCGCCGCTGCCTCCCTGCGGCCCCGCCCCCCTGTGATTCCATTCGCCGCCCCGCTCCCGCCACCCAGCTGCTCCTCCCTCCCGGCTCCTTACTTAAGGGGACCGTAGGGGACCACAGAGTGTGACCGCTCAGCCCTCCACAGGGCTTGGTCGCCCCACTCACTGCTGCCGCTCCTGCCTGCCTTTGCCGCCTCCTGCCTGCAGATTCCTTCGCTCGCTGCCCGCTGCTCCTGGGAATTTCCCGCTGCTCCTGGGAATTTCCCGCTGCTTCTTGGAATTTCCCGCCGCTGCCCTGTGATTCCATTCGCCGCCCCGCTCCCGCCACCCAGCTGCTCCTCCCGGCTCCTTACTTATGACGCCCCCAGAGCGACCGCGCAGCGGACGCGCGCAGCGGGAGCGCCGATTGAGCGCCGAAGGTGCATCAAAGGTAAGCCCGTCTGCGCCTGGCCCGCGCCCAGCGCCAGGACCCCTGGCCCTCCCCGCCGAGGCAAGACGACCCGACTGACCTACGACGCCGCCACTCTCAACGCACTCAATGCCGGCCGGACCCACGCCTGCTGCCGAGCCACCCCGAGACGCACCCACGGACCCTTCACCTGCTGCACCTGCAAGTTCACCTGCCTCCGAACCTGCCCCGCACCCGCCAAGACAAACACCAGCAGCAACCACCTCAAGTGCATCCTGATCAACACCCGCTCCGTCCACAGACACGCCGTGGAACTCTGGAACCTCCTCGACGCTACATCACCGGACGTCACCTTCCTCACGGAAACCTGGATCAACGCCTCCTCTGCACCCGACATCGCCATCGCCATCCCAGACGGGTACAAGATCATCAGGAGGGACCGCATCAACCAGACCGGAGGTGGCATCGCCATCGTCCACAGGAACACCATCCGCATCACGACCGACGCCAACGACTCCTTCGCCGCAGCCGAACATCTCCACTTCCAGATTCACACCGACCCTAAGACGACCCTCAGAGGCACCCTCGTCTACAGACCCCGGGACCACGCACACAATTCAGCAAAGACATCACAGACTTCATCAGCCCGCACGCCCTCCCCTCCACCGACTACATCCTCCTCGGGGACCTCAACTTCCACCTGGAGAACAACAAGGACCGCAACACCACCGCCCTGCTGGAAAACCTCGCCAACCTCGGACTCAAGCAACTGGTCAACACCCCCACCCACTACGCCGGCCACACGCTTGATCCCGTCTTCTCTTCCAGCAAGTACATCCCCTTCAGCCACGCCACCGGACTCCACTGGACCGACCACAGCTGCGTCCACTTCAGCTTCAAAAGATCCACGACCCACCACCACCCGCAACAGGTACCTCACAGGAATTGGAGCAAGATCACCGCAGACCAGCTCACCACCTCCCTCAGCCAGAGCCCACCCGCCAACACAACGGACCCCAACGAAGCAGCCCGCACCTTCACACAGTGGCTGATCGCCTGCGCCGACGACCTCGCGCCACTAAAGAACCCTCCCAGCAGACCCAGAAGCAAGAAGGTATCCTGGTTCACCGACGACCTCAAGGACTCCAAGAAGACCTGCCGCACCCTCGAGAAAGCCTGGCTCCTCGACCGGACCACCGACAACATGACCGCCCTCAAACACGCTACCCGCAAGCACCACCAGCTCATCCGCACCACCAAGAAGAAATCCCTGAAGGAACGACTGGACAACAACGCCCACGACAGCAAAGAGCTCTTCACTATCGTCAAGGAGTTCTCCAACCCCAGCACCGGCACCAACGACATCACTCCGTCACAAGACCTCTGCGACTCCTTCGCCTCGTTCTTCCACCGCAAGATCGCCGACATCCACAACAGCTTCGGCGCCCCACCCACGCACCCAACCGTCGAACCAACGCCCCCCACCGCCACCCTTCGCACCTGGACCACGGTGACCACCGAAGACACAGCCCGCACGATGAACACCATCCACTCCGGATCACCGACCGACCCCTGCCCACATCACGTCTTCAACAAGGCCGACTCCACCATCGCACCCCAACTCCGGAACATCATCAACGCCTCCTTCAACACCGCCACCTTCCCGGAGAGCTGGAAGCACGCCGAGATCAGCGCCCTCCTGAAGAAACCTACAGCGGACCCCACCGATCTCAAAAACTTCCGCCCCATCTCGCTCCTCCCTTTTCCTGCTAAAGTCATCGAGAAGATCGTCAACAGACAGCTGACCGCCTTCCTCGAGACGAACGGATCCCTCGACCCCTCGCAGTCCGGCTTCAGAGCCAACCACAGCACCGAGACCGCCCTCATCGCAGCCACCGACGACATCCGGACCCTGCTCGACAAGGGGGAAACAGTGGCCCTCATCCTCCTGGACCTCTCCGCTGCGTTCGACACGGTCTGCTACCGCACCCTAGTCCAGCACCCCAGCAACATCGGTATCCAAGAGAAGGCACTGGAGTGGATCATCTCGTTCCTCGCCGGAAGAACACAAAGAGTCCGCCTCCCCCCGTTTCGCTCCGAGGCCACCGAAGTCATCTGCGGCGTCCCGCAAGGATCTTCACTCAGCCCCACCCTCTTCAACATCTACATGAAACCTCTCACAGCCATCGCACGCCAGCACAACCTCAACATCATCTCTTACACCGACGACACCCAGCTGATCCTCTCCCTCACCAGAGACCCCGACACCGCCAGAACCTGCCTACACGAAGGGATGAAAGACGTCGCCGAGTGGATGAAGGACAGCCGCCTGAAACTGAACTCGGACAAGACGGAAGTCCTCATCCTGGGATCTTCGCCCTCCGCCTGGGACGACTCCTGGTGGCCCCCAGCCCTGGGCACCGCACCCAAGCCAACCGACCACGCACGCAACCTGGGCTTCATCCTGGACCTCTCCCTCTCGATGACCAGACAAGTTAACGCCGTCTCCTCATCGTGCTTCAACACCCTGCGTATGCTTCGCAAGATCTTCCGCTGGATCCCGACCGAGACCAGGAAGACTGTCACCCAGGCACTCGTCACCAGCCGACTGGACTACGGAAACGCCCTCTACGCCGGAACCACAGCCAAGCTACAGAAAAGACTCCAGCGCATCCAGAACGCCTCCGCCCGACTCATCCTGAATGTCCCCCGACGCAGCCACATCTCCAGCCACCTGAGGAACCTGCACTGGCTCCCCGTCGACAAGAGGATCACGTTCCGGCTCCTCACCCACGCACACAAGTCTCTCCACGACCTGGGCCCCAAGTACCTCAACGACCGCCTGACCTTCTACACGCCCACCCGCCAGCTACGGTCCACCAGCCTCGCCCTCGCAGCCGTACCACGCATCCGAAGAGCCACCGCCGGAGGAAGATCCTTCTCTTACCTGGCTGCCAAGACTTGGAACTCCCTCCCCATCCACCTTCGGCTGACCCAGGACCATCTCGCCTTCAGGAAACAACTCAAGACCTGGCTGTTCGAGCAGTAGCATACCCCTCCCCCCAAGCGCCTTGAGACCCTCCCGGGTGAGTAGTGCGCTATACAAATGGCATGATTGATTGATCGTGTCGTCAATTTTACAAATATGTATGTGGTGGTCTCTCAATTGGAAAGGCTCTCTGTGCTTAGATCATCAAGTGATAACATTATGGCAGTACCTTTACGAAATTTCTACATACCAGGCCTTCAAGCCACCTATGCCCATTCCTGCTGGATGCGGTCTCCCTCACTCTTATGCCACACCGACCTCTAATCGCTCCCCCCCCCACCCCTGAAACAAATTGATTTACTGCGACCGCAGAGATAATCATCTGCCATTGGAATACCGCAAAAGGAGATGGCAACAGCCACTGGGGAAGTGTGTTCACAACACCAGCACATACTGGCGTGGGAATTGGGAACTTATTGGAACTCAGGGAACAAATGGAGGCCAATATTGTTCCTGTGAATATAATTTCCGATTTTCACACTGACACTAATTGTGGTCTATGAGCAAAATGTATTTGGGTACCTATTATGGAACATCAGGTCTTTTAAATGTGGTGAAAAAGAATAGCATGTGTTACCACATATGCTAACACAACGCAAGCCTTAACAACGCAGTCAATACCACGGCTGTGTTGTTACCACAAGTTCCATTACATCGCAAGTCATTACAATGACTTGCTGTAGGGAAGCACTGGACTTTGGAATAGTTTACATTACTATTCCAACTCCAGTTTGTGTAACAGTAGGGAAGGTGTTGGACTTAAAATCCAGGACCAGTCCAACACCACATTCCCTAAAGCAAGTCGTTGTAATGACTTGCATTGTAATGGAACTCATGGTAACATCGTAGTCGTGGTACTGACTGCATTGTAAAGGCGCCAAGTTGTAATCCCTGCATTGTAATAGATGTTTCCCGATGAAAAATGTAGATTGGCTTGACCTCATAAAGAGTTACAACATTGTTTGCCTTCAAGAATTTGGACATGGGATATAGTGCATATTGATGGTTTTGTATCAATCCATACCCCGGCGGACATATCCCTGGGGAGAGTCATCATAAAGGTGGTTTGCTTACCTTAATAGCAACGACTTTAGGTGACAAGGTTTATAACACATATCTGGACTCCTCACATTTTCAATTTATTAACATAATATATGAATCCAACGTCACATTGGTCATTGTCAACTTTTGGCATAACAATTTTGTTTTATCTGACAATGACATAGCAGGACAACTTGCGATTTACGAAGGAGACCTTAGACAGAGAATACAGCACTTGTTACACTTTAGGGGTGGTATCTAAGTGGTGCTATGATTAGGGGAGAAAGCTTCCTAATCCCCTATTAGTGGTGATTATCTACACATACAAAAACAAAAAAACATCAGCACCCACTATTTTTTAATGAGCTTTAATAATACATTAAAATTGAGATAGGCTATTGTAATATTGATTAAGTCCCAACAGGTGTTCTAAATCACATTTGATAGATCGCAATCAAGTCCATGAAGTCGTTTTTATTAATTCTGAATCGGAACGCGGGGATTGCACGTGAAGACTAACCATGCATGCTTACTAACCAACTATCTAGTGCGGTGGCCGACATGGGCCAGAACCCATCTTTGATGAACCAGATTACAACCGAGGATCAGTGATTAATATTTATACTACAAAGATCAACATCTTTTAACTTGAACCATAGAGAAGATAACATGCACCAGAAATAAGGAAATTAACAAACTAAAGTTAACCACTGAAGAAGCCCCAATACGGGACAAAACGCGTTGGCTACTTTTTGTAGGATCAATTTTTGTAAAGAATAAAGAATCTCAGAATTAACAAACATCTCCATAGATTCGTTTGTGATCTATCAAATGTGATTTGGAACACCTGTTGGGACTTAATCAATATTTCAATAGCCTATCTCAATTTTGATGTATTATTAAAAATTGCAAAAAACACACTGGAGTCAAGCTATCCAGGCTGATGAAGGCTGTGTTGTTTTGCAATTTTCACCCCGAATTTAGGCCCAGATCCTTGTACTGGGATGAATGTGTGACATTGTTCTACATTCTGTCCATCAACTGTGTTGTTTGCAATTTTCACCCCGAGTGGGCTGGGTATGCTCAGACGTGAGTCCCAGGCTCTCCACACCACTGGAGTCAAGCTATCCAGGCTGATGAAGGCTGATAGCCAGAAACCGGTCCTTGGATGCTTGATTCCGGTCTGGGAAAGACATGGCTTGGTAGTTCGGACTGGACTGTTCCCATGAGGCACAGGGTCTGAGCTGATTTGCATATAGCCAGTGTCTAACCCAGGGTGGTGTGGAGTGCAAAAAAACAATGGATTTAGGCCCAGATCCTTGTACTGGGATGAATGTATGACATTGTTCTACATTCTGTCCATCAACTGAGTTTTTTGCAATTTTCACCCCGAGTGGGCTGGGTATGCTCAGACGTGAGTCCCAGGCTCTCCACACCACTGGAGTCAAGCTATCCAGGCTGATGAAGGCTGATCGCCAGAAACCGGTCCTTGGATGCTTTATTCCGGTCTGGGAAAGACATGGCTTGGTAGTTCGGACTGGACTGTTTTCATGAGGCACAGGGTCAGAGCTGATTTGCATATAGCCAGTGTCTAACCCAGGGTGGTGTGGAGTGCAAAAAAACGATGGATTTAGGCCCAGATACTTGTACTGGGATGAATGTATGACATTGTTCTACATTCTGTCCATCAACTGTGCTTTTTGCAATTTATGGAAGTGAAACATCATTTTGCCCACAACCCCTGTGGGGACATCTTTAATTCCATTCTATCCAAAGTCTCCCTTTATCTGACAATGGATTTTATTATGCAACCGGCACAGAACCAGGTTACATTTACAGGTAGAGGTCAGGTCAGTCTTATAGATTTGTATTTTTCTATCTGAGCACTATAAACCAAATGCAGCAGGATTCTCTATTTTAAAAGTGGGTCTCAGTGATAATGTTCCTTTATCTCTCACTACACAGATTTAGAAATGCTGCCCAAAGTCAAATTTACACCCAATAATCTATCATATAAACAAGGGGTGCAGAGCAAGAATATCGACAGGATAATATTGACATACAGAAATATCGAGGTAAGAATATTGTTTGTTTTAAATATCGATGTAATTTATATAGATGTAAAAAATATTGTTTTATTAGAAGTACAAGAATGTCAAGAGTGTTAAATATCGATGTAGAAAATATAGTTGTAAGTAATATTGTTGTAAATAATATCGATTTTATGTTAATGATGTAAATTGAACTTTAGTGCTTTAGAATTTGTAATTTTTTGGGGGAATTTATTATTTTTGTATGCAAGTAATAAATGGGAATTGTTTTTTTTCAATTTTTTGTTATAAGTTTAGGAGTTGGATGTTGGGTTTATAGGGGATATGGGTGGGGAGTAATTTAAAAATGTTGTGTTATAATTTAAATGTAATTTTTTTTAATATATGTGAAAAAAATGGAAACTAGAAATTTTAGTTATAAATTAGAAATTTACAAAATGTTTTATTAAATTTAAAATTTGAAATGATATTTTGGAATAAGCATATTATGAAATGTAGGGCCCCATTAGGATGGCGGGCGGGATGCCCCCGCTGGGCTGGCGGGGGCAATCTGCCAGCCATCCCTGTAGAAAAGACCTCCGCCATAATACAATGGCTGAGGGGTCCGCGGCGGACGGAAAGACCGTCCGCCGCTTTTCTGCCCCTTTGACATGTTGACCGGGCGTGAAAGGGATCAATATGGTGGATGGACTCCGGGTGGGGTGCGGGTGCACATGGGGGGTACCTATGGTACCCCCTGCCTTTCAAAGAACAACGTGGCAGGCACCGCGTGGTGCCTGTCACGTTGTGCTTTGAAAAACACAACGTGCATGTTTAGCATTGCAGCGGGCGGTGCTCAATGTTAAAAATACGGGATGCGCCCGCCAGTGTGGCGGGCGCATCATAATGGGGTGTGCCGGACTGCCGCTAGCATTGCGGGCGGTCCCATTTCCCACTGGTATGGCGGGCGGACAAAGTCCGCCCGCCATACTAATGTGCCCCTCAATGTTAAATTTAATATTTAAAAAATGTTAAATCTAAAAATATGAATTATATTAAAAAAAATGTGTATTTTTATTATAAATTTAGTAAATTTTATTTAGAATTTAATTGAAATTTTTATAAAAATGTCAAATTATAAAAATGTTAAAATATGGAAAATATAGTTAGACGTTTTTGACAATAAATACATAATATTAAACTTTATATAAATAATAGTTAAATATTTTGGGAAATAGTTTTTAAAATTGAATTTATAAATATAGAAAGATAAATAGAAGTCATTTTTAAATTTAAATTTTAAGGATATTTATTTGTGTGTGCAGTAATTAAAAGGGGGAATTTTACATATTTAGGGGTCAATTAGGATGGCGGACGGATCGCCACCGCCATTATAATGGCGGGGTGACCGTGGCGGACGAGAAGACCTAATATGGCTCTAATATGGTGGCGGTGTCTATCAGACACCGCCAGCCATATTAGGATGTGCTGGGGGCTATGCCTTTGCCACGGAAAGGCATACGGTCTTTGCTTTGGGGGCCCGTTGCGGGCCCCCAGGGTGAAGGGGGGGTGAAGGGGGTGTGGGGGGTGCACATGGGGGGTACCATAGGTACCCCCCTGCGTTTCAAAATACAACATACAATAAATGCGAGAGGAATAAATATAGACAGAATCAATCTATATTGCGAGTGACATGTCCAGCCGGACAGTGGTCTTCAAAGTTTACTCAATATACAAGTCACCAAAACAAGGAATACCTTCCACAGTTCAACCAGTGTGGTACACAAGCCTGTGCCCAGCACTAACAGAACGGGTACAGAGGGTGAATATACAGAGCGAAGAAGGGCTATTAAGGCAAAAGGACGTTTCTGTCATAAAATACAATTGTACAGAATTTTCAAGTATAGCACTATTACATCACATTGTAATCACGTTTAGTATATAGGTGCTAAATTGGTCGACGGCGTTTCGGACCCCCTAGTAAATCACGGGGACCATCATCAGGACATTTCATTGAAAGCCTTAACAAGAATTAGCCTCTAATTGCCTAGAAGGGAGAGGAAGGAAAAGAAGGAAATGCATACTTTTAGAGAGTGAGCCTTCAAGCATTTAACAACAAAAAGTGACTTGTAGTGAAAAGTGATGCACTGAACTCCCAGTCTGGTGGTGTTCAGAGTGAGTGCAATAACGGGGTGGCGCGGTTCATTATGCCAGCACCAAGTGTCCAAGTGCTGGAACATAAAGTTGCAGGCACGGTCAGGAATGGCAATGAATTTAGGTAAGGTGGAAAAAGGTAATTGAACCTTGCTGGTTCCAGGAATAGCCAAGACGTTAATTAACCGTTCAAGAGCCGATGTGGCATTGAAATGCGGCCAGGTTGATTTGCATACGTGGGCCAACAAGGACGCACGAAGGGGGACACTGGTTTCACCAATCAACAACCATGAATTCCCATGCAAGAAAGGTGGCGGCAATAAATTGCGGACCGGTGGATGAAATCGATCGAGCCAATGAGGTGGTACGGGCGGGCATGCAAGTTCCGAGAATCAATTCGGAATTGTGTGTTGAGGAGCCTATAGCACTAGGTGCGTGCCATGCGTGATCATTGGTGAGAACGGTACTAAATTGCAGTCAAGTGGATCAAAATGATCTGGCAACCAAGGTGGTACAGGCGGGCATGCTAGATCCTAGAGTCACGCAAAAACCATGCATGTGAGGAGCCTGTACCACCTTGGTAGCCAGATCATTTTGATCCACTTGACTGCAATTTAGTACCGTTCTCACCAATGATCACGCATGGCACGCACCTAGTGCTATAGGCTCCTCAACACACAATTCCGAATTGATTATTGGAACTTGCATGCCTGCCCGTACCACCTCATTAGCTCGATCGATTTCATCCACCGGTCCGCAATTTATTGCCGCCACCTTTCTTGCATGGGAATTCATGGTTGTTGATTGGTGAAACCAGTGTCCCCCTTCGTGCGTCCTTGTTGGCCCACGTATGCAAATCAACCTGGCCGCATTTCAATGCCACATCGGCTCTTGAACGGTTAATTAACGTCTTGGCTATTCCTGGAACCAGCAAGGTTCAATTACCTTTTTCCACCTTACCTAAATTCATTGCCATGCCTGACCGTGCATGCAACTTTATGTTCCAGCACTTGGACACTTGGTGCTGGCATGCTGAACCGCGCCACCCCGTTATTGCACTCACTCTGAACACCACCAGACTGGGAGTTCAGTGCATCACTTTTCACTACAAGTCACTTTTTGTTGTTAAATGCTTGAAGGCTCACTCTCTAAAAGTATGCATTTCCTTCTTTTCCTTCCTCTCCCTTCTAGGCAATTAGAGGCTAATTCTTGTTAAGGCTTTCAATGAAATGTCCTGATGATGGTCCCCGTGATTTACTAGGGGGTCCGAAACGCCGTCGACCAATTTAGCACCTATATACTAAACGTGATTACAATGTGATGTAATAGTGCTATACTTGAAAATTCTGTACAATTGTATTTTATGACAGAAACGTCCTTTTGCCTTAATAGCCCTTCTTCGCTCTGTATATTCACCCTCTGTACCCGTTCTGTTAGTGCTGGGCACAGGCTTGTGTACCACACTGGTTGAACTGTGGAAGGTATTCCTTGTTTTGGTGACTTGTATATTGAGTAAACTTTGAAGACCACTGTCCGGCTGGACATGTCACTCGCAATATAGATTGATTCTGTCTATATTTATTCCTCTCGCATTTATTGTATGTTTGGGACCATTGTTGCTTGTACAAAGTATGTTCCCCGAGGTCCCTGCTGACTTATTTGGGGCCCCTTGTTGCTGATAGATCAAAATACAACATGGCAGGCAACGCGCGGTGCCTGTCATGTTGTGCTTTGAAACGCATAACATGCATTTTTAACACTGCAGCGGGGATGCACCCGCCACTGTGGCGGGTGCATCCTAATTACTTGGACGGGACCGCCGCCTAGACTCTGTCCGTCCGCCATCCTAATGGACCTCTTATTGTTTACAGTTTATATAATTTTGGAGTTAATGAAGTAAAATATTAAGATTTGCAATCCAGCACTTTCCCAGAGTTTAATTGGATTTGGAGTTAGAATAGTAAATTATTATGGTTTACTATCCAGCATTTTCCCAGAGTTTAATTGGATTTGGATTTGGAATAATAAATTATTATGGTTTGCTATCCAGCATTTTCCCAGAGTGTAATTGATTTTGGAGTTAGAATAGTAAGTTATTATAGTTTAGTATCCAGCATTTGATCTGACTTTATTTTGATTTGGGGTTAGGATAGTTAATTATGATATTTATTATACATTTCCAAATTATTATAATATTGTAAAAAAGTACACCATGTTTTGTTTATTAACATTTTATTAGGACATTGTAACATGTTGTTGTTGTTTTGTATATGTTCCGCAAATTATATTTTATTACATTGATGTATAAATGTAATTGATACTTCAACAACATTTCACATTTTTGGGAGGAAAAAAAATGGTAAAGTAAAATTGTATAATTTTTACATTAATATACAGTATATTTTGTATTGTATATTACTTTTATTTACACATCTAGATATTTTTTATTAACTTGTTTAGGCATTTTAAAATTAGAATCTAGGAAACTTGAGGAGGTGGTATAAAGTTAAACATTGTACATTTTATTACATAATGCTTTTAATATTTAGCATATTTTATTTTTCTTAAATAAAATTTAATATGTTAAATAATTTACAAATGTTGTACATTTATTTTGACACAAGTACATATATATTGCGGTGCATTTGTACATTAAATGGTAATTACAAGTGAATGTAATAAACATACATTTTAATAAGCATTAATAGTTGTGTTTTATATAATTATTAATGTGTATTTTACAATTTGTAATATGTTTATATTAACCATTAATTTCACAAAATATACAGATACATTTTTATTACATTGTGTTTTTTTATTTAGCATATTATAATTTAATTGTATAAAATGCATTTTAAAAATGTTAAATAATTTACAAAAGTTTTCAATAGTATTCAGAAAAATACATATATTTTTTAGAACATTTGCATAATATTTAGAAATTACAAGTGTATGTAAAACATTAATTTTAATATACATGAATTTTTATATTATAATTTTTTATAATATAATAATTATGTATGGTTTACATTTTTTATGTTTACATTAAACATTAGAAAAAAATATACATATACATTTTTATATTTTATAAACAATTTTAGACATTTTTTTAACATTTTATATTAATTCTTAAGGGGAGTTAGTCCTATTTTAGTTTTAATTAGGCATACTTTTTTTTCCTTTACTCACTTTTTAACCTATCTTCTTTATTGTTTGAGTCATTTACGAAGACGGAACCTCGCGGTTGGGAGCTGCTTCGTCTGCCTTTGTGTAAGTTTACTTTTATTTACTTTTAAGTTCGTTTAAAGGTAGTTTTAAGATAGTAGTCGTGTTAATTTATTTGTAAAAGTACTATTTATACATTTTTAGGATAGTTACGTGTTATTTACGTAGGTTCGTTATTTTGTATGTTATTTTCTATTGACTTATTAAAATGCTACGCGGGTTTAAATTATACTTTGTATATGTGTGGTTATATGTAGTATATGTTGTTATTGCTATTTTTAGATTTCTATATTTGTTATGGGTGGGTGATGTTTAATTCCATTTATAGGTTCGGAGTTCGGTAAACATATGGATTTGTCCACACATTTTTTTTTTTTTAAATAAAGGAAATTGTTGTTGCTTGTTTTAAAACAAGTTGTTGTGCAATTCCTTTTTAAACGTTTTTGGGGAGTTTTTTTAAACTAAATATTTATGAGATTTTTTCTCAAGATTATTGGAGTTTTTTTATATACAGTTGTATTTTTTCATTTGTGGTATTTTTGGACAATAATCAAAAAGGGGGAGGAAGAGACTAAGGCTAGGTTCTGCCTCTTGGTTTTAAACTATAGCATTGTGACCCATAGTCAATGGATCGTAAGAATCTAGCCTGGCAGAAAGAAAATAGCAGGTCTTCCAAATTGGATATACCTGTTTGGAAAAGAAAATTCTTTTCTTTAGTTCTTTAGTCCCCTCACTCACCAGAGGTTGCCCTTAGGTGACATGCTTCATCATTGGGGCTTCCCAAGCATCTACTGCTTGGGGCGTGCTGCGACTTGCGAAGGACACGTATGAGCACTTTTAAGTGAAACTATGTGTGGTGCAGTGTATGGTGGAATGGTGTTTAAATGTGAGTTTTTTAAAAATACCTAGCTAGTAAGCCAACACATTTATTCTTGCCTCTAGTTGGTATAGTAAAAAGGGGTTAGATGTAGGAATTAGATCGTTAATGTGGCCAAAAACCTAGCTATCTCGTCTACATGTTTCAAGGTGTCCCCTACACCTTTTCCTCAGGACAACTTGGGGGCCAGCCCCAGGTTTGCCACTCCGGTTGTGACCTATAATAAGGTTTTATAAACAAATGGAAAGATGCACCTAATGTGTGTATCTTTCATGTATACATACGGTTAGTGATCAATCAGTACTATCTGTATATTGGAAAGAAATAATAGCATTAGTACATGGTGCCTGCCCACAGGGGCAAGCCATATCCTATAACAATCGTTGTTCCTCATGGGCTGTGCCTAGGAAGTGAGATATATACATTTAGGGGCCAATTAGGATGACGGGCGGACTTTGTCCGCCCATCATCCTGTCGTGTCTAGGGACCGCCCGCCTTAAGGGCGGGGGTCCCGCTGGGGGCATTAGGATGTGCCCGCCACAGTGGCGGGCGCATCCTGTATGTTCAGCATTGCGGCAGGCGGTGCTGAATGCACCGCCCGCCCCAATGCTGAAGATACATGCAATGCATTACAAAGCACAACGTGACAGGCACCGCGCGGTGCCTGCCACGTCGTACTTTGTAATGCTGGGGGGTACCGTAGGTACCCCCCATGTGCACCCCCCAGAGTCCCTGGGGGCCCGCAACGGGCACCCGCAGGGTGTCTCCGCATGCCGCCACGGAAAGGCATTTGTACATGCCCATGCTAATATGGCTGGCGGTGTCTCATAGACAAAGGGGGTTGCGGGGCAGGTAGTAGATGGAAAGCAGGATCATAAGATGTATTTATATTCCGGTCAGCAATGAAAACCACACCTAGATAGTAGATGGAAAGCAGGATCATAAGACATCTTATGATCCTGCTTTCCATCTACTACCTGCCCCGCATCCCCCTTTGTCTATGAATCAGTGACCATCATGATTCTATGTTAAGGCAGCGATGTATTACTGTTGATATTGGTGAATGAATGAATGTTTTGAGGAATGATAGTTGCATTGTTATGAGTGTGGAGATGAATGTTTAACCTGAGCGGTGAGTGTGGGACTACGTCTTCTATTTTGAACACTAAATACCTTTAAATGTGTCAAGATTTTAAAGTTTGTAATGAAATGTTTTCTATTTTGAAAAATCATAAAATCCAATAAATGTAAATAAAAAAAGTAATAATGAATAAACTGCAGACTCTATGAGTTTAATATGATGTATGGCCTTGGTGGTACCCAGTGTTGCCCTCTTTGAACTTTAGGATCCTTTTTAGGACCTTTTCTATTGTGCCTCGGCAGGGTTCTTTTTGCGGATCTTTCATTCTGTTTAACCCCTTAACCTGCCGACCATCCAAATCCCAGTGGGGAACCCCTTTCTATTCCTTTGCCACATGTTTTTTTCTTATCTACCCTCAGGCTCAGGTCATCCAGTACAGGCAGCATGACCAGTTCCGTACTGTGATGAGCCATGAACCCTACCTGATTAAATTGTAAAAGGTGATTATCCTCTAGATGATGTGAGCCAGAGTAGATGTAGATGTTCAAGTACTTTGGCAAGGAATGGCAGCTGGGAAATTGGCGTGACATTTTTAAGATTCTTCGTGTCAGCCCCAGGTTTTTTTAGGAGCGGGATGACACGGGCCTCCTTAAAGTTAGCAGGGACATATCCAGTTGCCAGGGATTGATTAAGAAGCGAGAGAACCTCACTTTCAATCCTAGGGAAAGCCACCTTGAAGATCTTTGGTGGACAGGGGTCTGCCGGCGATCCTGATTTTACCCGTCCTATTAGAGGGGACAGGGAGTCATTGGTGAGCAAGGGGAAAACGGTCAATAGATTGCCGACCGTGGAATGTGTGAGTGTTGGTGCTGCAGAACAAGGGAACAGGGGGGTACAATAAATTTCCCTTACGAGATCTTTTAACTTTCATTGTTAAAAAGGACTGGAATTTATTGCAGTCATCTTGACAAAAGGAGGGCTTCTGTTCCTTCTCTTAGCTCTTTTAGGATCCGAAAGATCTCTTTTTGCGGGTTGTCAGCCTTCGCAATCTTTGCTTCTTAGAATTCTGCTTTCCTTGTCAGGATAGCCTTTTTATATACTGCAAACATCGAGTAGTAATCTGACCGGGCACCAGGGTCATAGGCTTTCTGCCAGGCTCTCTCGCACTGTTGAAGTGCTTGTTTCATCTTTCTCAAAGCATCATTGAACCAGGGGGCCCTATTCCCTTTGTCCCTTGTCCTTTCCCGGAAGGCAGGAGCTACCGTGTCAATGGCATTTTTAAGCCTTGTCGCCAGGCGGTGCTTTCTTCATCAAGGTCTCCCTGTATTATTGTTGGGGTGGTAGATTTATGAAGAATAGTGACCAGGTCATCCGCTCTGATCTTATTCCAGCTCCGCAACACTTTCCACTCCGGGGGTGGAATGACTGTTTGTTTAGTAAGAGGGAGCTGGCCATAAATTACATAATGGTCTGACCAAGAGCAGGGACTAATAACTATAGGGCTGGTGGACGGATGTGATGACCAGACCAGATCGAGTGTATGGCCCTTCTCATGAGTGGGCCCGTCCACTAGTCAGCGCAGTTCTAAAGAGATCATCACTTCGTCCAGCTGTTTGGCCTTGCTATCTTCTGGCGTTTTCTCCCAGTGGAAGTTGAGGTGCCTGATCACCACCATACACTGGTACAGTGAGCGGAGGTCATGGACTAATTTCGTAAAGAGTTCAATGAACTTGGCCGCCGTTCGCGGTGGGCGATACACTATCAGGATGACCAGACAATCAGTCTGGGAGCAGAACTTAGCCCCAGAACATCAGCACCCTCGATACTTTCTGCACAGAGGGTCTCAGCCTTTAGTTGGTGGTTGTAAAGAATTGCAACCCTCCCCCCCGGAACTGCCAAGTCGTCCGGGGTTGAGGACTCTTCAAGCCATGTTTTAGTGATACCTAAAATGTCTAGAGTATCATCTTGAAGAAGTGAAAAGACCTCAGTCTTTCAGGGACATACTATACTGTAGTAAGGGTTTGCCCTCATCCTCTTCTTCTGCTGCCATGTCTAGGAGGGTACAGGGTTTCCTTCCGAATACCAGCTCGAAATGTGAAAACCCTGTTCACTTTTGTTCGTGCGTTTTGATAGCGAACAACACTAGGGGAAGCGGGCGGTCCCAGTCCCTCCCGGCCTTGTCTATGCTTTTCCGTAGTATGGTCTTGATTGTCTTGTTGTGTCTTTCAACCAACCCATCCATCTGGGGATGGTACACAGAGGTGCGTATTTGTTTAACTTTGAGGAGTTCACATATCTGTTTCATCAGGCGTGACATAAACGGGGTACCCTGGTAAGTTAAGAGCACATGCGGAAATCCTACCTGGGACAAGAAAGTGATCATGGCCTGTGCGATCGCTGTGGTGGTTGTAGTGATTAGGGGTATTACCTCCGGGTAGCATAAACCACCAGGACGAGTATGTACTGGTGGGCACGGCAAGAGGGAATCAGGAGACCTATTATGTCCATTCCTACCCTTTTGAAGGGTATGTCTATGATCGGGAGAGGTTGAAAGGGGAGACGTGAGATAACAGGGGCGTTGACTAGCTGACATCTGGCACAGGAAGCACAGTAGCGGGCCACTTCCTGATAAACTCCTGGCCCATAAAACCTGTCCGACAGGTATTTCAGGGTGTGCTCTTTACCATAATGCCCTCCCCCAGTTTGGCTATGGGCTAGACAGGGCCGGCGCTAGGCATGGGCAGTGTGGGCAGCTGCCCAGGGCCTCGCGCTAAACTAAAACACAGGGGGGCCACCGCATCCGTGTGAAAGGCCACACTTCCACAGTTAGCCGCCCTTCTCCTCTGAGGCCCCCTGCCCCACACTATCATATTACAAAAAGAGGTGCCTTGATCTTGCTGGTGAGGTAGTGGTGGCATTCCAGCGGGTGCAGTGGGGAAAGAGACAAGCATAATGGGAAGGGGCCAGCAATTATGTTAATTCACAGTGTGGGGACGGCGCAGAGCCCCTGTTAAGTACCGGACATTCTAGGTGACAGAAGCCCCCTTTGTTTAGATAAGGAGAGGTGGGTGAGGGGAGGAGGGAGCAGCCAGATCGCATCACTGATACCGATTTTTTTTTAAAATGGAAATGTGCCTGCTCGTTACTGCTCCGAGGCTCAGGGGAGAGGGGCCCCCTTCCCTGGGTCTCAAAACACTGGAGTACACTATAAGGTCCAACTGTGGGGGGCCCCCTTCCCTGGGCCTCTAAGCGCTGGAGAAGCCGCAAGGCCCAGGTGTGGGGGGCCCCCTTCCCTGGACCTCTAATCACCGGAGAAGCTGCAAGGCCCTGGTGTGGGGGCCCCCTTCCCTTGGCCTTGTATCCATTTTGTAGTGCTGCTATGCTAAGAGCAGATGAGCCCCAGGCATGTCATGATGGCCTATAGATTTACTTCGAAGTATTTTGCCTGTCTTTAGGTCTCATGTCTAGAGCCTTGGGGGCATGCCCCTACTTCTTTAATTCCCCATACTTTTTCATTTTAAACACGCCTCCCAGGATGGCAGAAATAGCCAAAGCCTATAGATAAGGCTTGGCTGTTCGGGGCAGGGAGGCCAGACTGTCATTTTCCTTCTTGCCCAGAGAGGACAAAGACAGTGCCCACTTCGCTCTGCCGCTGGCAGCTGCCCCCCCTTCTTACTCTTACTCTTTTTCTGTCTTGCTCCTCCGCACTTACTGAAAACCGTAACTTCAAGAAATGGGTATCACTCCCTCTTATCTCTTTTCCTTTATTTGTTCTTCCGTGAAATTAATCCAAAAAGAAAAACACTTTTGCTGGAAATTTCGTCTTTTTTAGACATTTTTCTATTCCAAAGTGCAGTCTCAGGACGGAGAGAAATAAGTTTCAAGATGGGAAATATAACCAAATAAAGCAAGACACAGTGGGTTGCAAAGTGGCCTGATTGATTTTATTCAAATAAAAAACACATTAGCACCACATTACAGAGTTTACCAGTGAAGCGCTTTTTTTGGTTTCTAGTCTTTCTTTGAACAACATTGTTTTCCCCGGTAGAGAAGTGCAACACTCCTGGAGGTACTGAAATACCTGCTTGAAGGGTGGATTGGATAACAAAATGTCCCTTCTGGGACTTGTAGTCACATCCTTAACTTTTCAGGCAAAAGCACTCACTGATTTCTGAATAATAAGTGCAAAAGTGTTAAGGTAACTAACTATGTTGTTCCTTCTTACATTTCGCACGTGTTTCTTAATCTTGCTTTCCCTTGAGTGTTTGCTTTCTCCAGGATGTTGTAACTTATTTTTTTTCAGCAGCATATTATTCTTGTCTAGTGCATAATTTCAATTGAGTCTCAACCAGGTGTTTATAGCGGGGCACAATTGGGTTGTAGCTGAAAGCAGTGCGAGTTTCTCTCAGTGGGGCAGTATGGTGTTCAGTGGGGGAGAAGATGTGGCACTATGGCCAGAGCTGCTGAATTTGTAACTGGGGAACCAAGTTCAGCCTTCATGACCTGTCCGCTAGACAACTCTCCTGAGGGAGCACATTCCCATGCTAGACTGTCGAAGGCCCTGCAAGACCATAGAAGGTCTGGTGTCTTAGCACCAGCAGGTGGACCCTAGCGGTGGCAAGTGTGGGTTAACCTTGAAAGTCTGGCAACCACAATCCATACTGAAGTTCACCTCCAGTTTTGAACGGAGGCCTACGAAGCAGCACATCATAGTGCGACTATGACTGTCACTGAGGTCAGAGGACCCTTGAGCAGGGAGGCTCTAGGGCGTTGCGACCGGTACAATCGCACCTGGTGCTGACTTCGGGTGGGGTGTCATGTTTGCAGGTATATTATGTTTTTAAAAACACTTAATGCCTCCTCCTGGCCTCCAGCAATTTCCGGCAACAATAAAAGTATCAGGATAACTCCGGTGATTAATATTCTTCCTAGTCAGAGATAGAGTTTTGTCAAGTGGAAGTTTTGATTCGTGGAAAGGTAGTACAGACGGTTAATGTGCCTGCTGCAAAGAACACGTACTATGCAGAACACCAAGTGCACATAATATAAATAGGTCAGTGGGTTACTGCTTTTGTCAGAGAGAGCCTTTTGTTTGTTGCAGTTTATAAGTCAAAATCCTAACAAAGAACAGTGAGCTGTTAACTGTCATCTTAGAGCTTGATGCAAACTGCAAGGTATAAATTAGAGCATTATGTTTTCCCCCCCAGTCTGTGATTATCCTAATGTTGCAAAATGGGTTCTTTTAGGTAGAAATCAATTCTGGTTATTAAGGAGAACCCTCAACCATGGTGTTACATTCTAAATTCATAGTTTGTGTTTCTCCTGACCATTCACTATTAAACTATACTTCCTACTAGTATGGTTGTCATGTGTTGTCATGTGAGTCCTTTGCCGCACGTAACATTTCCTATAGAGTGATTTACACACGTATGATTGATTGTCTCTGTGTAATGTATGTGATATTAAGTGGGGGAGAGGAGTTGGCCTAACGGCTAGGGCGCTCGACCTCGGGATCTGGGTTCGAGTCTCGGTAACAACGCCAAACATCCTGTGATTCTGGGCAAATCACTTAATCTCTCCGTGCCTAACAAAAATGAATGTGTGTCCTCATGTAACGTAACTGGTGCTATGTAAAGCGCTCTGATACCCGATTCGGTTTGGGTCAAGTTTGCGCTATAAAACTCTGCAAAAAGAAAAAGAAAAAGTACTCTGACACTCTACACTGGTATCAGTGGCACTGTAAATCAAATTAAATGCATCTGAGCGAGAGTGTGGTTATGGAGACTTGAGAGGCACTGCTAAAGGGTGTTAGTGAGGGAATCTGTAGCGGAGGGCGTCATTGGAGGGCACCAACAAACATTGTCGCACAGTGCTTCACCAGCGCTAAAGCCGGCCAGTACCACTTCCTACAGTTTAATACCAAATCAAAAACATTGATTTGAAAACCCCTTGAATCTACACAGCATACCTTTACTTTAAACACACCCAGATACTAGACCTTCCCTAATGAATCAATACCAGGGAGCCACTCAACAAGAATAATCATCTAGAATGTTGGAGTTACTCTATCTTCATTGTTTGATTGCAATCTTTCCTTTTATCTGCTTTTTATAAGAAATGTAGATTTGCTCACTTGTTTTCCATGCTCTCATCCCCTCAAGCCTTGTAAGGAAAAGTGAATAATTCTGTACTCTAAATCCAAAAGCACTGGTTCTTGGTTCTCAGCTGCCCTTTTGTGTAATGGTCAGTGAGTTACATAGCTTTCGAAGTAAAATGAAAAATACATGTATCTGAACTCGAATTAATCTTGCTATATATTCCCTTTTGCAAAAATTTTCCCAGTGATGCCATTCAATTTATTTTCCACAATGCTATGGGATTTTTATCATGCGCTCATCTGGAAACAATCAGTTAACATGGAGTAAAAAATATCCATTATTTTGAGACCTGCACCTAGCTTTTCCATCCACTGTGACAAATGTACTCCATTTTATACAGTTTTAAAATATATGGACTTATTGCATTTGTATATTTATCTTTTTGTCCATGTTACTGATATCCACTTTAGGTCTCTTCAGTGACGCCAAATAAGATCAATAGTCCTGCGATGTCACTTTTTATGATGTCAATCCTTGTGATGTTACATGCAAATTAGAGGGGCCTCACATCCTCCCTTTCGCCCGGGGCCCCAGAAGTCCTAGGACCGGCCCTGGGGCTAGACATAGGGCATGTTTTCTGAAAGCTTTAGGGATTAGCAACTGTTCTTTTCTGTGCCCTCCCTCTTGGGTTTTTCCTAAACAGACCCCTTTTTATACAAAAGAAGGGACTTACCTTCTCCGGTTGGTCCTCCTGTGCTTGCTCCCAGGCGTGTTGTAGGGTTGTGTCATCCCATGTGGCTGCTCGAAAGTTTCGACTTGGTGTCTGCGGCACATCTGAGGAAGCAAGGACATGATTTTTTTAATGGCTGGGGTGTCTATGATCTCCCTAGGGAATGGTGCGCGTTCTAGCCATTTCACCCCAGGAGACGGTGTATTTTGAGACCGTAAGTGATTGTGAAATCTAGGGATATCGGTTCCTAGCAATACTGACTTGGGAAGGGAGGGTATGACCCGATGTGGTTCCCCATTGATCTCAATCAATATCTCAGCTAATGGATCTAATTTCTTCTCACGGTGAACAAATGTGACCTGTATGCACTCTCCCTCACCAATCTGGGACTCGTGTACAAACTTCTTTGCTCTGACTGTGTGGTGACACCCAGTGTCTAAGAAGGCAACAACCGGTTTTCCATGAACATATATCCTTTTCCTATACCTCTCTGGGTTTTTTCCTGTGATCAACACAAACCCACAAGTATATCCCACACCATGGGTTCTTGGGGAGGTACACGTGTGAGACAATTGCGAGCAACGTGGCCCCACTCTGCACAGTGGAAACATTTGGGGGCCTTTTACTGGACTAGTGATAGTGCTCATTCTGGGTGGATATCTGGTAGGGGAAGTTTCCTCTGATTGAAAGGGGTCACGGATGTTTTGTTCGGGGGTTTGGGAGGTCCTGTAGAGATTCTATGTGATGGCGCTTTGAAATCAGGGGACCAGTGATATGCACAGGCTAGGTCAGCTGCCATAATGACCGTTCGGTTGTGATGTTGTTAATCCAGGCTTGGATATTAAACGGAAGGGCTTCTAGGTACTATTCTAAGTATATCTTTTCAGTAGGATCTTCTATAGAGGAGGAGGTAGGTTGTAACAAGCAATTCCCAAGATCCCTTATTCTGTAGTATAGGGCTCAGGGATTGTCTCCTACAGTCCATTTCTCCTTTCAAAAACAACTGCAGTCGTATTCCTGGTCGCAGCCCAAACGCTCTAGAATCACTTTCTTTATATCAGCATTGCTGGTTACTCCTGCGGGGTTAGCGCCCTGGCACGCTGCTTGCAGTTCTCTGACAATAATGGAGCTATATATTGTCCCCATCTTTCTGGTGACCAGGTGGCGGTGGAGGAGACTCTTTCAAAATTAACAAAGAAATAGTCTGGGTCGTCCCCACTTTGGAACTTCTGTAACACAGACCCCGGTACATTGGGATGTACACAAGCTCTCAATATGGCCTGGTCTTTCAAAGCAGTCTGAAGGGCTTCCTTTCTTGTAGGGCCTGTTTAGTTTGTTGTTTGAAAATGAGTTACAGGTGGCGTTGTCCCTCTGCTAGTTGAGTAATTATAGCCTCCAATGGAATGGGTTGTGTCATTTTGGCTAGACAGCAATCCCACTTCTGAAACCACTGTGCTCAGGTCTGTGTGTTGTGCGTCCCAAACCCACCGTTGGTCACGAGTATTAACAGGCGTCAGGGTACTTATTCTCTTTTTATTCTGTATGTTGTTATCACATACACAAGGATTCTTTTAAACAGAGGCAAAGTCCTGGTAAGGAATACAGCGTAGCTTTGCGTCAGCTAAAGTAAGGGTCCTCTTCTTAGGCTCTTCATTCGGAAGTGTCTTTATCCTTCTTCTTCCGGGTTTTTATGGCTCTCGGTAGGGACGTGGACACCCCAAAAGGAAAACAAATAAAGAACAGTCAGGCTGCTGTTTTCCTGCTATTCCAAAAGGGGAGAGAAGTGTGTTCCTTCACCGGTACAATAATGTGAGGTGCCTAAGTGAAGGGAATAATCGTGCTCAGGTTGTTGTGGCCCTTAACCCTGCTCACCAACCCTTTAAAGAAAAGTAATGCACAGTGGGCCCTTGCCTGGATCCACGACCCTCCTGGGCCGTGGTGCAGGGAGACCAAGTCTCCTCTTCCTTCCCGGGAGAACTGGCCTGTGAAGCAGTGTTCTGTGAAGGTGCGTTGGTCTCAGTGTCTTCCTCTCCACGAGACCGGGATACCCTCCAGGTATCCTCCTTGCCTTTTATTGACCGCAATGCCAATCTGCTCGTCTTCGTCGGGTTCCCTTCCTTCTTGATCCTCCATGGTTTCCTCCTCTGCATTTGTCTGTCTCTCCTCTTCTCTTGTTCCCCTTCCGGCACCTTATTGACTTGGGATGCTTAAGCGGACCCCTAGACTGAGCCCCTTACTTCCGGTTTGGTCCATCGCAGCCGCCATCTTGGATTTCTCACGCTCCTCATCGGGACTGACCTCATCACAGGCAGTAAAAAATAAATAAAATGATATCAGAATTTATTATAATTTTATTTTTAGTATTGCCAGGTTAGGGCGGGCGAGGCTTGGTCCCATGACATAGGGGAGGAAGAGTGGTTGCTGCACTCTAAAGTGCTCATGACCGTTTGGCCGGCAGTCTTGGCCGGGCCAACCCATCATGCACACTTTGCATGTTCTCCACCCAGATTGCATTACAGCCTGGGTGGAGAACATGCCCAGCAGAGGCAGCAGGAATGGTTTGCGGGGGGGGGGCCTTCACAAGGGGTGGCACGCAATTAGGGGAAATATACAAAATTTAAACGTACCTTGATGCCGGGACCCGCGTCTTCTCTACTCCTGCTCTTCTACCTCTGACAGAAACCGGAAGCAGTAAGAACACCAATTGGTCCCAACGTAGCCTCTTTGGAAACCAAAGGGACAGAAGAACTCCTCAAATTAATTGATTGAGTCACAGAGAGGGTATTACTTATTACTTTAACAGGGGAGGAAAAAATACTCTTCAAACATATACCAGAGAGAAAGACATAAGTAATAAATTCATGTGACAAAATCTTCTTTATGTATTTGTTATAGGAATAGCATATTCAATATAACATTTCGATGGTTGTCAAAGGAAGTGAAAGGTGCAAGAAAAGTGCTCATGCGAGAGGTGAAATGAGGAATTTTCAGAAATGGAAATAATTTCAAGATCATAGTATCATAGTTCTACTAAGGTAATGCTGGTCGCAATTGTGATACAAAAAAATAAACCAGTGTTCTCATGCCCGTCTACAAAAAACTTTTTACAAAAAACTTTCAATTATATTCTTTATAGTCTTTTTCTTTTGAATTAGGCTTTTACTTTGAGGTTTATTATCGAAATGTAGGGAGGACAGGTATATTGTATTACTGGCCGATGGGGTGGCGTCGGCGTTTCGACCTGACTTAGGCGGAGAGGGTTGCTTGGAACCTCTGCATGCGTGTCTTCATCAGGACAAAGATGAGACAACCGAGACCATGGCCTGTGGAGGCAGTCCATGTCATTCCAACACTCCCAACACGTGGGTAGTTCTGGATATTTGAGTAGATCAGAGCAGGACTGGGCATATCCTGATGGGCATGGTCTGTTATAGACCATAGGGGGCAATGAACGCTCAACAGCAGTAACAGTTAATGGAGGTGATTAGCAACTTGACGCTTACCCACCGTAGACTGCTGCTACTGGGTGACTTTAATCTTTGGCCTAATGGGAAGATGGATTTAATCTATAACAACTTTATCCAGTCCTGTGCTAATTTGAACTTGGTACAACGGGTCCTAGAAGCTACCCACGAAGCAGGACATGTCTTGGATCTGGTATTCTCTGAGGATGACTTGGTCACAATGGGTAATATCTTACCAGTCAGTTGGTCTGATCATTGCCTGGTCCAATTCCAAGTGAAGGACCGGTAGCAGGAACAGGCCTATCCTTATGGAGGAAAGGTGTGCTCTGGGTAGGGATTGGAAGACCCTAGCGAGGAAAGCTAAAATGGCCCCGCTTTTCCATATGGAGTCTCTGTTTGACCCGGGGAAGGGGGTGAATGATAATTATATAGCTCTCTGCGGGCAAATAACTAGGACAATTGATCAGCTGTCTCCCCTGAAGAAGATCAGGAAACGTGGGAAACCCTCTGCCCCGTGGTACACGGAGGAACTGAGAGCCTATAAGTTACTCTGTAAACGGGCCGAAAGACAGTGGAGATTGTACTATGCTGACGGTGATAAGGTAATCTGGAAGGAATGCTAACAAAGTATAAAAAAGAGATAGTATCTACTAAGGCAGCATACTTTGCAGATCTCATTTTAAAATCTCCAAATAGTGCCAAATGTGTTTTTACTATACTGCGAGATATGACAAATCCTGACTGTACGAGTAATAAGATCACCTCGTCAAGAGCTCCTTAATGGCCTGGCAACTTTCTTTCAGGATAAGTTTAACAGGATCATTGAGGGTTTGAGACAAGATAATTCACTAGGCACTTGGGAAGGGGGGTAAATGGGAATAGATACCCAATTGGCTGCTGGGTATGGGGGGCCAGAGCCAGGGAGGCAAGGGGCTGCCCTTGACCATTGGGATCTGCCTACGGAGGACGAGTTTGTCAGGGTGGCAATGGGAATCTCTTCTGGATCTCCACTGGATCCCATCCCCCAAAAAATGTGGAAAGAGCTGGGCCTCGAGATCTTCCCACTGCTTCACCAGCTGTGTAACCAATCACTCAGTAGTGGGGTGGTCCCATTGTGTTGGAAGGAGGCAATAATAACTCCCCTGCTAAAAAAAAACTCACTGGATCCTGGCTGCCATGGGAATTACAGACCTATCTCCCTTCCACCGTTCCCCGTAAAGATTGTGGAGCGCATGGTTAGCCGAGCTCTCTCTGTCTTTTTGGAAAGTAATAACAAATTGGGGGAAGATCAATTTGGTTTTTGGCCAGGGCATGGGACTGAGACAGCGTTGGTCACGGTGTTGGACAATCTTCGAATGCGTGCGGACAGGGGGCAATCGGCGACTTTGATTCTGCTGGACCTGTCCGCCGCATTCGATACTGTGAACCACGCTGTCTTACTGGCAAGACTGGAGGAGGCGGGGGTGACAGGTGTGGCTCTGCGGTGGTTTCAGTCTTATCTGATAGGTAGACGACAGGCTGTCGCTTTACCCCCCTTCCAATCAGATTTCTGTGTCAGTAAACATGGGGTCCCTCAGGGGTCCTCAATCAGCCCCATTTTATTTAATGTTTACATGCGGCCATTACTGGATGTTATAAAAGCCAATAATATAAGTGTAGTTAACTATGCGGACGACACTCAACTGATTGTGTCCTTGGATGGTGTTTATGCAGACTCCCAAGAAACTTTCCATAAGTGTATGAACAAAATGGCGTCTTGGTTGAGAAACAACGCTCTGCAAGTCAACAGTGACAAGACGGAGATCTTGCACTGCGGGGTGGGTAGAGTGCCATCAGTCTTGCCCTCTGACTTCTGGCCCATTCCTACAGATATACCTCCGGTTCCTGTGAGCATGGTTCGTAACCTGGGGGTTAGCTTCAATGAGAAGCTTAACTTGGAATCACATGTTAACAAAGTAGTTAGACATTGTTATGTGCTCATCAAAGGGTTACGTAAGGTACTACCACTATTGCCGCCTCAGGTCAGAGGCTTAGTGGTCAGGAGTGTTATCCTTAGCCGCCTGGATTACTGTAATGCTTTGTGTTAGACCTGTCTGGTTTTTTTGCGTAGTCCCTCCAATTTATTATTTATTTTGTCCCCTTTCTGCCCCTCATACCCTTAATAATTTTTGTGTCCACTAGCTTTTTCTAGGTGTTGGTCAAGGGGATAGGTGTTCTTTCCCCCCCTCCTAGTTCTTCACCTCAGGCCCAGAGGCCTGTTCTGACAGGAAAAGTTGGAACCACAAAATGGTGGCTTCCAACTGCCGTAACTGCCACACCCAGAACTTGCCCATAGACTAGTATAGGGCGTTCCAGAACCTTCTGGTCCATTCTGGACCACTGAGGGACAGCCTATATAAGGCGGAATGCGGGGCAGCCATTTTGTCTACCTGAGAGAGTCAGCTGGAGGACAGGCTATCTTGGAAGGTGGGGGGAGACTAGTGCGAGGGTTGATCTCCTGGTCTGGGAAGCAGCCTAATTAATCCACTTCTCTACTCCTCCTTTGGGATCCTTGTCTTGTCCCCGCTGTGGATGTTTAAGGGAGACCCTGGGCGCCTGACTAACCTCTAGCTTGAAAATAGTGGGGTGGGAACAGGAGAAGGAGACTGTGGCGCTGCGGAGCGCAGTCCTCTGCCCAGTGACAGGGACTCAGGAAGAATAACCCTCATCCCTAGACACCAACCTCCATTCAGTATTGAATGGTAAAAGGACCTTGTAGAGTTGGGAAGTGGGAGCTGAGGTGAAAATCGAACCAGCGCTGTTTCCTACCTTCCTGGGTGTCGGGGAAGGCTTGTGCCCTTGTGTCCTGAAAGGTCTTAGCCGGACGTGCAGTCGGCCGATCCCTGGATTTCCTGGCGAACTGGCAAGTGGTGAAGGGTGCCGGTTTCCCTGAGGCAGCGCCGCCTCGGCTGTGAGCGGGACTCCTGGGGCACTGATCGCGCACTGTGACAGCGCCTCCCCGGGATCCACTGAGCCTGAGAAGCCTTGCGAGGCTCCCCTTCGTGAGCGGGACCCCGGGGGCGCCTACAGCGCTTCAGACGCGTTGTCAGGGGAAAGTGAAGGCGCCTTCGCGCATGCCCAGTCCGACGCTGTTATCCCCGGAAGGAGGGGCAAAGAAGTAAGCAGGCCCGGGAGCGAAGCGTCCTTCCTTCGAGCGGGCACAGCGGGAGGCGGCACCAGCTCGAGCGCTTCGCGCATGCCCACTGGAGGAGTGTCTTTGGTATCCAGCGCCGAGGAGAGGCGCCGGGGGCTTCCACAGCTTGCCGAGTTATCTGCCCTTTTCCTCCTGCTCGAGCGCCACACTGAGGAGCTGGCCCGAGCAGGGAGGGAGTGTTTAGAGGCCCGGTAGGGGCCGGGGAAGCATCGTGGTGTCTGCCTTGGTTGTCTTCCGCTCGAGTGCCTCACTGAGGAGTCGGCCCGAGCGGGGGAGTGAGCATAGTGGAGCCTTCTGAGGCGTGAGAGCCTCTCCAGCCTCGGTTCCCCGGCCTCTTCGTCTGCTGTTCCCCCTGTTGAGCCTGGCGCAAGACAATTCCAGCATATTCAATCACAAGTAAGGAGGTGAACTGCAGGGGGAAGCGGCGCTAGTGCCTACCGTGGAGTAAATTTGGCACTGGTCGTTTTCATCCCTGTTTAATACAGATTGGGGAGTAATACCAAGAAATCTGCTGGTTAAGTGAAGGAATAAATTCCTCATGGAGATTGCTGATCTCTAACTAAACTTCTGGTTAAACTGGAATTCCTCATTGAAGTCAAATCTGGTAAATGTTGAGATCTGACTAAATGTATTGGTAATGATAGATACTGAAATAAGTTAACCTCTCTGAAGGTAGTGTTACTGATTTCAAGTCATCTAAATGTAATGTGATGATAATCTAATAGTACTGTGTTTTTGACATTGATTGGCCATTTTAAATGTACTGGTTCTCTTCCTGACAGAACGCATTATATTGAACTGTGAACTTTAGTACCAAGAGAGCAAAGAGATTATTTTTATAAACAAGTACTTATTCTCCTAACAAATTGGTGTAGCGTCCTTTTTATGTGTTATTGCATGGATTTACTGCTGGGTGGTTTGCAACCTTCACACTTGTGCCTCTAGAATTGCGTGTCTTACTCCTAGGCCAGGCTACCCTAGGTGACCTGTCATCCCAGGTTCCAACACTTTGCAACTGGAGTCTCCGTGTTATTTGATCTCGCGGCTGCAGAGTATCCAGGCGGCAGCAGCAAAACTGGTCCTGATGAGAATGCGCAGGTCTTCTACTTCTCAAGCCTTGGCTGACCTGCACTGGCTTCCAGTGAGACAGAGGATACTGTTCAAGTCCTTGTGTATTGCCTTTAGAGCGCTTCACAGACTCGGACCCAAACTGCTTCAGGCTAGGTTTGGATGGTATGTACCGGCACGCAGTTTGTGTTCCTCAGCAGCCAATTTGGCAATTGTTCCAAGGATTAAAAGATCTACAATGGGGGGACGAGCTTTTGGCGTAGCTGCCGCTCGCTTATGGAATAGCCTTCCCCCGGAGCTGCGGCAGATACAGGATCTGCTGCTGTTTCGTAAGAAAGTAAAGACCTGGCTCTTTCCCAGAGTTTAATAGCCGGCCAGTTATTTCCTGCAGTGCATTCTATTCTCAGTCTACTGTGTCTCAGCGCCAGGATGCCCATAGGGTTACAGAGCGCTTTACAAATATAAATACATACATACAGGTAAGTGGGTATTTCCCAAACTCAAGAAGGAACTCTATGCTCAATGGCTGGTTCCTAAAGAAAGGTGAACTGGGTTTTCCTTATCATCCAGTTCAGGTCCTAACGGGCGAATCAATCGCAAAAGCAATTTGGTGGCGTGTATACGCAGTACCGGGCGGAGGCTCCTACCTGTGGAGATACCCAGTGTTTATTAATGTACTTTAGCTGTGCCACATTTATGCAAGGCACCATTTTATTAACATGGATGTTATTTCTGTTGTTCTGTGCGAAGTACTCCAGCTCATTTCCCCTCTCAATCAATGCTCCTCTGTGTGTCTTCTCTTCCTACTGTTTCTGCAGATTTTACATAGTTCAGAACACTGTGACATAACTGGTTAATTTCCTCAAGCCCATGCACAGTAAATGAAACTTCTCTTTGTGTGCTTTAAAGTATTATTTTTGAAGGACCGTCTGCTGTAGCTTTCCAGAAGACAGGCCTGGCAGAAAACACAGATATATGACGTATTGTCAAATAAATTCTTTCATAATGTTGTGCATCTCTTGGCAGCAACAGCATAGATGCTGTTGGGAAATTATGTAAAGGTAGGATAGTGCTAATATGGTTTTAGTGTTGTATTAAGTGATTTGTTAGAAACGAGTTATCACTAGTCAGACCACATGGGGTTGCAGATTATGCTCATTAATTATGTTAGTAATGTCTATAAAACCCTTGATTTTTGGGATGAGTCAGCCTTTTGATTTTCCTCTAGGATGTTGTCCATTTCTCTATTCATTTTGCAATATTTCTGGGGCTTATAATGATTTGATTTCTGATTATGTACTCTGCAAATATAGCCTTCATGGCATATGACACTAAGGGACTGATTACGAGACTGGTGGTTCGAGGACTGCAAGACTCGCGTTGGCGAGACGGTCACGGACCAGCCACCCCACACCAGTGGTCCGACCGCCCCATTACGAGTTGCAGGACTTGAAAAATCCACTCGCCTTTGCGAGCCAGATTTAATTAGGGCAAGCTATTTTTAGGTCCTACTCGCCCTTTCTGGTGAGTAGGAAGACAGACTGACTTTTGACCTCTGTCTCTGAAAGCAGAGCAAATGTGACAAGATACCAAGATTTATAGGTATCTTATTGCTCACAGAGTGAATGAGCAATAAAAACACCATTAAATCTTGTTAACTTGTCACATTTTCTCACAGAGGTCAAGTGCATTACAGTTAGGTAACATTTATAAAGTTACTAAGTTACTAGACCTTTAGGTCTAGTAAGAATTTTTTGATTTTTCGAGCCCTGAGTTGGGAGGTCGGACCGCCATTCTTTCGGCGCAACCACCAGGGATCGGTGGTGCGATGGTCTTGAGGGCAAGATATGCTTGGCGGGACCGCGGCATATTACCAGTTTCCTCTCTGCCACGGTATTCATGGCGGTTCCTCCTTCATGAAAACCTTCGTTAGAGAGGAAAAGGGGCCCTAAAGGGCCCTCTGTTGCCTCTGGGCCATGGGGTCCATGCAGGGGAGCATATGTTGAGCCCACATGTGTGCATACACCCCAGTACCTGCACAGCATGGACTGCACCAGTTCATGCAGTGCAGGTACTGCCTTTGAGTTTCCATTTGCGGTGCCAGTTTCATAGGCACCACCATGATAACGCCAAAGAACCGCCCGCCAGTAACTAAAAAGCGATAATCTGGCAGGCAGTGCCAGAGCAGGACGCAGGGGGGCGCTCCCGCGCCGCCAACCCGTTATCAGGCCCTTACCTTGTATTGCTCCATTACTACGTTTTGTGATAAATCCTTTATCTTTTCTCTAATCTCGAACTCAGTTATTGAGTGGTCCCAGTTACTATTTACTCTGCTATTTGGTGGAGACTGGCATTGAGGAGGGTGGTGACACATTGCAAGATCAAGTGTATGCAGAAGCAGAGCCACCCAAGTAACATTTTGGGGTGGTCTGATTATCGGGGCATAATAGAATATTGGTTTTCGGCTCCCACACGTATGCTGACGCGGTCAGCACACAACATAGGTTTTTTTTCTGGCAGAAGGGAGCTGGGGAAAGGGCAAGCAACAGCGGCCAAAGTCCATAATGAAAAGTATGAGAGCTATGATCCCGAGTACAATGTGGACATGGCTAGCAAGTGTAGGATGGGGTCAGAGATGTAGCTAAAAGTTTCTGTACATATTTTGCTAGTCTTTAACTAACTGGTAACTGCATATAATGCACACATCTCAAATGAAAAATAAATGCAACTTAAAGTAATCTGTGGGGAAATGTATTTTTCTGGTAGAACAGTTGTTTGGTTAATGTGATCACTTCAGATATCTACGGGTGTACCTGGAAGGTCATTCATATGAATGGCGGTTGGTGCCCTGGGGAAAAAGTGATGTGTTTTTATATTGCTAAGAGGTCCAAGCCAGTGACAGAAAGCATTGTGAATGATTAAGTAATTTGTTTAAAAAATGTATTTCATGTAAAAAAGTTGCACACAGTGTAAGTGGGCTGTTGCAAAATATGCAAAAATATATTTTTTAAATGTTTACAGTGCTTTATGGTTTTAGTAATGTGCTGATTAAAGCTAGGGCAGACCTTTTTATAGATTTCCTTTAAAACAACTATTTCCAGATGCTATCAACCAATTAAAACCTACTGGCTCCCAATCAGGTTTGCCAATTAATCAATTGCGCACATTTACATTTATTTCAGGTAGCAGGCACCCTAGAGAGAAGGGTTGTTTCTTCTTTAGCTACCTCTCCTTTTTCTCACTTCACAGTAAAGAAGACCGTTCTTCTCCCCTTTCAACCTGAGGAAACTCAACCAATCAGGAACAGTTGATCTTTAAATAAATAGTATGGGAACTGTTTTGATCAAACTGATAAAACTAGGGAACATAGTTCCCCTGCCCACTTCCACCTCTGGTGAGCAACAATGGGGGTAGGTGGTCAGGGAGACAGGGTAAGCAACATCGTGGCGGGGATAAGACAGGAAACAGTGGGAGGAGGGATGCCTGAGGGACAGTGAAGCAACAACAGCGGAGAGAGAGAGAGGTGAGGGGAGTTGGGGAATGTCTGAAGCAGTAAAACAGGAGTGGGAGGAAGACAGAGCAGGCAATGAGAATGGGGCAACAATTCAGGAGGTGGACTGGGCAAGCAACAACAGGGGGAGTGGGATACGGACAACTGCAAAACACACTATGCCCCTGTGCAAGATCTGCCTCAATGTTTAGATATTTACCTTCAAACACTATTCGTGTAGTAAATGGCTGAATGCAGCGTGAGTTCCACCCAAATGTGAATGAATGAATGAATGGAGGCACTTCTAGAGCGCATGGCTATTCAAGAGTTTCCCGGTGCTAAATATGGCATATCAGGTAAATGGAAGAAGTACTTGCTGAATAAGTGAGTTTTTAATTGTTTCCTGAAAGCAGTCTCATTCGTGGTATTTCTCAACAGGAGTGAGAGCGGATTCCAAAAAGAGGCTACTAAAAAGGAGAAGTAAGAGTCCCCTTGTCTCTTCTTCATAAAGGGCGGAACTACCAGAAAACGAGCACTCAGAGCGTAGAAATCTCGGGGGACAGTACTTGTGGATCCTTGAATTCAGGTGTTTTGGACCTGTATCAAGTAGCGCGCAATGAGCAATCATTAAAGCTTTGTAGATGACTCGTTTATTGACCGATAGCCAGTGCAGTTGCTTGTGAAACATTTTTACTGGTGACCGTTTTGAGAGTTCGAACAATAGTCGAATTGCAGTATTATGTACGACTTGAAGGCAATGTGTCAAGTAATCAGGAAGGCAGAGATAAGTAGCATTGGCGTAGTCCATGCAAGATAAGATCAGAGCCTCAACTATGGTTTTCTGTGCAATCCCAAGGTAGAAAGAACAGGAATTTCTTTCAGTATTCTTAGGATCCAGAGACAAGACTGGACTACAGAGCCAATCTATCTCATCACAGTCAGGCCGACTTCAAATAGAACCCCCAAGTTCTTGGCTATGTTCGGAGGGGCAGACGGGCAGTCTGCAGATCAGCAGCCCATCAGTCAAGACAGAGGGTCAGGGCAAAACAGCAGTAATTCAGTTTTTTTCAGGGTTATTCTGAAAGTTGTTGGCAATGAGCCAGCCCATGACTGCTCTTATTCAAGCTGAGGATGTCAACTTCGCATCTGTCAAGGTTCGTTTGTACGAGACAGCAACTGTTTCATCTGCATATGAAATGATTTTTATGTTAAACAGCTCAACCAAGACAGCAAAGGGTGACATATGAATATTAAAAAGGGTCGGGCTAAGCACGGAACACTGGGGGACCCAACAGCGTAGGGATTTCACCTCCGAGCGAAACGGTCTCCTTCAGACAGCTTGCTCTCTAGACTCAAGAAATGAGGTGACCCAGCGGAGGGCTGAGCCAGTGACACCAATAGCAGAGAGCCGGTGCAGTAGAATCTTGTGAGAGACTGTATCATATGCTGTAGAGAGATCCAGTAGAACCAGTGCAACATTATAGCCATGGTTTAGAAAGGGAGGACAGCATACAAACACATGCACTCTTATAGAGTTGGGATATTTAAATGAAAAAAAAACCTATGGAAGCACATGAGTAGTGGAAGGACACTGGCCACCAACAAGAAGCAGTACACTTGGTCTATGCTCCACAGAAAGGACAAACATATAAAGAAAACATTTAATTGGTACGCATTGACCCAAGAGAAGTAAGGAAATGAAACAGACGATGTAGACAAACAATAGTAAGTAATGGGCGGGCTCTAAGCCCCTTATATGTAAACAAAATGTCTCACAAGTGACAGTGCATGCCCTATCTCAGGCAAAACCTAAAACGTATTTCCCCAAATGTTAATGGTGGAAGGGTATTGTATTGTATTGTATTGTAACTGCTTGTATATAGCGCCTACTACCCGTGACGAGGTGTCAAAGTGCTTTTTCAGCGAGTAGCACGCTACTCCGGGACCCATAGCGGATTAGTGTTGAATTAGTATAGTGAAATATGAAAGTAATTTTAAGTGGTGCCTAGGTTAGTCAGTTATTTTGATTCGGAGAGATAGCAGAAGGATAGAAGAGGAAAAAAGGTTTGTATTTATATAGCGCTTGTTACCTCTGATGGGGTGTTGAAGCGCTTTTTTTAGCGAGTAGCACGCTACTCTGGAAACCCATAAAGGATTAGTGGCGATTTAGTATGGTGAAATATGAAAGTAATTTGAGTGGTGGATATTAGTCAGTTGTTTAGAGTGAGAAGGATAGCGGAGGGATAGAAGAGGAAGAAAGGTTTGCATTCATATAGTACCTGTTACCCCTGATGGATGTTGAAGTGCTTTTCTGGTGAGTAGCATGCTACTCCGGAACCCAAAAGGATTAGTGTTGAAAATTAGTATAGTGACATATGAAGTACTTTGAGTGATGTATATGTTGTTCAGTTATTTGAAGAGAGAAGGGTAGGCGACGGGATAGAAGAAAGAAAGAGGTTTGTATTTGTATAGCGCTTGCTACCCCTGATGGGGTTTTGAAGAGCTTGTTTTTGTGAGTAGCACGCTAGTCTGGAACCCATAAGGATTAGTGTTGAATTAGTATGGTGAAACATGAAAGTAATTTGAGTGGTGGATATGTTAGTCAGTTATTTGGATTGAGAAGGGTTGTGGAGGGGTAGAAAAGGGAAAAAGGTTTGCATTTATATAGCGCTTGTAACCCTGATGGGGTGTTGAAACGCTTTATTGACGAGTAGCACGCTACTCTGGAACCCCTAACGGATTAGTGGTGAATTAGTATAGTGGAATAAGGAATTTGAGAAGTGAACATGTTAGTCTATTATTTTGATTGAAAAGGATAGTGGAGGGATAGAACAGTGAAGGATTTGGATATTGTTTTTTTTGGGGGAGGTCATAGCAGTAGGAGGAGGCTTTTGGATGAGTAAAAAGGGGTTTTGGAGGAGAAGAATCAGAGGGAAAAGCATAAAATAATTATAAAAGGTAAACAAAAACACATGTGTACAATATGTATAAATAATAGCAATTAAAAAATAAACAACGTTTTTAAAACCTTATATTTGAAATATATACAATATCAAAATAACATTAAAAAAACAAGAGAAAAATAAAGTATCAACAATAGTATTGAAAACGTATTTCAAATTAAAACATTAAACTTTTTTAAAATATATGTGTACATGTATATATTGTAAAACAAAAAATGAAAAATGTATGCCTTAACACATTAAGATAATATTTAGAATAACTTAAATAAATAGAAGTAATCTAAAACATGAATAAAAATATAATTTGTAAAAATATAACATTAATATCAAAGACAATTTTAAAACATTATAATCCATTAAAAAAAAAACATCAACAATTATTTATTTAAATTACATTAACAAATTAAGAACACAAAAATATATTTAATTTTAATACATTCCCACCCTATTCCCCTACAAACCCAGCAACCCACTAATAACATCTAAAATACTAACTAAACTACATTTATTGTATCCAATTAAAATCATTACAATACAGAAAACAGTGGACTAAAAACAAATTATCAATATAACTGCAATTTCAATCTTTTACAAATACAAATATTATAAAAATCTAATCACTTGCTTTAGAAATGATTAATTTGTTTTAAAACAGCCTGAAAAAATGTAATCTGCACAGCATAATTAGGAAATGTCCTGGGTATTTATAAAATACTTTAATTCATCTGAGAATCTTGTAGTTTTATTAATAATAAAAATATGCTTTATATAACTGTCATTGGTGTTAACCCAAGATAAGTGACAAAGTAAGTGGAGAATAGATTTGTTTTTATAGTCGCACAATCTGCATTTAAAATCACTGAATGGCTGATTAAGCTAGCAGGGGCATAGGTCTTTTATCAGAGAAAAGTGCATTCACATTATATTTAGTTGCACGATATTGTATATTGAGTCTGGTAAATAATGTTAAGCTGACATAATGTTAGAAGAGTACATAATGAAACAGGCATTTTTTATTTTAGTTAGTTCCATGTAGTGTGCAGTGCGTATAAGCAGCATAGCCTGAGATTTTATTTCGGATTTAAAATCGAGCCTTGTTGTGTAATTTAAAATTACCTTTTATTAGAAAAAGAAAATAATAGACTATTAAAAAGATTACAAATAAACTTATAATATTAATGCCTAAAATAAACATAACAAATGTATAGAAAGTTAATTAGAAGGAACAATTTACTACCACTATATTAAAGTAAACAATTTTAAGTAAAGCAGCATTTTGTAATACATTAAATACGAAAAAATTATATTCTTGCATACAATATTCTACTTCATCATATTTTTGTATTCAAGATATTCTTGACACAATATTCATGTCATACGATATTAGGGAAACAATATTTGTGTCATTCACCCAATGAGCACCCTTGCAGTCTCCTCTTCCTCCTTCTATACTTGAATTTTCTTTAGGATGGAGACCTCAACTTATTCATCTGTCTGTTCTGCATATGTCAGGAGGGCATGGGAAACACGTTATCCTATTCATATGCTCTTTAAATACATTATCTTTACATTGTTGACTCGCTAATTAAAATAATTAAGAGAGTTGCTGCATAAGATAGGGACTATCTAAGTCTTCATAAGACATAGTCCAGGTCAGTAAAATAAACTTACACAAGACAGAATTCCAAGTTAACACATATAGGTTTATACAAAATGAATATCATTACAGAAGGCAAAAAGTGGGCAATCAAGTAAGAATTAGCTCAAATAAAATAGTCAAACTCATAATCTTCAAAGGAACTAATATAAGTTCAGTGGGTGAATAATCCATATCCAGAACCAAATATATATCATAATATCAGATATGCAGACTGACCTAAAGTCTGACCAGTTTAAAAGCCTAAGAAATGTTGGCACCTATCCCAAAACAATCTTTTAGAGGGTTTTAGACAGAAAAGTCACACACATCCAGCAGCGAGGTATGGCATAATGGGGGTGAACTACCAATGTATCCTTCTATAATGCCAATGAACATCTTAGTACACAAGATACACTCAATAAGATGCATCTAGAAGCACCAACTTCTACTTTATATTAATGAATATGGTGTGCATAGGAAGTTAAGGAAATGTCTTGGCATTTATATAATACATAAATACAATCGACAGTTAAACTATTGAATGGTCCCAAGGAATGACTTGAGCAAAGGACCTTGAAAGCTACAAAGACAGGACCATCTTGGATATGGGTTTCTACAGAGGAAGCCACATTTATAAAAAATGTAATACACCATGGTTTAGGCTTTTATTCCAATGATTTTCTGAAATAGAAAAGCAGGCAGAGAAAGCACATGCATGTGCAGAGGCTCGTTCACATTTAACTAAAGTGCACATTTCTTTCTGCAAACAGGAACAGATGCCAATGCAAGCTGGCTTCAGCTGAGTCATGCTAAGTTAAACACGGCTAAACCAGGAATTATGTTTTGAATGAAGAAAACCCTCAAACAATTCCCCCTCTGACAATTCCTGAAATTATCACACTACACTAAACTTTGCTATAGTACTATTTTCATTATAAAGAGTGCCTCCCTTTTTTTTCTTTGTCTTCAATGCACTCTGGATTTCAAAACACCAAGTTTGATATCCTCCTTTTTCCTGCCACATTTTAAAACTTTTTTTTAAAGCAAATAACTTCCAAAAGCTTAAATATTGTTTTGGCTATTATAATTATTTTTATAATTAATATTATTAGCATTCTTTTTATTCAACCACCACCAATCTCACTAATCCATTCACCCATCTTAATAAACCTTTTACCAGTTTCACTGAACCATTCACCAAGTGTTTCCCTCACACCAGTTTGTCACACAATCGTATAATGTTGTTGAACCATAATTACACGTCACACATGCCATCCTCTGTTGCCAAAAGCATACCTAAAACAATTCTATTCTGAATCACTATTGCATTTTAATTAATGCTTCTGCAGTATTTGTAGCCAAAAGTTCAACCGAAGACGACAATGGTCTAACCTTGGCATTGTTCAAAGACACTTCAATAGGGGGTGGGGGGAATCAACCCACCGAACACATCCAAAATAGCCTGACCAAATCCATATCTCCTTGTTTTGCATTTGGTCACTGATTTCATTCAACGTATTCACATGGTCTATATTAGAGAATACTAAATAACAAGAACTTACCCTTTTGCTTGAAATATTGAAATGAGCGGCCGTGTTACAAATGTGATAACTGCCACTAGATTTAGGGTGGTGACCAACATAAAATTCAAATATATATTTATAACTAGGTACACTTATTCCAATCATAGCTGAAGTATTCCATCTATCAGGTGTAGTTTGCATCATACATAGAACTCCTTTCTTCTTTTTTGAAATCCTAAACATAGGATGCATTTGTGAATTCTTAATCAGTCTCGCCCTTCAAATGAAATTAATTTTTCAACACCACTCATACTAAATTGCACTCTTCTTTTATTATATTCCTTAATAGAATTATGCTCTACATCAGCCACATTATCCATAGAAACATTATAAACAACTTCATATTTTTCTAAAAAGTCTTGATTCATTAAAATACAAAAATAAACAGAACATGATAATCCATATGATGATCCTTACGAAGTTGGTAGATGAGTACAAATGTAACTATGAGAAACATTCATAGACTTCGTTTAAGTACTAAGCAAATTAGCATAAGTATTTTTTCCATAATTTGCATTATAACTATCTCCATTAGCTAACCTACTATCATTAGTAGCATTATAAAGCTGTGGAGTATTTATATGACTTGACACATATCCTACAGGAGAATATAAACTCAATAAGATTCCAGTTAGTATTATTAAACTAGAACTTTCTTTTAAGAACCTAGCAAATTGTTTCTTTAAACAAACCCTCTACTTTCTGTTAAAAATACGGTCCCTCAAAATTCTAACTCTCAATAACAAAATGCAAAATTCGCTCAAAATGTTAATAATTTACAAGCATATTCTTCAACAGTCTCAACATTTTAAGATACGGATGAGGGCAGAAAAATGTATCAAAGCTATGTGAGCAGGAAATTATTCAACAATGTTGGCATAAACACTTACCCTCGATATTAATGTAGGATATTTATGGTAGAGCAAAGGCCAGTCTTCTTAAAATGAGGGCCTATTTCGAAACATGCGGGCAGCAATAAATATTCTGAATCTAATAGAGCTAGGCGGTAACACTTTAAATTCTAAAAAAAATTCAAATCCCAAAAACTCTTGGTACAGTTGAAAAAATATTGAAATTCGTCTGTTTGTCAAGAAATTATTCAATATTGTTCATCTTCAAGTTCAGTTCATAGGCCAGTTCACAGAGGTTCTTCCAACAGAATTTGTAAATTCCTCAGATCAATGTCTCTTTCTTCTGACACATATTTTGCGAGATATGCCCATTCGGGAGCAGAGCATTTCTTGCTTGGCATTCTTACTCTTGTTGACTTACTGATTAACGATTGATCAGACTCTTTGTCTTTTAAATCTGTTACTGCTTCTGCTGATTCTTTTTTAATTTCTATTCAGGCCATTAAATCTTTGAAACCCTTTCCTTTTGTGTCTCACAACATAGGACCATCCAGCTTGACTCAATCTTTCATCTTCTGGTTAATTTTCTTGACCTCTCTCATTTTCATCTTGAATTACAACTCTTGCAACTGAAGCACTTTGATTTGCTCTTTGATTTTTCAAGTAATTTTTTCCAAAATTTGATTTTCTTGTTTTAGTTTTCTTGTTTTTGTTCCTCTTATTCTTGAACTCTTTGTTCTCTGCCTCTGGATCCACATACCATACTCAAGCTTGACTCTCAATCAGCAGCTTTTACAACTCCTTCATCTGCAGTCCAAACTCTGTTAGTGTGAGATGCGTACTTCACAGCAGTGTTCATCACCAATTTGACTTGGTAAGGCCCATCCCACCTTGGCTTTCCTTCTTCACTATTACTTGGGGTACTTTTCATGCTGAGTAGAACTAAAGGAAGCGCATCTTGCCATTTCAATGATGCTGAAGAACACACGTTAGCCAATTATGCTTTCATCGTACCATTAGGGCTTTTCACTACTCTTATTGCCTTGGGATTGTGCAATGGGATTTTTGTTCAATCTTCAGGGCCATGCTAAGAACACTCATTATCTCTTTTTTAAATTAGTTACCTGTGGAGTGGTAGAGAAGCAGACCAGGATGCGCGAGTATCTATTTAAGTGGTTTATTGCCAACAAGATGTTACAGGGATAAAGTCTTTGCGGTGACAGAGTCTTTTAAGCAAAAGTTTTGAAAACAGAAGGTTAAGCACACTTTCCGGTGCAAGGAATTCTCGAAGTTGTAGTATGGCTCCAGCGCTTCTCTTGTACTTCTAGGGACGTCGGGGTCCTGTATGCTAGGGTTGGCGGCCGTCGCCCGTTGATACCATAAAGGAAAAGAAACAAAAGAACCCTGTAAGGGTGTTGTTTGCAATCTACAGCTTTTGGCGCAGGGAATCAGGGAAAGTGTAGGGAACTGCCACCTCTACTGTCACCAGTGTCTCATGCCATGCAAATGCGCGTTATTACGCTGAAGACGGGCCTGGCTCTTTGTCTCCCGTTTTTACTCCCCCTCTAGCTCCCTCTAATGCGCGCCCCCACACCAAGGAAATACGTCCCCGTACCTTGTGGAGCCACGTCCCTCCAGGGCCGTGGCTCGAGTTGTCGCGTTGCCAGGTAGGGTCTGGCTGCCCGTCTGTTCGGTCGTCAGGTTCCGCTCTGCTCCGGTTCTTCTCCTCGACTGCCGAGTCTTCGTGCTCCTCGTGAAGGCTTCCTGCTTTGTCCCACAGAAACACAGAGTATGTCCGAGCAAGCGTCCTCTCCTGGCGTTCTTCGTCGTTGGTCCCAGTGAACGCCCACTGTCTCTCACGGCTTCCACTTTGAAGCCCTCTGCAGCATGTGACCCCGACAGCTGACCTGGGAAGCCTGTCGTCTTAAAGGACCAGCACTCCTCGGGTGAGTTCTGTGAATACAGGAGAGGAGACGGGGAAAGGTAATGGGGAAAGTGTCCCACTTCTGGAGTCCCGGAATGCTCTTCCTCACACACCCCTACCCCAGTTTGTTCACGGTCGGGGAACAATGGAAAACGCGAAAGAAAGTCAGCGTTTGCGTTTTCCGTACCTTTCCGGTGGATGACCTCAAACGAGTAGGGTTGTAGGGAAAGGAACCATCGGATAATGCACGGATTGTTCCCCTTATTGCGACTCATCCATAGCAATGGAGCATGGTCAGTAAAGAGCAGGAAGTGGGCACCCTCTAAATAGTACCGGAGTTTCTCAATTGCCCATTTAATGGCGAGGCACTCCTTTTCGATTATAGGGTATCTTTGCTCCCTAGGAAACAGTTTCCGACTTATGAAAAGCACAGGATGTTCAATGCCTTCTGGTGAAGCTTGGGACAACACGGCACCCAGACCATGTTCGGATGCGTCTGTGTGGAGTAAGAAGGGCTTTGAAAACTCGGGAGAACGGAGAACAGGGGCAGTCGTTATGGCTGTTTTTAGGTCCTCAAAAGCCTTCCTAGCACTAGCTGTGGGTTGGTGGAGGTCCCTGTTCTTGACGTTCTTCTGGAGAAAATTAGTCAAAGGCGTCGCCATTTCCGAATATTGGGGTATGAAGCGCCTGCAATAACCAAGGAGCCCCAGAAATGCCCGGACTTCTTTTTTTGTGGAGGAAAATGGGGCGTCTACTATTGCTTTCACCTTCTCTGACTGGGGTTCTATAACTCCATTGCCCAAGAGATAACCCAGGTATTTTACCTTTCTGAAACCTACTCTCGATTTCTTTGCATTAATATGCAAAACTGCCTTTTGAAGGGCGGAAAACACTTGGGTACAATGCTTCAAATGGGGGTCCCAGTCAGGGCTGAATATAACAATGTCATCCAGGTAAGCGGAGGAATATTCTTGGTGGTTATGCAGTATCTGGTTCATTAGTCATTGAAATGTGGCAGGGGCCCCATGCAACCCAAAGGGTAAGACCGTGAATTCGTATAGGCCACTGGGGGTAGCGAAGGCGGTCTTTTCTTGGTCCTCCGTTTTGAGGGGCACCTGCCAATAACCTTTGGTAAGGTCCAGGGTAGTGATAAACTTGGACTCTCCTAACTTCTCTATAAGTTCATCCACCCTGGGGATGGGGTATGAGTCACACTTAGAGATAGTGTTCACAGCGCGAAAGTCAATGCAGAAGCGGACTGACCCGTCCGGTTTTGGGACTAGTACTATAGGGGAAGACCATTCGCTGTTTGATGGTTTGATAACCCCTAGCTCCAACATACTGTCTACTTCCTTTTCTATTGCCTGTCTCCTCGCTGCCGGTATTCTATACAGCTTTTGTTTAACTCTTTTCCCTGGCTGAGTGTTGATAGTATGCTCAGCTAGAGAGGTTCTACCTGGCAAGTCAGAGAAGACCTGTTCAAAAGGAGTTAAGTGTTTTCTGAAGGGTCTCTTCCTGTTCTGTGGTCAACTCCGGGTTAATGATCAATTGTCTTACTGTAGAGCTGGGAGGGGAGACGTCCTCGATGTGTTGGACATCTTGGGGAGGGGGACCTAACCACTTCTTCAGAAGGTTTATATGGTATAGCTGACATTTTCTGGGATTGACTTGTATCTTGTAGGAGGTCAGCCCGACTTTCTCTGTCACCTTATAGGGCCCTTGCCAGCCTGACTTAGTTTTTCCTATAGCAGCAGGTAGAAGGACCAAAACCCAGTCTCCTACAGATAACTGTCGCCACTTCTTCCCTTTATTGTATAATAGCTGTTGTTTTGTTTGTGCTTTCTCTAGGTTTGAGTCAGTGAATTCCCTTAGTTTGTGTAGTTTGGAGCATAGACCTTTTGTGTACTCAAGAAAGGATTTCGTGTCTTCCTCTTTTTCTTGTTCCCACACTTTCTTAGTAATCTCTAAGAGACTTCTAGGTTCTCTTCTATATAGTAGTTGGAACGGGGAACAGCCTAAGCTAGACTGAACCGGACTCCTCACCACGTATAAGGCCAATGGAAGCAACATGTCCCACTCCTTCCCCTCCTTAGACAGAAGTTTCTTTAGGGTTAGTTTAAGAGTGGCGTTATAGCGCTCACAAAGACCATCAGTTTGGGGATGATAGACTGACGTCTTAATGTGGGAGATATCCAGGGTTTTACAAATTTGGCCCATTAACTTGGAAACAAAAGGGGTCCCCTGGTCTGTAAGTATTTCCCTGGGGAACCCAACCCGGGAAAACAGTTCCATTCGTTTTTCTGAAATATTCTGGGTTGTAGGAGTTCGTAAAGGGAAGGCTTCTGGGTACCTCGTGGCATAGTCCACAACTACCAAGGCATACACATGACCCTTTTTGGTGCGTGGAAGAGGCCCAATAAGGTCCATACCAACCCTTTCAAATGGGTTACCTACAACTGGAAGGGGCTGCAAAGGAACTGCCGGGGGTCTATACGGATTCTTTATCTGGCAGACCTCGCATTCCTGACAGAACTTAGTAACATGGGAAAATATTCCAGGCCAGTAAAAATGTTGTAGTAACATCTGGATGTTTTTTTGAGCCCCTCTGTGACCAGCCAATAGGTGCGAATGAGCAAAGAAAATAACCTGCTCTCTAAACGCCTGAGGCACTAACAATTGAGGGGTCTCGCCCTGCTTTCCCACCCTATACAACAGGCCAATTTGTATCTGAAAAGAGGGGTAAGCAAGGGAGGACGATTGTGAGGTTTGCTCTGCCTGTTCCCAAGCTGGCCGAAGGGTTGGGTCATTTTTTTGTGCATTCCTGAACCCGGTATCAATGAGCCAGGGGGCCTGAGTTAGGAGGGATGGACGGGGTCAGGGGGACAACCGGCGCCTCTGTAGTTTTTCCTCTAAAAGAAACAAAAAAGACGGATTGTCCTGCCCTGTTATCATCTGTTCTGGTAGAGTAGGAACAACTCCAAGTCTAACATCTAAAGTCTGACCTGTAGGAAGGGTAACAGGTAACTCTATCAAGGGATAGGCCCTCACATCTCCATGCACACACCTTATAGGCACTGTCCCCTTGACCATTCCTTTTGACGGAGTCACCAAGGACTGCAAAATCACGGATTGCTTACATCCGGAGTTAAGCAAGGCCTTAACTGTTGTCCCCTCTACCGGACACTTACGTGAAAGCTAGGATCCATTTTCGCAGAATAAAGAATGGACCGGGGTATACAGCCAATGTCCATGGGTTCTTCTTGGGGTTTCTTCCTGGGACAATTCCTAGCAATATGACCCCACTCGCCGCACTCAAAACATTGTGGGTTACGAAGTGGAGGAGGTTCTAGTTTGAAAGGTTTAGGTTTCAGTCCTTCTATGGCAGGTTTGATTGGTTTCTTTTCCTGCTTACCCACACCACCCATGGGCTTTGAGGTCTTGTCAGCATCCCAAGGTAATGCCCTAGGTTGGGCTCTGTAAAACGTTGTGGCCATCTCCACAGCTTGTTCCGGACTAAGGTGGTGATGTTGTTTAAGCCACCTTTGAATGGGATATGGGAGAGCCTCTAGGAATTGTTCCAAATATATCATTGCCATGATTTCATCTTTGGAGTGTAGCTGAGGTTTTAGCCACTTTAACTTGAAGTACAATGTTTTCGGATTGTCTGCCGCGGTGCCTCTTTCTTTTCTGAATTTTACCCTATAGGCCTCAGCGTCCATTCCCATGTGGTCTTGTATAAGTTCCTTGATTTCAGTGTATGGCGTGTTACCATTGGGGTTGGCAACTTGGCAGGCAGCTTGGGCTTCTCCAGTAAGAAGAGGAGCTAGGAAAAAAGGCCACTTAGCTTCGGGCCATCCAGAAGCCCTTGCTGCCCATTCAAAATTAAGAAGAAAGGCATCGGGATCTTCTCCAGTAACGTATTTTTGAAGTGAAACGTTGGGACCGGTACCCGCACGTATTTGCAATTGTGTGGTAAGATCCCTTCGATCATCGGCCACCTTCAACATTTGATCAGCATGGTTTGCCAAGCCGCCTTTGATAAGTTCCCGGCCTGCATTGGCAGAGGACATTTGTTTCTCCACCGCCCATTCCAGCTTCTCTTGGCCGCAAATTAATTGCTGGATAAGATTTTCCATTTTTGGAGGAGACCTACGATCCCACTTCTGACACCACGTGTGGAGTGGTGGAGAAGCAGACCAGGATGCGCGAGTATCTATTTAAGTGGTTTATTGCCAACAAGATGTTACAGGGATAAAGTCTTTACGGTGACAGAGTCTTTTAAGCAAAAGTGTTGAAAACAGAAGGTTAAGCACACTTTCCGGTGCAAGGAATTCTGGAAGTTGTAGTATGGCTCCAGCGCTTATCCTGTACTTCTAGGGACGTCGGGGTCCTGTATGCTAGGGTTGGCGGCCGTCGCCCGTTGATACCATAAAGGAAAATAAACAAAAGAACCATGTAAGGGTGTTGTTTGCAATTTACAGCTTTTGGCGCAGGGAATCAGGGAAAGTGTAGGTAACTGCCACCTCTACCGTCACCAATGTCTCATGCCGTGCAAATGCGTGCTATTACGCAGAAGACGGGCCTGGCTCTTTGTCTCCCGTTTTTACTCCCCCTCTAGGTCCCTCTAATGCGCGCCCCCACACCGAGGAAATACGTCCGCGTACCTTGTGGAGCCACGTCCCTCCAGGGCCGTGGCTCGAGTTGTCGCGTTGCCAGGTAGGGTCTGGCTGCCCGTCTGTTCCGTCGTCAGGTTCCGCTCTGCTCCGGTTCTTCTCTTCGACTGCAGAGTCTTCGTGCTCCTCGTGAAGGCTTCCTGCTTTGTCCCACGGAAACACAGAGTATGTCCGAGCAAGCGTCCTCTCCTGGCGTTCTTCGTTCATTGGTCCCAGTGAACGCCCACTGTCTCTCACGGCTTCCACTTTGAAGCCCTCTGCAGCACGTGACCCCGACAGCTGACCTGGGAAGCCTGTCGTCTTAAAGGACCAGCACTCCTCGGGTGAGTTCTGTGAATACAGGAGAGGAAACGGGGAAAGGTAATGGGGAAAGTGTCCCACTTCTAGAGTCCCGGAATGCTCTTCCTCACATTACCATACCTGATTCTATAGAGGTTAGTAAACTGAATCTTGGGAATAACATTCTCACAAATAACTTGGCTACAGTCAGAGTTCCGATGTGCTGAAGTTACATTACACAAGTATGATGCATCTAAAACATATCTCAATATACATACATCATATGTTTCTTGAAATTCCATGATGATTCATAAAGGGGGTGGTGATGGACAGAGTATCTGAATTAAGCAGAACACTCCTACCCAGTCAAAAGATCAGGGCTTGATCCATCACCGTTTTTTAGCTCACTGCACCATCCCAGCTCAGAACCTGGCTACATGCAAATTAGTCTGACCCGGGCCCAGTGCATCATGGGAACAGGGCAGACCAAACTACCAAGCCAATCCTTAACTGGAAAGGAAACAAGCTTCCGGGGACCGGTTTGTGGCATTACAGCCGTCTTCGGCCCGGCTTGCTTGAATCCTGACGGTGCAGTGAGCAAGGGACTCACATCTGAGCATACCCTTCCACACTTGTGGTGGCCAAAACGATTCATAAAGGGGGTGGTGATGGACAGAGTATCTGAATTAAGCAGAACACTCCTACCCAGTCAAAAGATCAGGGCTTGATCCATCACCCTTTTTTAGCTCACTGCACCATCCCAGCTCAGAACCTGGCTACATGCAAATTAGTCTGACCCGGGCCCAGTGCATCATGGGAACAGGGCAGACCAAACTACCAAGCCAATCCTTAACTGGAAAGGAAACAAGCTTCCGGGGACCGGTTTGTGGCATTACAGCCGTCTTTGGCCCGGCTTGCTTGAATCCTGATGGTGCAGTGAGCAAGGGACTCACATCTGAGCATACCATTCCACACTTGTGGTGGCCAAAACGATTCATAAAGGGGGTGGTGATGGACAGAGTATCTGAATTAAGCAGAACACTCCTGCCCAGTCAAAAGATCAGGGCTTGATCCATCACCGTTTTTTAGCTCACTGCACCATCCCAGCTCAGAACCTGGCTACATGCAAATTAGTCTGACCCGGGCCCAGTGCATCATGGGAACAGGGCAGACCAAACTACCAAGCCAATTCTTAACTGGAAAGGAAACAAGCTTCCGGGGACCAGTTTCTGGCATTACAGCCGTCTTCGGCCCGGCTTGCTTGAATCCTGATGGTGCAGTGAGCAAGGGACTCACATCTGAGCATACCCTTCCACACTTGTGGTGGCCAAAACGATTCATAAAGGGGGTGGTGATGGACAGAGTATCTGAATTAAGCAGAACACTCCTACCCAGTCAAAAGATCAGGGCTTGATCCATCACCGTTTTTTAGCTCACTGCACCATCCCAGCTCAGAACCTGGCTACATGCAAATTAGTCTGACCCGGGCCCAGTGCATCATGGGAACAGGGCAGACCAAACTACCAAGCCAATTCTTAACTGGAAAGGAAACAAGCTTCCGGGGACCGGTTTCTGGCATTACAGCCGTCTTCGGCCCGGCTTGCTTGAATCCTGATGGTGCAGTGAGCAAGGGACTCACATCTGAGCATACCCTTCCACACTTGTGGTGGCCAAAACAATTCATAAAGGGGGTGGTGATGGACAGAGTATCTGAATTAAGCAGAACACTCCTACCCAGTCAAAAGATCAGGGCTTGATCCATCACCGTTTTTTAGCTCACTGCACCATCCCAGCTCAGAACCTGGCTACATGCAAATTAGTCTGACCCGGGCCCAGTGCATCATGGGAACAGGGCAGACCAAACTACCAAGCCAATTCTTAACTGGAAAGGAAACAAGCTTCTGGGGACCGGTTTCTGGCATTACAGCCGTCTTCGGCCCAGCTTGCTTGAATCCTGATGGTGCAGTGAGCAAGGGACTCACATCTGAGCATACCCTTCCACGCTTGTGGTGGCCAAAACGATTCATAAAGGGGGTGGTGATGGACAGAGTATCTGAATTAAGCAGAACACTCCTACCCAGTCAAAAGATCAGGGCTTGATCCATCACCCTTTTTTAGCTCACTGCACCATCCCAGCTCAGAACCTGGCTACATGCAAATTAGTCTGACCCGGGCCCAGTGCATCATGGGAACAGGGCAGACCAAACTACCAAGCCAATTCTTAACTGGAAAGGAAACAAGCTTCCGGGGACCGGTTTCTGGCATTACAGCCGTCTGTGGAAGGGTATGCTCAGACATGAGTCCCTTGCTCACTGCACCATCAGGATTCAAGCAAGCCGGGCCGAAGACGGCTGCAATGCCAGAAACCGGTCCCCGGAAGCTTGTTTCCTTTCCAGTGAAGAATTGGCTTGGTAGTTTGGTCTGCCCTGTTCCCATGATGCACTGGGCCAGGGACAGACTAATTTGCATATAGCCAGGTTCTGAACTGGGATGGTGCAGTGAGCTAAAAAACGGTGATGGATCAAGCCCTGATCTGTTGACTGGGTAGGAGTGTTCTGATTAACTCAGATACTCTGTCCATCACCACCCCCCTTTTTGAAATTATTTTGGCCACCATGAGTGTGGAAGGGTATGCTCAGACATGAGTCCCTTGCTCACTGCACCATCAGGATTCAAGCAAGCCGGGCCGAAGACGGCTGCAATGCCAGAAACCGGTCCCCGGAAGCTTGTTTCCTTTCCAGTGAAGAATTGGCTTGGTAGTTTGGTCTGCCCTGTTCCCATGATGCACTGGGCCAGGGACAGACTAATTTGCATATAGCCAGGTTCTGAACTGGGATGGTGCAGTGAGCTAAAAAACGGTGATGGATCAAGCCCTGATCTGTTGACTGGGTAGGAGTGTTCTGATTAACTCAGATACTCTGTCCATCACCACCCCCCTTTTTGAAATTATTTTGGCCACCATGAGTGTGGAAGGGTATGCTCAGACATGAGTCCCTTGCTCACTGCACCATCAGGATTCAAGCAAGCCGGGCCGAAGACGGCTGCAATGCCAGAAACCGGTCCCCGGAAGCTTGTTTCCTTTCCAGTGAAGAATTGGCTTGGTAGTTTGGTCTGCCCTGTTCCCATGATGCACTGGGCCAGGGACAGACTAATTTGCATATAGCCAGGTTCTGAACTGGGATGGTGCAGTGAGCTAAAAAACGGTGATGGATCAAGCCCTGATCTGTTGACTGGGTAGGAGTGTTCTGATTAACTCAGATACTCTGTCCATCACCACCCCCCTTTTTGAAATGAAATTCCATGATGGCAACTCAGTGAAGAACAACCTACAAATAAAATACAATCTGCCAACGTGAGTGGTGCATTGTGGATATCTGGTCTTGGATTGGTGCATACCTCTGTCACCACAAGAAAGTCATGGTCACAATCATTAATTCCATAATCGGCTTCCTCTGCTTTTTTATCTTGGCAAAGCAAATTGTGTAGCAGAATTCAGGTTATTACCACATTTTATTGAAATGATCTCAGCCTCCAAAATAATTTGCTCATACATTGTTAAGCAACTATTTGTGAGGTGCAAAGTGCATGTATGTGTCCATAATGTCTCAACTACATGCAGCTCTTCTACTCGCAGAGCGAGGAGCAGGCAATGGGACCATTTGTATTTATGCTACGGTCGCCAGCAGGGTCCTTCTGCACCGAATCCAGCACTAGATTTACATGCGCGATCAAGCAACATTTTGATACACATGGCCATGACCATTACTAGCAATCTCTATGCACGTTCAATGTAAATTTTATTTCTATTCTCTAGATAGACATCGCCTGGGTCCACACTGATTTCACCACCAGGCGACACATGATGAATGTTTAACCAGGATTGACTCTGGTTTATTGTGGGTGAGTTTCATCACCCTGTCTTCACATTCATATCTCCCTCAGACACAGTAATGGAACCCGCCTAATTAGCGATTTCTTCAATTATTGGCTGTCACTCTCCCATTCCCGTTGTGTCCTGATGAAGACCCGCCTTGACTACCTAAGGGAGCTTAGTTTAGGTAGAAACGTCGACGACCACTCAAGGTCCAGATTTACCAAGGCTCTGCGGACTAAAGAATAATTAATATTGAGTAAGAGTCATTGTGTTTCCTGATGATCTGGCCTCTTCCCATTGTACATATCACTTTGTATAGATTGAGCACCATAAACACCTGCACTGAGCACAAATGTCACTGGTCACTTATTACTTGCAAAATTTTACCACGTTTTGACAGCCTTGCTTACAAATGTAAAATATATGAATGACTGAATTTATATAATAATGCAACAGTAAATAACATTTTTGAGTCTATTTGCGTCTTGTTCCATAAGATATAGACAGCTGAGATACGAATATTAAAAGAATATAGAATAATATATGTGACACTTAGCGTATGTATAAGAAATTAGCTGGTAGAAACCCGACAGAACCAATTTTTGTTTACTTAAACATACTAGGCAAGGCAAAAAACATTATTCTGGTTACAAAGGTAACCATAAAAGTGCATTAAAAATCACATTAATGATATACACATTTCATTCTATTGTGCAAAATACAGCATATAAAAACACAGCGAGGTGAAACAAAACATAAGCTGAATAGAAAGGTAATTAGTGAAGACCTCAAGAATCCAACTGCATAGCAAGACCAAGCCAGGACTAGTCAGTGCCCTCCTTCTGTTTATGACCAGACAGACCAAAATCAGATAAAATACATATGGTGAGTAGCGAAAGTTAACCCAAGCCACATAAAAGATTTTTAAATAAACACAGACCATTAGCGTAAAAATTCATGAAATCCACATAAAAACATTTTATTAAAAAAAAGAGCATCTACCAAAAGTCTGTAAAGTGTTAATAATTAATATAACATAGATTTTCTTTTTCTAATGGCACTTTTTTTTTTTAGAAAGAACAAACATTAAAACAGATGGAAGGGGAGTGAAGTTATTGCAAATAGACCAGGACAGCTCCACATCTTTTAATTCCCCACTCCCTGATAATTGGAATTAAACAGTTTTTGATAAAAACTGTAAAATTGAGAAAAAATAAATAAAATGTAACCAACTCTAAGGGGAAGATTCATCACATGGTCATATTAAAACTTTAGATGCATCAAACTGGGAAAGGGTGAAACTGTAGTGCCGTCTCACAAAACATAGCCTAAAATGATTTAAGAGCAATCTATCCCAGGTTTGTAATATAACATACTCCTTAATAGCAGTTTTTGAGATTTTGTTTACCTCCCTTTGGCAGTGCCTCAATGCTGTAAGAGAATTTTTAACCCAGAACGTATTTGATTTAGTCAGGGTGGTGGGATTAGGAAAGAGCACTGCCCCCTCAGATTCATCAGTTCCATCTTGATATATTTGAGCCAGGGAATGTTCAATCGTCTGTTACAGGAGAGGCAATCCGAAATAACCTCCCTATTAAACGAAGCATGCAGATGCTCCCAGACTGAGCACCGCAGGACTAGGGGGGCCATTTTAATAGAATTGGCCACATATTCAGCCCAAGCTCCTGATGCATAAAAAAGGTTGAGCAAGCAAGGGGAACACACAGAAACAACTCAAGCACCCTGGTCTGTTCACCCTGGAGAGAATCAAATTTGGTGTAGCCCCATATACCAGCCCATATGTAAGAATAGGCAATCATTTACTCTTGTACACCTCCAGCAAGAAGGTCATTGTTTTTTCCCCTATGCAGGAGGTTAAATTATAGATATACCCTGCAGCGTTTACAAACCTCTACCACAGATAGCTGTACTGGGACCCGAGTTGCCCCTTGCATCAAACACAAAATTCCTGTGTGGTGGCAATGAGATGACCTTGCAGATACCCTCCTCGCACCTTATGGTGTACAGACCCATAAACCATAGTAAAGGTTTTGCTCTGATTAGTAGCAACACTAAGTGACCCCACAAGAGTGACAAACTCCTGAAACATGGTGTTTAGGCCATTAAAGTTTCTGGCAAGTAATACAGCGTCGTCCACATAGAGTAAGACTGGGGCCTTTTTATTTTCAATTCAGGGCTGTCCGAGACTTGTCCGGACAGGGATGGGCCTAAACCATTAATGCACAAAAGGAACGGAATCAGGGCCAATACACCTTTTAACACGCTCCTTCAAACACTTGACCCAGAACACACAGCTAGCTTGCATTCTTCCTCTTCTTGCAGTGATCTGTATATGACTCAGCCCACACCTTGTGCCCGTTCTGCGCAGCACAGCGGAACTCTGGATTGCTGTGTTCATGTTGCCTTATTTTAATCCGGATAAACATGTTATTTTGTCATTATCCTGTCATGTATTATTGTGCTGGTAAAATGCCTCATTAAAAAGAATTAAAAAAAATATTGGGAGCAATACATAGCCCTGACGCACCCCCTTCCCGGCTTAAAACTATGAGTACACTCTCCTGAAGGGCCATACCTTACTGAGGCTGATAAATCATGATGCAAAGCCCGCACGAATTCCACAAGGTCGCCATCCACTACTAGGCCAGCCAGGATCTCCCAAAATTTAGATTTCACCACACTGTCGAAGGCACCAAACAGATCCATGAAGGTCAGGTAGATTGAGCCCTGCTTGGCAATGGTGTATTTACTAATCAGCAGATGCAATTTAAAGCATTGCTCTACTGTGCTAAGCTCCTCACAGAAACCGTACTGCACCTCTGACAGCATGTCCGACTCTCTAACCCAAGTAAGAAGCTGCTCTAGGACAACTCGAGAAAGGCGGGCCGGCACCGGCCACGCCACCAGTATGGCGGTTGCACCGGCCCCCCTCCCTCGATCATGGAGGTGGTCCTGTCGCGCAGCAATGACGCGACAGGCGCGCCTCAAAGCTGATTGGTCCCCGGTCCTTAGAGTGACCCGGAAGTGATAGACTCACTTCCGGGTCACCTAAGGAGCGACGGTCAGGACGGTTAGAACCGGCCTGGCAGGTAAGGGTTAAAAGGGTGAGAAGCGCGAGAGTGTGCCTCTTTGACTCCGCGTTCCACAGCCTACCGCACCAGCCTCGGGAGAGGCTGTAATTATTTTCTTGTTTTCTTTGTTACAGGTATTGTTGACGACGGTGGAGAACAGGACAGCGTTGGAGTATAGCAGACTGCCCCCCCTTGTTACAGGCGAAGCGTCAGGAGCAAGCGAGTCGGGAGAACGGTGCGGCAGGAGTTTCTTTCCCTCTTTTTTCATTTCTCTGCAGGCTCGGCGTCGTGGGGGAAATTGGGCAGCCGCCTGTGTTTCTCCTCTTTTTTATTTACCCTACAGTGTCAGCGTGCTGCGCCAGATATCGGATCACTTTACCAGGGGCTACTGTCTCAGCAAGCGAGGAGAAGCGGCAGCCGAGTAGCATTTTCTAGGCGGTGGCGAGAGCGGGGGAATCCTGTGCAGAGCCGCGCCCGCCCCGCTTCCTGCTGTAAAGGCGGGGCCAGCAATACAGAGGCGCTTGGTATATAAGGGCGCACACGGCGCGTCTTAAAGGTACCGCGGGGAGGGTGTTTGTGGTTTGCCCAAAGGGAGACATAGCGGTCCCATTTGAGAGCGAGCATTTTTCTCCTGTTATAAGCAGCAATTGTTGTGGCGCCAGCGCATAAAAGGGGGACATAGCAGTCCCATTTGAGGGCTAGTATGTTTCTCCTGTTATAAGCAGCAATTGTGGTGGCGCCAGCGCGTCTAGCGTTGTTCTGTGTTGGGAGCCACAGTTATTTTGGGCACTGTGGGCAATCATTTTGCAAGCTGCATACTGTGTTGGGGGGGTAATTAATGTAGGAGTTTTTAGTCCAAAAGGTCACAATAATCAAAGGTTGTTTCTGCTTTAGGGGCCAGCCCTCAAAGGTCAGGGGTGTAATCGGGCAGCGGCACACCTGATCAAGGGTCGATTTTCTCGCATAGTGTGGGGTGTGTATTTATAGTGTTTTTATTTGGATAATCACTGTACTGGGGGCAAGATCCTTAGCATAAAAAGTACACTACTAATAAATACAGCAGCAGAGTGAGCTGATGTCCGTGATATAACATTTCCTTGTCACAATTACAGAATCTAAATACAAAAAGACTCTCCGCCGTGGCGCATCGGAGGTGGCACAAGGACATCACCCAAAAAGGTCACAGACAGGCCTGCATTTCACTGCTTCTGTGGGCTGCACTGGCTTGAGATTACTCACCTAACACCCAGGTTAGCTGGTGTGGTGCGGCTCCAGTTGCGTGGTGCTTACAGTGAGTGAAAACACTTAGGTGCAGATAACATTGTGTTCGCAGTGTTATTGTTCATCAGTTTATAAGTGACCCTGCAATTTGGCTCAGGAGCTATGGCCAGTAAGCGTGGCGCGAAGCGCTCCCACATGGAGCGCATGATGAAGTCAATGATGCGTAAGATGGTGACTATGGATAGGAGATGGAAAAAAGTTGACAAAATAGGGCAGAGCCTTGCAGACCTCAGAGAAAGAGTTGAGGGTCAGAGCGAGGCGGTCGGGAGGCTTAAGCGAACCCTAGTGCCCCCAAAACCCAGGGGTGAATTAGATCCACTCCCCAGGCGGGCTAGGCCCAATAAAGGGAAGATCCAACAAAAAGCCCCCGTGCTAGTCCCCCATCCTGGTCCATCGGGTGCGGTTCCTTCGGGGGATGGTCCCTCTGGGGTCCCATTCCTAGTGGTTCCTGTGGGAGGGGTGTCTCGCAGGGGGGGTGTTTCACCTGTCCCAGCAGTCCCTACGCCTGTCCCGGGGGTCCCCACACCTATCCCAGTGTTCCCTACACCAGTTCCAGTGGTCCCTACACCTGTCCCACTGGTCCCTGTGGGGGTAGGCCCGCAGGGTGGGATCTCATCAGGTGCCCCTACAGGCGCCAATCAGGTCCCACAAGAATTAGTGGCACAGTTAGCAGCGGTTCTCCTTTGGTTAGGGAGGGCGGGGATGTTGCCAACATCAGTTGGGGCAAAAGAGGTAGAGGAAGACCCTTTGGCTGAGGCAAAAAAGATGGTGGCACAGTTTATTGCAACACCAGGTGGGACGCCAGGCGAAGGGCTGGGTACTCCATCTCTTCCCCTGCCAGCTGGTGGGGTTCCCCCATTAGGAATCAACAAAGAAGTGCCAGTGAGCAGCCTGGGAAAGGAGAAGCTGACGGAGCCAGCTGGAGTGGTTTCAATAGGTAAGGAAGTGACATTGCCATTAGTGGACGTGGGTGAGTCACGCACCGGGAGGGAACATTTGACCAGGCATGTAACACGGGAAATGAAATAACTTGTATGGTCTGGTGCTTACGTTAATATGTTTTCACTGCTTGTGGATGAAAGGGCAAAGGAGGAATCAAGGAAACCGAAAGATTGGATGCTTCCTAGATAATGGCGTAGTGAATTGTTGAAATTCAGGGTAGAGAAGAATTTGAACAATTGGATAAGGGCTTTCTCAGTATTTATGGCAATAACAGCTGAATGTTCCCCTAACATACAAGCAGAGATGGCTTGTTACCTGAATAGGATTACTATGGCTCATGACAAGTATGGGGCATAGGGTGGAAGGAATATGATAGAAATTTCAGGAAGGCTAGGGCATCTGACCCATCCCATTCCTGGGACCGGGTGCCTCAAACGCACCTCAGATTCTACCACCCAGAAACTTGGAGCTGATCACTTCCCTTTCCCACCCACTCGTTCGGACACCCAAGGTAGGCTCCGTCAGTGAACCCATTCCACTGTCTAACACCAGACAGATTATAGTACTCACCCTGAACATCGGGGTCTTAATCACTCCTTGAAAAGGAATTCGATTCTATTGTATCTGGAGAATTCAGTAGGTGCCCTGCAGGCTTTATTTACTTAAAGTAGCATATATATTTGTGGTTAAGCCCACATTTCCGTTTGGTGCTCGGAGATGTAGATAGTTAACACCCTGCTCGTTGGGTGAGAAACGCAATCAGCAGCAGTGGTCTCACCCACACAGGCCTGGTTTGGAATATGTTGTTGCTGGGTTCCCTCCCTCCAAGTAACACTCTTAAAAGGCTGATAGTGGAAAATGACAATACACCTAGCCGCAAAATCAAGTGGTATGGCCCAGCCTCTTCTGGACTCTGATGGGCCAGCTCTTGGCCTGCGTCACGAGCGAAAGATCCACTGTTTATGTGGCCGACTGGTGTGAAAATCAAGGCCCTGCGTCCTGGCCTCAAGGGTGCTGGTGAAGGCTAGGGATGGCAGTCTTGTCCCTGCAAAGAAGTCTGATGAATTCTAGTCAATTGTGTATGCCAAATACACACAACTTTGACTTCTCTTCCTCTGTAACTGCACCAATCATGCAATCTTCCTTTCCCCTCTTAGGTACCGTTATTGGGGCTGACTCAGTCCTATAGGATCTCCGAGAGTTGCAGAAAAACAGTTTAAATTATCACTGATCACTTAAGGTTTTTCCTGAAATTCCAGTTGTTTGAGCTCATCTTCGAACTGAATTAGTAGGCGACGTTTGTTCTGGATGTAGCCTGTTTTTAGAGACAGGACCTGCCCCTTCAAAACCACTTTGAATGCATCCCATATAGTGAGTGCTGAATTGACTGAACCAAAATTTTCTTCAAAGTAATTACCAGTTTGCGTGCACAATTCCTCTTTGATGTCTGGTATTTTCAGTAACCACGGGTTGAGGACAATAGTAGTACGCGGGTGCCTCTCCCAATGTGTGAGTTCGACCCTAACCGGGGAGTGATCTGAGATCCCGCTCGGTAAAACCCAGAGGTGTCTAAAATAACCTATCGAGGCAGTATGGGTCAGGAAATAATCAATACGGGAGGAACTCTTGTGTGTGTTGGAGAAATAGGTGAATTGGGGCTCATTCAGTTGAAGTGCACGCCCTATATCCAATAGGCCCATAGCTGCAATAAATTCTGCCATTGGTACATTTGGTCTCGCCCCCGGCCGCTCTGTGCGTCTATCAATTGTGTCATCTACGGTCATATTATAGTCCCCTCCTAGGATTAAAGTGCCCACGGGAAGATCAGTTAATATTTTGCCGAGATCTGCTAGAGCTTCTTACCTAGTGTTTGCGGCAGATACAGTGAGATTACATTGAGCGCTCTTCCCACCCATTAGACCTCCAATACAGCAAATCTTCCCCCAGGTTCTGACCAGGTACGATGCACTATAAGAGTAGGTTCTTTTTTACCAGAATACCCGTTCCCCGGGAGCCTGTGGTGTAGTCAGCATGCACTAGGAGTTTATACCCCCATCGTGTAAGGGCTTTACTTTTGTTCCCAACCAGATGTGTCTCTTGTAAGAGCACCACGTCCGGAGACTGACGTTTCAGATACTGTTGAACAATTCCAACATTTATCCCCCATCCCATTCACATTCCAGGTGAGGACTGAGATTGTCAAATCTATGTCATCCGCCATCATCTAGCACACAAAGAATCATAGTATGGCAGGTCAAAAGTAGTACGTAATGTGCATCTCATACAAGCTGAACTAGTGTAACTCAACCCTTCTCGTCTCCCCCATAAAGTAAGCCAGCAATGAAATCGGTACATGACAATATACAATTGTTACTGTGTAAATCAACCAACCCTTGAAAATACAAACCCCTGTCCCGCCTCCCCCTCCCTGCCCCCCTGCCCGTGGGTTTAAAACTAGGCGGAGTGCCTCTCACCCTCCCAAAAATGATGAAAGGTGCAGGCTGAGTATGCCCCCATCCCCGCTAACTTCACTGTAAGTCTCGGCTATACGGTCTTTCTGCCTTTCCTAGAAATAGGATGGTTTAGAAACACATCTCTCAGTTATAAGTGTTCATGACTGGCAGTCTTCCACGTAAAATTCCGGGCAACCCACAGTTTTAAGTAATTCTTAGGAACAGTCTCACCACCGCTGCAGTACTTGCAATGTTTTCGAACATCAGGTGTTGGTCCTATCTGTGCGAGGACTCTTTCTCTTTCAGGGCAGCGGGATCATCCACAGGCGGAGACCTGTTGTCCTCTCTGTGCAGCCTGGGTCCTCTATTGTGGTTTCGACATTGACCCCCCACTCTACGCCATGCCTCCAACCAGTCCCACGCCTCCTCCGGCGATATGAAGAACCACGTCTTGCCATCAGAGTCCACCCTGAGTTTGGCTGGAAAGAGCATGGCATACTTTACTTCACGGTCCCGAAGCTCTTTTTTCACCGCCTGAAAGCTTCTTCGTTGGGCCTGGACCTTGGCCGTGAAGTCCAGGAAGAACATGACTTCATTGTTGCCGATCTTGAGTGGAGTGCTGGATCTTGCTGTCTGCAAAATGATATCTCTATATCTGTAGTTGAAGACACAGGCTATGATGGGCCTCAGGGGGGCCCGGGTCTCGGCCTACCCCCTGGTACCCGATGCGCTCTTTCTATCAAAAAGTACAGAGACAGACTTTTTGGTTTTAGGTGGGTCGTTATTAAATCTTCCACATAGAGGTCAGCTGCTGGCCCCTCAGCCCACTCCGGAACACCCAGTATACGTACGTTGTTTCTTCGGGCCCGTCCCTGTTCTGCAGTTCCGCCACCTGCGTTTGAAGTTGGGACGTGTCAGTCTGCAGTTACGTCGCAACAATGTTGAGTTCCTTCACCCTTTCATCCAATTTGCGTAAATCCGCCCTTATTAGGGACACTTCTACTGTGACTGAATCGAGGGAACTGTGCACTCCGTTTATGGCTTCCAAGATGTCATGAAGAGCGGGCTCTGAAACCTGCTTGCAGCACCCCTGCGGCCCAGTACCTCGGTGTGTTGTGTTTCTTGATCCTCCCCAGACTTGCCCCGAGCAAATTTAGCTAGTTTGTTTTGCGCATTAGCCTTCGGACCTCTGCCTGTTGCCATGATTGCGCCTTAATTTTGTGAGGTGGCTATAAATCAGGAACAGGCCTGGTAATCCCCGCCGCCTACCCAGCGAGTAAGGCAATCTTGCCGTTGGCCTGTCGGGTTTCCCTAGGGCTCTTCCTCTTTTGCCAACTGTATTCAAGTGGTCTCTTCGTCAAAGCGCCAATGACGTCCAAGCACACCCTGTTGTTTGGAGTTCCACTGACTACGCACTTGCAGCCTTTTCTTCTCAAGGGCGTCTAGCTGGGCGAAACTGCGTCCCTTGTCGTTACCATTCAAACTCAGTCTGCACAAGGACCAGAGCAGGCCCTGGGAGGCTGCGTTCTATTCTGGGATCTGTTGGCACTCTCAGTACACAGGAAGGTCCATTCGCGCTGTGAGTGGAGCACACCCCTTCAGACATTATGGCCTCGGGCACCAACTTTAAGGTCTCTGACCATCCGCCTTCCGCACCCTTTCCCACCCTTGCCTGGGTCTCTCTCTGTCTTGGGAATTCTACTTCCAGTAATAATTCAGGCAGTAGCGCTGCCGCAAATAGTCCTGATCGTCTGCCTCAGGTCTCGTCCCAAGCCGCAGCTTCTCAATCAAATGGGTGCAGGTGATTAATAGGTACACGGGGGAAGGGCACACACCACCGGTCACCAGTGTGCGCTCTCTGGCCCCGTTTAGGCCATCACTTCAAGCTGTGCCAGCGTCGGAGGTCAGATCCTCGCCTCATACAGCAGGAGGAGGGGGGATGCGGGGCAGCCGCCGCAACGGGATGGTCCAGCCGTCGTCCACCAATGCTTATCTTGCCCCCAGGCCTTACTGCAGCACGTCTCGCCTCTGTCTCTCCGGTCACCAGTTCTGCACACCAAATCCGGCCAGGCCCAGCAGGCCAAAAGCCGAGACCTAAATTAGTGGACTCTACTCCGCGGCGCCTGCCCCGTTACCTCCAGTTAATAGCCGCAGCTCAACGACTTTTGTTTTCCACCGGGTCTTCCACCAGAGCTGCTAAAACCTTTTCCTCTACCTCGCAATCCTCCATTTCCAATTTGCACAAATTCACTAGGTGCTTGGAAGGCTCCTTGACCACCCTTTTGAATGAACTTCTTATGAGGCACCAGTAACTCTTCCTTAATCAATTTATTTTTGCATCACAAAAATCTCTACAATTCATCTCTCATGTCAATATCCCATCCAAAGATTTTGCTTGCCAACACATCACACTCAGCTGAACATGTGTACTGATTTCCGGGCATTTGTTTTAGAATTTTGGGACTGCAAGTCCCAGCCACCAGTCTGCCTGAGAGGAGTGGCAGGAGAATAGCAGCTCTATAAAAGCTCACATCGACCCCGCATCACAGGATTTTTGGGGGGAATTGGGGAAGTGCAAGTCCCAGCCACTAGTGCCTCTGAGGAGAGCAGGGGCAGGAGAGTACCAGCGCCATATTAGCACACCTAGACCGTGCGGCTTTGCAGGGGTCCCTTTGCAGTACAGTGTTTCAGTTCTTTACCTTTGTTGATCTTGTTGACCCCCTCTGGCCTTTTGTGACTATCTACTGACATTCACTGGCCATAGCTGACCGACCCTTCAACTACTCCTTTTAACTGAAGCATGGATGTTGGACATGGCCCTTTTTGGCTAAAGTTCCTTAAACTTTTTGCCTTCCTCCTAGACCTTTTTCTGACATAATGTTTTCGACTTAGATGCTTTGGGAACTTTGCCACTGCTGATCAGTGTCAAAGTGCAAGTGCTCCCTATATAAAGAGTTATGATAATTGGTTGTCCACATTAGTATGTTTGTCTTACTAGTAAAGTCCTTAGTAAAGTGCACTATGTGTGCCTGGCCTGTTAATGCAAATGCTACTAATGGGCCTGCAGCACTTATTGTGCCACCCACACACGTAGCCCCAAGAGAGATCTCAGGCCTGCCTCTGCAGTGCCTGCACGCAGGTTAACTGCCTTGTTGTCCTTGCAAGGGCACCCACTTGCCAGGCCTTACCTTCCCTTTTTATGCACATCAGACACCCCTATAGTAGGCCCGAGGTACCCCCCCAGCGCAAGGTGCAGTGTATGTGAAAGGTAGGACATGTACTGAGGTGTGTACCATGTCTTGACTGTGAAAGGCTGCCAAATTCATTTTTCACTGTTGCAAGGCCATCTTGCCCATAGGACAGAATCGGGAATGCTGTGTCCCATGGTACCAGCATATCTTCCCATCGGCATAAGATGGAGAGATGGGAGTTTAGTGTGCCTGAACTCAGAATTTAACAACCCATCTTTTTGTGGAGATGGTTTTTAAATTGTGTGCTTAGAAACCACATTTTTTAAAGTGGCTGTTTTTTTGTCTTGAACCATCTTGTGCCTCTGCCCGGTGGTATATTGCCTGCCTGGGTTTAAATGTGACAGGGTCTTGGAGGTGTGCTGACCCCAGGGAGGAGAAGGTGAGACAGCAACAGCCTGGGCCTGCATTTGATGTGGGGGGAGGAGTAGCCCCCTGGATGTGAAGAGGGCTGTAATGCTGCCACAACAGAATGGCTCCACCTCCTGCTGAGCGTCCGGGCTCTAGACCCCCACTATCATTGAAGGTGTGCCCTGGTAGGAAGGCACCCAGAACTCAAAGCCCCCTGAACACAAAGACTTCAAAGGCATTTAGGGGTATAAATCTAAGAGCTGAAACCCCTGAACTCAAGACTGCAATCCATACTGAAAAAGGATTGAACCTACTTTTTGATCAAGAGGAACCTCTGCCAAGGAAGAACAGATGAAGAGGCTGGAGAAAAGGACTATCCTTGCTGTGTGTTCTGGGGCTGGCCTGCAGTTTGCTGATTTGACTAAGGAGAGGACAAGGGACTTTGCTGTGTCCCCCTGCTTGTGAGGACTTTGATGTGTGCTGTGTCCTGAAGTAGCGTGTCTCCAAGGGCCAGAGGAGAGCTGGTCCCCTGCTGTGGAAACTCAGGAACACAAAAGTTTCCAACAGTGTCACAATGACACTGTGTGCGTGGTGCTCTTGCACGCCTGAGACTGCTGTGTGGTCCGTGGTACTGTTTACGAGGTGCCCCAGGATCACATCGCCCCTGCAGCGGGAAACATCGTCCACGCTGCTGCCTTGTTGTTGTGGCCCAAGCCGTCATCGTACCTGAGGCTGTGAGTAAAGATCACTGCTGCCGTCCCGAGCCGCAACATGCCAAAGGACTGTTTGAAACGAAGACCCGTGTCTCAGCGACACTGTGTGCGTGGTGCTCTTGCACACCTGAGACTGCGGTGTGGTCCCTGGTACTGTTCACGAGGTGCGCATGATCGCATTGCCCATGCAACGTGAAACATCGTCCACGCTGCTGAATTGTTTTTTGTGGCACGAGCGTCATCGTAACCTAGGCTGCAAATAAAGATCGCCGGCCCGAGCTGCAACGTGCTAACGGGATACTTGGAATTGAGGACTGTGTCTCAGTGATGCTGTGTGCGTCGTGCTCTTGCACGCCTGAGACTGCCGTGTGGTCCATGGCACTGTTTACGAGGTGCCCCGGGATGGCATTGCCCCTGCAGCGTGAAACATCATCCACTCTGCTGTTTGTGTCCAGAGCCAACAACGTAACTGAGGCTTTGAGTAAGGATCACGGCCGCCGGCACGAGCCACAACGTGTTAAGACGATTGCCTGGAGCTATGGAAGCTACAAGGTGAAAGGGATCATGATCGTTGTTAGTCGAAAGGACTCTGCCCAAGATCATCAGCGACGGAGAAGGCAGCGGCATACCCGGTCTGGCTAAAGTGCCGCTTAGCAACAGAGCTGCAATGGGATCGCCCACCAGGACGTCTGACGAGCGGGAGAGAGAGAGAGAGCTAAGCAGCTCAGCCCCCCAGGTAAGGCTTGGACTCCGGTCGGGAGCCGCAAGCATGTGTGGCCTGGGGAGGCGTGCAGGAGGAGTGCAGGAGTGCTCTGAGCTCTCTTCCGCTGCACCGCGTTAGACGTGCTGAGTCCCCGAGCGCCCGGACCTGCCCAGCAGGACCGTAGCCGCCCTGTAAGTCTATGACCGTTGTCTCTGATGTTGGGGCCTAGTGGGGGGCCCAAGTTGACCACACAGATTGCATTATGAACCGCATTATTACAGCATCACGAACTGCATTATTATTGCCTTACGAACTGCCTGATTCTTGCATTATATGAATCGCATTATTATTGCATTATGAACTGCCTGATTCTTGCATTAAAGACTGTCCTATTACATAACAAACTGCATAGCATTACATTAGGACTGCATTGGATATCGTAAATTGCTCATTAATACTGCAAGAACCTACAAGTGATTGCTGGCCTAATAACCGGGGAAGTGAATTATTACGAATACGCATATGTTGGTTTTCTATCGTTTGGTCTCATCGTATTCATTTTTATAAAGCTATTGTTATTTTTATGAAACCGGTGTGGTGTCCATTTGTGGTGTTATCACTGTTACTGGAGGTGTGGTAACAACTACTTTACACATTGCCTTGGAGAGCAACCTGGCTGCTAGTGCCAAGCTACCAGGGGGTGAGCAGGGGTCATCTAAAGGTGTGTCCCTCCTTACCCTGACTAGAAGCAAGGGTCCCTATTTGGACTAGGGTACCTACCTCAGCCAACTAGAGAATCCCAGTTCTAACAATGGGCAAAACTAAACTGTCCTTGTTCCTCAAAACACCAGTGCAATGGACCCGATATATTAACTTATTTGACATCTGCGGTTGGGTCATATACTAACAAAATTAATTCTGTTGAAGAGGAGCTGGGGAAAAATGATAGAACGGGGCCCGTAGGGGACGTTCCAAAGTCAAATGTGGCCATGGGATCTCTTCCGAAGCGGTTATTCATCACCGATCAGCTAAGAGTTAGGCCCAGATCTCTGTACTGGGGTGAATGTATGACATTGTTCTGCATTTTTTCCATCAATTGTTCTTTTTGCATTTATCACCCCGAGTGGGACAGGTATGCCCAGACTTGGGTCCCGTGCTCTCCATGCCACTGGAGTCAAGCTATCCTGGCTGATAAGGGCTGAAAGCCCGAAACCGGTCCTGGGATGCTTGTTTCCAGTCCAGGGTGGACCTGGCCTGGCAGTTCGGGCTGGACTGTTCCCATTGGGCGCAGGGTCAAGACTGATTTGCATATGGCTGGGTCCAAACTGGAATGGCATGGTGAGCAGAAACCAATGGATTTAAGCCCAGATCTCTGAACTGGGGTGAATGTATGACATTGTTCTGCATTCTGTCCATCAATTGTTATTTCTGCATTTTTCACCCCGAGCGGGACGGGTGTGCCCAGACGTGGGCCCCATGCTCTCTATGCCACTGGAGTCAAACTATCCTGGCTGAAGAGGGGTGAAACCACAAAACCGGTCCTAGGATGCTTGTTTCCAGTCTAGGGAGGACCTGGCCTGGCAGTTCGGGTTGGACTGTTCCCATTGGGCGCAGGGTCAAGACTGATTTGCATATGGCTGGATCCAAACCGGAATGGCATGGTGAGCATAAAAATTAGGGATTTAGGCCCAGATCTCAGTACTGGGGTGAATCTATGACATTGTTCTGCATTATGTCCATCAATTTTGCATCATTCAGTTTAGTAGCATCACTCTTTAATTTTGAGGTGATCTGGAACTCAAGAAGCAACCATAATCCCTTAGGTGCCATTTTCTCCTGGGAAACTAATTCAACACCTTTTAATCATGCCATGTGCAGGCGGGTTTCTATTAACGACCAAAGTAGTAGAATTAGTTGGGACAAGGTAATTACCAAAAAGTTTATTTCAAGATGATTAGGGAGTGATTGGGAGATGTCTTACTTGTCTGAACCATGGTACCTTGGACGTGGATATTTTAACTTCCTTTTCTACTATCTGCACCAAGGTAAGGTTGCTTCTTACCCCTAGTGGATCAACTCCCCCTTCCACTGGATGGTTTGACCATAACTTCTCCATAGCTCGTAAAAAGCTCTTGGAGGCTCTGAAGGAGAAACCAAGAGATAAACTCAGAGTTAATTTGTGAAGACAGGATTATGATTTAGCTATTAAGAGGAGGAAATCTGCATTAAGGCAAAAAGCCTGACTGGGAAAACCTGGTGGTCACTTGTAAAACTATAGACTGCTTGAAATTGTGGGCAACAATTAATTGCCCCTTGTTAGCACCATCCTCAAGGAGTACCATCTCGCAGTGTATTACCCCAGACATGTGGATCAATCACTACGCAACCATTTATGTTGTCCCTGCACATAATGGCCCTACTGATGTATAGATGGATAAGTCACTGCTCTCCATCACTGTCCCTCCATTGACATTTAGCTGGAAAGAGGTCAAGAATGCTATTGTTGAAATACCAAAGAAGAAAGCCCCTGGCCTAGATGCAGTACTGATTGATAAATTTAAATCTAACATTGACTTATGGACGACCCTCTTCGCCCTTTATGTCAATACAGCTATTTAGATAGAGGCTGTCTACCCCTGTGTTCGAATTCCCTTATCATCCCAGTCTTCAAAAAGGGCAACAGTCAAGGTAAATCAGGAGAGTACTGTTGATCAGGTTAACTGCATGGGCTAGTGACTATCAGCTCCTTTCCAATGTGCAACACTGCTTTGAGCCAGGGAAGGGCACGGAGGATCAAGATCCAAACCTCTATCTGCTCATAGCTAAGTATACCAAGGTAAAGGTCGATCACCTTTGATTTGTAGTTCATGGATTTAAGCTCAGCCTTTGACTGGGTTAATAGGACCAAGTTCTGGAATATACTGCTGGGAAGGGGTTTTGACAAATCCGTGATTGCTTTACTCAAAGACCTGCACTCGGACCTTACTACTACTGTGCAATATGGGGCCTCAGGTGAGTGCATGACTAAATTTGCCTTTAATAGAGTTGTTAGACAAGGTTGTATATTGGCACCTTTTCTATTTGTCTTATACATAAACAATCTGAAGAAGGTCCTTTGTTCTGAGGGGCATGATTTAGCTAGGATAAATGTGCGCAGTCTGCCAGTTTAACTTTATGCTGATGACGCTGTCCTGAGAGAACTGCTCTGGGTTTACAGCGACTCTTGAGCAGTTTTGTCAATTTCATGGACAGCCTTGATCTCACTACAAATTATACCAAGTCAAACATCATGGTGTTTGGCCATAAAAAATACCAAAAGTAGAGCTTATTACATTAGAGATAACTTGCTTAGCAAGGTCAAGGATTTCCGCTGTCTTGGGATTCTCTTTGACTCCTCTTTTTTTGGTCCCCTTTCATTAGTGACAGAAGAAACACGTTGTCAAGAAGTCTTACGTCTGTGTTTTTAACTTTGCTTCTGAAATCTGGCAAAAGTATGTTCCTGCAATTTTGAAAAATTATCACGCTAAATGTTTCACTATTACAAAATATGGTGCTGAGATCTGAGGGTACTCAAATGGATCTCCTCTACAAACTACGGAGAATAGATTTCACAAGCAGTTACTTTCATTACCTTGCAGTGTCACCTCCTTTAGCATACATGAAGAGTTAGCATTTGGCTATGTTTCAGACTTTATTCAGCTCCATCCATTGTCCCTGCGACTAGCTTTTGGAACTAAAAAGGACCTTGAGTTTAATACAGGCATTGTCAAAGATGGTCTAAACCTTGTTTATGGCAATTTAATCCCATGGCTTAAATACATTAGGGAGTGGTTTCACAAACTTGGACTCTGACTTGTTTAGCCACCCAGAAACCATAACCAAGGCCAACATTATCAGGGCAAAGAAGGCATTTAGGATATTAAAACCCAAAGATAGAGAATCTGGAGCTCTGACTATGCCTTTGGAGAGATCTCATGTTCTGGTCCAATCTTCGCCCACATTGGAACCTTATCTCACCTCTCTAACAGTCAGTGTTTTTTGCTTACTCACTTCAGGTTTACATACATCTGTTACGTGATCCCAAAGGCTAGGCGAACGAGGATTTGGATACCACCAGCCAATGTGATGGTTGCTCAGCTCCAGACACAACGCACTTTGTTCTTAAATGTCCTTTTTACCTGTCTATACGTAAACGCTTTTTGAAACCGATTCTGCCAGAGCATAATTTTAGACCAGGTCAGTACCGCCCTGATGCATATGCAGGCTGACCTTCGAACCAGTTACCTGGCGTGTTTTCTAACCTGTGCTACCAAAGAAGAAACTCGATTATTTTAGACTGATGCAATGGTTCCAAAGGTTGTTCGCACTTTCATACTGTTTTTAGCAGCACTTTGAGCTGGATTTATGTTTTTGTCATATTTTGTAATATTGTGATTTTAGAATGTTCTTACTGTCTTATGGTTGACTTGTTTTAAACTAAACAAAGATTTTGATACGGATGATGATTTTCGGAGGTAATCACAACACAAATGCCGAAATAAATTCCAACACGCATTCCATTGCCAGATTTTCAACACCAGTGTTGTCTATAAATGTGCATCAATCTTTTATAACACACATTAAATGACGCATCCTGATTTTGTCTAACTCATCATTTTTAACCAATTAACCTGTTTCTGTGGAACCTTTCTCTTCAAATGCTCAATTACTTGAGTATACTTTTGCATGACAATCTGCAAAGTTTAAAAACTAGGATCAACTCTTTTAGGGTCTTCTTTGGACCAGTGTACAATCGTCTTTAAGCAAAACAATTGGTCTAGATCTTCCCAACGTACCTTCAAAACTGTGATTTACACTTTTCAGACTGGTCATAAACCTCTGTACCTTGTCACATTTTCTTAGCCTGTGATAACATTAAATAATTTTCTTAGATTGTCCTGCAAAGGTGTAACTTTTTTGTTGCAAATCACAGTCAATCTCATTCTAAACGTTTAACAAATTCTCTTTTAAAACAAATCTAATCTCTATTCTTCAGCCAATTTCTCACGTTTTTGATGAGCATGTTTTCCTGTTTCTGCATTCAAAAACACCAATTCATCTTTATCACTATCAAATCACATTTGTACTATTTGATCCAAATTCTCTTGAAGTTAATTTTTTTTATCTCTGTGTTTTTCATCCCACTTTGTGAAGACAAGCTAGAGACTGGCTGCTGTCTCCTTACACTCCGCTTTACTACTCTCACTTCTTGTACTTGCACCAGTCTCATTATCATGAGAAATGGTCTTGTTTCAATCAACAAATGATCCATTAACTCATCCTCTCTACAGAACTATTCTTTTTCTCACTCTGTCATTTTTAGTTGTATTTTTCTTTTGCTTTTGTCTGAATCTGCATCCATTGCATGACATGCTCCCACAATCTCCAACACATTCTCAAACAACTCACTTTTCCGTAAATGTGATCTTGCATCCTACCACTTGTTTACAACCTTATCCATCTGACCTTTCAGCATTTTCTGATGTGATTTATCAGTGGCCAAATAGTCCCATTCACTCAGTGCTTTAAACTACACAGGTCTCGGCTGCAGTCTTCCGAATCCCCAAATGAAGAATATATCTGCTCTTTGTTTTGCTAAACTAAAGGCTTTAAAATACATGTTGCATTTAGCTCCAGAATATACCCCTAAGAGGTATACACCCGTTACAACGGATCTTTTACTCCGCAGACCCATTACAACGCGACCATTACTCCGCATACCATTACAACGCATTGCGCTGGGGGGCGCTCTAGGATAGGGGATAAGTATAATTTACTATCCAACACCTTCCCTAGGGTCCACGGGGACTGGAGTTAGAATAGTAAATTATACTTACCACTATCCAGCGCCCCAAGGCGCTATGCGTTGTAACGGTATGCGGAGTAAAAGTCGCGTTGTAATGGTCTGCGGAGTAAAAGTATGCGTTATAACGTCATACATCCCCGCTAAGATCACTGTCCACTCTACTGTAACATCCAGATTGGACTACGCTAACAGCTTGTATTTCGGCCTCCCGGCCTGGCTGATATAGTGGCTCCAGATTATTCAGACTGCTGCTGCTCGGTTGATTCCCAGACTACATCTTTGGCAGTCACTCCTCTTCTGAAGCTATTGCGTGGTTGTCAGTATTCAATTTGAGGTGCTAACCCTGGCCTACAGAGATTTTGCCCATAAGGAGGGGTCCAAACCAATAAAATAAACTTACACAAGAATTGCACATTTAATCTTCTAGGTTTTATCCAAAATTAGTAAGCATGGCAAAAAGTGGTTAATCAATTATAAATTCGCTCTAATAAAATAGTCAAAGTCTTAACCTGTGTAAGAACTAGCATAAGGTGTGTCTCTGAAACAAGTCCATAGCCAGAACCATGTATAATGCGAATAGACTGACAGAGCTTGCTCACTTAGAAAGGCAAAGAACATATAAAGGTAACGTGAATAAAAAGATCACAAAGTCTGCTCAGTTTAAAAGCCCAAGAAAGTCTGGCACATATCCCCAAAGCATGATATTTGATAGGGTTTTAGGCAGAAAGCAATATACATTCAGTGGTGAGAGGTGACATTAGGGTTGAACTAGCAATTAATCATTCTAAAAGCCAATGAACATCCTAATACACAAGATGCATTCAATAACATACATCCAGAAATACTTATTTCTACTGCATATTAATGAATGAGATGTGCACAGAACATGAAGGAAATTACATTGCATGTGCACTTTTTTGCTGCAAACAGGAACAGATGTCAATGCAAGCTGGCTTCAGCCTAGTCACGCTAACTTAAAAACATGTCTAAATTAGGGATTCATTTTCTAATTTACCAAAACACTGTAACAATGTCATTATGAACAACTTGTATGAACATAATCTCTGTCACAACAGTAAAATAATAGCCACAAAATATTTAGTTCCTCCATCAACAAAGCTTATTTGGGGTGGGCTGGTCCTCTATTTTAATGATCCTATGGTAGAACAATTCTTGCCTTTGGGTCTCTAATGTAAATAAAACTTTCTTTCTCTGTGGCGAGGAAATGTTACATACTATGTCAGGACTAGAGGTGACAATTATCCGGTTTAATGCTTACTCGCCTCCATAAAAGCCACCTAAAAAAATGCTTAAATTAACCTCAAGCACTGGTAAATACTCTGGACTGCATCCCAGTCCAGTGTTATTTTACACCCCATGCCACCTCAGTTTGGACCAAGCCATTTGCAAATCTGTCTTGACCCTGAGGGTAACAGCAAGTCAATTGCCCTATCCTATTGGCCTACTGGCAGTTTGTCCCTTGGAAAGGCTTCCCCAGTCTTTCCTCATCGAAGGCACATTTTGATTGGGAGGCTACAGTGACCACAAAAAGTCCACTACTTACTCCATGAACCTCAAATTGCCACAGCAAACAAATCTAACTTCTCCTTATTCATCACCAGCAAAACACAGAGATAAAATATCCCTGTGATTTTTTACTCCTAGAAACTCCACCACAAGTTATATTTTATTGTGTCTATGCTTTCAGGGAGCTTTCCTAGATTGGGGGATGTCCTGTGATCTCTTTTGTATAGGGGTCTGGCTTGAAATTCTTTTCCCCGTATTTGGGATGGTGGCAGACAGCTGCAAACAATGTTATATACTCATTAAGAGGTCTCAGAGCATCTCCTGTTAAAGTTGAGCTTTTCTTTATTTCATTGAATCTTAGCCACTGAACAGAATGTTTACCTGACATACCCATGAAGGTATCAGAATTGGAACCCATGAACAGATGAGCCATCTGGCACAAATACACCCATTTGATCTGTAGGGTTAAGTTACATCATCTCAAGTGCCTTTAAACATTGGTAATACACCATTGTGCTCTAACTGCACGTCTGGTGTAATGAAGATGACAATTATAGCTGTGGCAGTCCGCTGCAGCTTATATCCTTAATCAACCTAAATGGAGCTATTGCGTTTCCTAGAAAAGAAAACCCAGCAGCACTCCTGCATTTGGTAGGCAGTCTAGGAAGATGCAGGTCCGTATAAAGAGTAAACATGGACAGCAGTGTGAACAGTATAACAATTGGTATGATGAGATGAAGTACACTTACATCAGTAGAAGGACAAAGAAGTTGATTTAATAGCTCCTTTACACTGTGAGGAACACCCAACCTGCTTAGTCCGCCAACCGTCGTCTCCCAAGTCCTGCTGTGTGTCTCACGGAACGCAGTGGCATTCCACATTTCCCACGACAACACCCTCGAGACCACATTCCACAGAAAGCAGACTAACAATGCATAGGTCACAACAGAAGGCTTTGAGAAAAGCACAATTCCTCTCACGCCACACCTTAAGAGCATGGCATGCAAGCACTACTTTTAAGGGTGCCCCCCTTTGTGTTGCCTTAGTGTAAAGTGGGGCCATCGGGCCCTGTTAGTAGAAAGAACTAGCCAGCTGGTCTCATGCAGCACCCCCTGCGCTCGGACCCTGTTAGTAGAAAGAACTAGCCCGCTGGTCTCATGTAGCAACCCCTGCGCTAGCCAGCCCCCTCCATGTTACTGCAGGCCTTCGAGGTTTGTTTGCCTGCTATGCATGGGCTAATCAATGTCTAGATGCCTATCCACTCATCACCACTGCTCACATGGAGGGCTTGCCACAAAGGATAGAATCTGTTAATTACCCAATGAGCGATGTTGTACAATAAATGAGCAACCACTAAAGACACAATGTATCCAATAGTCCAATCAACAGCACCCAAATCCAATACATAAGAAAAAAAAAAATCGGATCAATTAACTTCGTGCTGCTTAGTAGCACATAGAAAGAGGAGGAAGAGGAGACTGCAAAGGAGCTTGTTGACCATGGACTATAGGACTGGTAGAAAAGTTTACAGCAAGCTTTTGGTATTAACCCCAGGCATCAGACTGGATCCGGAAAATGTTGTCAGCAATACCCCTGCGTGTCGAAAGGTGGCGTCGGTCAGCTCCACCTTCATCGTTGGCGTGGTGGTCACCGGGATGAAGTCGAGGCAGCTACTTAGACGCCGCCTATGCGCGCTGTCAGTTCTTTTACACTACATTCCACGCCAGAAGGGTAGAACCATGGAAGACACTGACCACTGGTGCACAAAACTAGGGCCCTGAAAGGAAGTCCTTAACCCTAGAAGTCAGTTCGCAGAACGGGGAGAATGGGCGGGGCAGGGCAGTAAGGAATCTATAACTAATCTGTCTCTTACAGATATATCGTTACCGAAGGTAGGTAACTTTTTCATCTGAAAGAGACAGTTAGTTATAGATTCCTTACCTTGTGAATAGATACCCAAGCCATACGAACCCCGGAGGTGGGTCTGCGAACCAGGTTTACACCAGAAAGTCCTGGAGAACAGAACAGCCAAAGAAGCCATCTCTCCAGACTTAACTGTCCAGGCCGTAGTGTTTTGTGAAAATGTGCAGAGATGCCCATGTAGCTGCCGGACAGATGTCATTGTGGGGGACTTCCCATCCCAAAGCAGTGGTAGCTGCTGTCGCCCTGGTGGAAAGAGCGCACAGTCCCACTGGAGGCTCCTTCTTTGCCAAAGAATAGCAAGCTTTTATGCACAAAACAACCCATCTAGAGATGGTCCGTTTGTGCAGAGCCCGACCTATTTTGGCACCCATGTAGCCAACAAATAGCTGGTCATCCACCCGGAATTGCTTGGTGCGATCCAAATAAAACTAAAGCGCACGTTTTGGATCCAGACGGTGGAGCTTCTCTTCCTCCTTAGAAGGATGCAGAGGATGGAAAAAAAGGTGGGCAAAGTGATGGTTTGACCAATGTGGAAAGAAATAACCACCTTGGGACGAAAGGAAGGTTTGGTTCTCAGGACGACCTTGTCCGGATGAACACCCAGTAAAGGAAGTTTTGAAGAAAGAGCTTGGAGCTCACTCACTGCGAGCAGAGTTGTTGAACCACCAGAGATATGCCCTGATGTTCTAGCGATTGTCCAGAGTCGGAGAGCCTCTTGACATGGGGTCCATGACCCCACTCCACCTTGTTTGTTGCAGTACCACATGGCGGTGGTGTTGTCCGTGAACACCTGCACTACTCTTCCCCGACAGAGGGAAGGAATGCCTTCAGTGCAAGACAGATTGCCTGGAGCTCCGGAAGGTTGATGTGGAGCTCGAACTCCGCCGGATACCCGAGGCCTCTGATGTCCGCCTCTCCCATGTGGCCTCCCCACCCCAGAAGTGATGCGTCCGTCACCACTGTGTACTTTGGTTGGGGAAGCGAGGGATCTGCTGTTGACCCAATCGTGGTTCGTTAGCCACCACTGCAATTGTCGTGCAGTTCCCTCCGAGATCTGAACGTAATCGGACAGATTCCCCTGATGCTGTGCCCACTGAAACTTCAGGTCCAACTGCAGAGCCTGCATATGCCACCTGGCATGATCTACTAGCAAGATGCAGGAGGCCATGAGGCCCAGTAGCCTCAGGGTCATCTTGACCGAAAGCCGGTATAGAGGCTGAAATATTGGAATCATAGCCCGAATATCTCGGACTCGCAGCTCAAGAGGATAAACCCGAAACTGTTGTGTCCAGAAATGCTCCAATGAAGAGGAGCTTCTGAGAGGGGGTCAGGTGTGACTTCGGCATGGTCAAAGTGAACCCCAGCAAGTGCAGGAGGTCTGATGTAGTCTGGAGGTGGGAGACGAATGCCTGGGGCGAGTCCGCCTTCAACAGCCAGTCATCGAGATAGAGGAAGACTGGAACCCCCTGATCTGCGCAGATGAGCTGCGGCCACTGCCATCACCTTCGTGAACACCCGCGGGGCGCTGGTAAGGCCAAAGGGGAGCACAGTAAACTAAAAGTGCTTGTGGCCCACCTTGAACTGCAGGTAACGCCGGGAGGACAGGGATGTGAAAGTAAACGTCCTGAAAGTCCAACGCTACCATCCAGTCTCCAGGGTCGAGGGCAGACAGAACCCGAGCTAGCGTCAACATTTTTAACTTCTTCTTCCGGAAGCGGTTGACGTTTCTGAGATAGGATGCGAGCCTTTGTCCTTCTTTGGCACCATAAAGTAGTGGGATTAGCAACCACAACCTACATCTGGGACAGGAACCAGTTTGCTGGTTCCCTTGGCCAAGAGAGCAGTAACTTCCTGTTGGAGAAGGGCCAGATGATGCTCCGACATTCGCTGGTACTGAGGTGGCATGGCTGGGGAGAGGAGGGTAGTCTTGAAAGGGAGGGAGTAGCACCTTCGGACTATCTGCAAAACCTACCTGTCCTACGTGATGGTGGGGGAGGTGATGGTGAATCCTGCAACCCACTGGCGATTGGTGGCCCTGAAAGGTCAGATCAGAAGGATTTGAAAGCTGCTGCAGAGGGGGCGGTGGTGGGCTGGCCCGCTCGCTGGCTTTCAGACCCACGGCGGTGGGTCCCACGTCCCCGGCAGCGCAGGGGCTGAACAGCTTGCGCCAGCCTGTGGCTCTGGGTGGAAGGTAGCGGGAACTCCTTCTGTAGCCACAAAAAGGGCAAAAAGCAGACTGCGCAGGACGAGTGGTGAAGAGGCCCAAGGACTTGGCCGTAGCCCGAGAGTCCTTCAAGCGCTCTAATGTGCTGTCTGCCTTGTGGCCGAACAAGCGACGGCTATAAAGGGCATGTCCATGAGGGTAGCTTGGACATCCCCCAAAAAACGAATAGTTTCTTACCTGTCGGTTCTGTTTTGCAGCTTGAAGATCTTTCTGGATTCACTATGCTGTGCATTATTCCGCGGTCTAGTGGTGGGGTCTGGAATTGTATTTTTTTTTCCCGTAGCCCAGGTGGGTGTCGACGTCCCACCATTTGGTGTCCTTCCTGTGACGTTGGCACGCTTCCTGCTGAAGCTCCCACCTTTGGGCGCCATCTTCGGATAGTTTTTTTCTTGTTTTTGTGTCATGTTTGTTCCTCCTTTTCCAATCTTTTCAAGTTATTTCTTAATTTAAAGGAACTCCAGATTTGTCTCTTTATAGAGCCCGATTGTATATTGTCTTTGTATTCTCTCCTCCTCCTGCCTCATCTTGCTGGCGGAGGTGGGTGGGTTCGCTAGTGAATCCAGAAAGATCTACAAGCTGCAAAACAACACCTACAGGTTAGAAACTATTCGTTTTGCAGCGTGAATCTTTTTGGCCAGGCATATGTCTTGAATGGGTGTGTTAGCCAGGAAGGCTATTGTTTCTCCCTTTTTCCTTGTAGAGTGGGCTTGTGCCCCTCCTAGTAGTTCTTGACCTGCCTGCTTGTGGCAGAATTGTATAGCTTGTACAATCCATCGTGCGATGGTGCCCTTCGTTACTGGTCTTCACAGGAAACTGCTTGAGAAGGACACAAAGAACTGCCTTGTTTTCCTGTGCTCTTTAGTTCTTTCCATGTAATGCATTACTGCCCTTCTAGCGTCCAGAGTGTGCAGTGCTCTCTCCGCGCTTGTGGATGGTTTCTGAAAGAAGCTTGGTATCTGTATTGTTTGGTTCATGTGAAACCTTGACACCACCTTTGGCATAACGTGTGGGTCCATTCTCATTACCACCCTCTCATTGTGTATTTCAATGTAGGGTTCCTGTAGCGTCAGCGCTTGTAGCTCGCTTACCCTGCGTAGCGAGGTGATTGCTACTAGAAAGGCTGTCTTCATTGTGAGCATTTGTAGTGAGGCCTTATGGATGGGTTCAAAGGGCGCTTTCATAAGCTCTGTTAGAACTAAATTAAGTTTCCATGCCGGTGGCGCCATCCTTTTTTGGGGGGGCGATCCTTTTAGCCCCTTCCAGGAATCTCTTTACTACTTGGGATGTAAAGAAGCTCTTTCCCGTCTCACCTCTTGTGTAGGCTACTATCGCTGCTAGGTGTACTCTAAGCGAGGTAGAGCTTAGGTTTGTTTTTAGCAGGTGTGTTAAATATTTTAGCACAGTTGATTCCTTGGTCATTTTCTTATGTAATCTTTCCCTTATGCACCATTGCGTGAATCTTTTCCATTTCGCCACATATCACCTCCGTGTGGTAGGTCTCCTTGCCTCCCGTAGCACCCTTAGTGTGCTCTCTAGGTCTATTTTTGGTGTCCCCCATTTCTTGAATAGCTTTTGCGTTTCCTGTGCATTGAGCTCCCACTCGTGGGATGCTGATGTCTGTCTGCTGAGTCTGTCTGCCTCCACGTTGTCCTTTCCTGGTAGGTGTATTGCCAGGAGGTCTATGTCCAGTGGGATGGCCCATCTCCATATCTCCTGCGCTAAGTTGGATAGTGCAACTGATTGTGTTCCTCCCTGTTTGTTGATGTAGAACAGTGTTGTGTTGTCAGTTTGTATCAACACTCTCTGCTTGTACAGTTGTTTTTGGAAGGCTTTTAGGGCAAGGAACACAGTCTTTTGTTCCAGGTAGTTGATGTGCCTGATCCACAGACCCCTCACCTTGAGCTGGTTCATGTGTGCTTCCCCATCCCCTCTGGGATGCGTCTGTGGTGATGGTCACTGTTGAGTTTGGTGGTGTTAAAGGCTTCCCCCTTGTTATGTTCTCCTTGTTCCACCACGCCATCTCCTCTTGCACTGCGTGCGTTACAACCACTAGATCTTCCCAACTCCCTGTAGCTTGTGACCATTGTTGTTGGAGCCATTCCTGGAATGGTCTCATATGGAGTCGTATATTGGGGACTAGGTGTATGCAGGACGCCATCATCCCCATGATCTTGCTCGCTATCCTCACTGTCAGAGCTCGCCCCTTCTGGTATTGACGTGTCTCCTTCAGCAGGGAAAGTGTTCTCTTGTCGCTGGGGAACACATTGCTCTGTATGTTGTTCATCTGTGCGCCTAGGAAGATCTTCACCTGTTCTGGTTCCATTGAGGATTTCCGCCAATGTGTATTGAGAATCCCAGTTCTGTCAGCGTCTGTGTGACCCGCTGTGCATGTAGTTGGCATTGTATGTAGAAGCTTGCCTTTATTAGCCAGTCGTCGAGGTAGGGGTACACATGAATCCCTTCCCTCCGTAGGTGCGCTGCTACCGCTGAGAGGCATTTGGTGAAGACCCTTAGTGCGGATTTTAGTCCGAAAGGCCAGGGCTGTGAACTGGTAGTGCGCTTCGTCGATGGCAAATCTCAGTAGATGTCTGTGTTGTCTGTTCAAGGGAATGTGTAGGTAGGCATCTTTGAGGTCTATGGTGGACATAAAGTCTCTGTTCCTTATCTGAGGAATAACCTCTTGTAGGGATGTCATCTTGAACTTTTGAGTCTTTATGTATTTGTTTAGGAACCGTAGATCCAGGATGAGCCTTAACGTTTTGTCCACCTTTGGTACGAGGAAGTAGTTTGAGTACACTCCCTTGTTTTTTCTTTGAATGGTACTGTTTCTATCGCCTTCTTGTGGAGGAGTTCTTGTGCTTCCTGTTGGAGTAGTGCGAGTTCTTTTGCTGAGCGCGCCTTTCCTTTTGGTTTCTTGTTTGGAGGCTTCTTTTCCAGTTCTGTACAGTATCCAAACTGTATGATGTTAAGTATCTATTTGTCTGTTCTTTTCTTCCACTCCTGGAAGAAATGTTTTAGTCCGCCTCCTACTGGTGTTACATGTTCATTGATCCCCTATTTGAGTGCATGTAAAACTTTTTTGCTTATTTTGTTGTGGCCCTCCCCTAGAGGTGTTGTTTGGGTGGACACATTTGGTGGAGCTGAGTCACTTTGAGGTGGATTGCTGACCCCCTCTTCTTGTTTGTCCTCGTCCATTCGCCCTTCCGCGAAAGGACTGGCCCCTGGGCGGGTATTGCCAGGTTTGTTGCTGCTGACCCTGCTGCGCTTGGTTGTTGTCCTGGTAGTTCTGCTGGAATGTCTGGTGCGACGATCCCGGCTGGTTTCCGCCTCTACCGTTTGGTCTCCGTGTAGGGGTGCCCACTCTCATGCCTCTGAACTGCAACGCCCCCATGGACCTTGCAGTTTCAATTTCCTTCTTCAGCTGCGTCAGTTTCTCATCGACTGGCGCTCCAAACAGTGTTTCTCCATTCAAGCGGGTGTTTAGAATGTTATTCTGGACTTCCGGCTTGAAACCTGGAATCCTTAGCAAGGCATGTCTTCTTTCCGTTACCCCAATCATCATGAGCCTGCTGGATGTGTCTGCCGCATCCAGGGCTGATTTTAGGCATGAATTTCCTATGTTCTTGCCTTCCTCCACCAGGTGTGCTGCTCTCTGTTGGTATTGTTCAGGGAGGTGTTTGAGTAGCTGTCCAACCTCCTCCCAATGCTGGTATGTATGCCTGTTGAGTAGGGCATTAGAGTTGGCAATGCGCCAGTGGATTCCTGTATTCTTCTCTATTTTTCTCCCAGTGAGGTCTATCCTCTTACTTTCCTTGTCTGGGGGTGGGCCTGAGTTTGTTGGAATGTTGACCCTTTTTCTGGCTGTTGCTGCAACGATGGAGTCAGCCATGACAGATCCCTGGATGTATGGTGGGTCCTTAGAGGAATGTTTATACTTCTTCTCTGTCCTAGGTGTAACAGATCTGCAGCCTGCTGGTTCCTTGAATGCCTCCTTTCCCTGGCCCAGGACACTTGGGAGCATGGGTAGGAAATGACTTCTAGTTTGAGTGGTGAGCAGAGTCTCTAAGAGGAAGCAGGCTTTTGGTTTCTCTTCCTCCAGTTTCACCCCATATGCTGTTGCCGGATTTTTTATGACCATATTGTAGATGCCAATGTCATCCGGCGGCGAAGGCCTCGAAGGATATGTTTCCACAGCCTCATCCGGGCTTTCGGCGTCGAGGTCCTACAAAACCAGGTCCTGCGCCACCCAGGATGCCGACCCCAAACTTGTTTGTTGGTCTTCCTCGCCTTCTACCTTATAATAGTATAGGCCCTCTTCTTCCTGTTCCTGGGGTTCCGGAGTTCACAGCGGCTCTTCGGCGTCGAACTCCTCTTTGTCCTCAACCTAGACGGTGTAGTGTAGTTCCTATTATCCCAATAGGCTCTGCGCATTGGAATAATATCTTCAATAGTATAGACCTAGGGCAGAGGTTAACTAGGTCTTCTACCGACGATATTAGACTTAAAGTTTTGTGTTTGTGCCAGCTAGCTCAGAGTTCACTAGAAACTTTCTCGAATAGGCAAGGAGGATTTTAACCTCCCTGGATAGACAAGAAGGGATTTAGTTTCTGACAACCATAGAACATGACAACTTTGCTCTCCCCTAATCAAGAGTGTATCTCTAGAGTCGTGTGAAAACAAAAGACAACTTATTTTACTCAGTCAGTTCAGTGCATTCTTAGTTTCACCAGATTGTAGAGAAAAGCAAGAGACGGGCGTGTTCAATAAAAGATGTTATTTATTGATCAGTCTCTTTTCTCATACAAGAGAAATGAATCGCTATTATTGCAATACTTGTAGTTAAGTAAAGTGCATACAGTAAAGACAGAATTATAAAATAATACTGTAAAAGCATTGATATGGTTTCTGAGCCATATGATACTTTAAAATGGATAAAATATATACATACATATATACATTTGACTAATCGTACTCAACTGGTGCTTCTAACCACGCCTACCCCAGTGTACCTGACCTAAGCCTAATACGTGGGCGGGAGTAGATAAGTAGCAGTTTAAGTTAAGTTTGTTTGCCAAGGGACTGATTCGAGAATTCTCTGCAAGGGGTTATTCAGTTCTGTACCTGAGATCTAGAATGATGGAGGGCTGGTATCTCTTATCCCGGGTCTTGATATTCCAGCTGCCTGCGAGGGCTGCTTGGAAGCGCCGGAGCTGGATTTCTCAGCAGGAGAAAGGCAGCGTCTCGTTCTCAGCGCGTCAGGAAGGCGGGGCAGCGCCTGTGGGCTTCGCTCTCTGCTGGGCTCCTCAGCACGTCTCGCTGCTCCGATCTCGTCACCACCGCATGTGTTTGCTTAAGGCAATGTCGGTAATATTTATACCTGAAAGGTGCCGAGATTGACGTAAGGATGGACATATATACGTCAATAAGGATGTCATATGAACGGGCTCGTTCGCACATTCTTTTGCTGAAGTTCTCTGTGAAATCAAAACAATGGTTATGGGAATTTCCCAGGTCGCTGTAGGTTTGATTTGTTTTGAGAACTCAGTATGCCTTATCAGGGGCTGGAGGAATATCGCTTGTCTAATTAGATGGCATGCGTTATGACCTAATCAGATAACGCGCTTCTGTGCCGTGGTGTGGCTTAATCAGATAACGGTTTTTGCACCGTTAGATGGCTGCAAGTTAATTATTAACCAGACCAGGGTCAGGAATTGGGTAATCGATACAGTACCTATAGGAATACATCACACCCACTCCACGTAGACTATGTCCATATTTACAAGTCTAGGCATAGGGAAACCAGTAGCGTTTGTGTATATCGTACCACCCCAAAATACATTCATATGTATCCTGAAAATTTTGAAACATAATCACATGTACTATCACGTGTACTATATGCACAAGCAGTCTAATAATGCTAAACATATAACGCATATTTCTAAATTCAGCATGAATAAATGCGAAAACCACACATGAAATGGCTCTTAATACAGAAAAAAAAGTGCGAGACCATTTCATCACAATCATAAAGTTATGTATAATAGTGCTAGAGGATAGCGAATGTCTTGTGACTACCTAAAATAGAAATTTAGTTCTCTAAGAACAATGTCTACTTTAAGCAGAAGATAAGTGTCCCAAAAACCGTAAATATTTTTGAATTGGGAAAAAAGGTTCTTGCAGTCTGAAAAACTGATGAGAAAAAGTTTTCATATCGCTTTTTAAATGTTGAAGGCCAAATTCAGGATGTAGGGAACTCCGAGTTCTAGTTTGCTCAAAGTTATTCCTGCTGCTCTGGTGAAAACATCATATCATTTAGACTGTTGAAAAAACTGTCAACAGCTTCTTGCGTAAGTTCCACTAATTCGGAAAAGGTTGTTACCATGCATTCATGAGCCTGAGAATGATTGCCTCCATTGATGTTTTGATCAGCATAGCTGACTGAAGGTCGTACCTGATCGATGCTGCTTTCATCTTGTACTTCACTACCCCTCAATCGTAGTGGTGAAGTCTCCACGAATGCCGTCATCAGGATTGGTAGCCGCTGGGGACAGCACAATGCATGAGCCGTTACCGGACCCAACAAGGTATCTGCGTCCATTGGCACATCCGATTGTAGTGCCAGACAGGTGTCCAACACGCATTCTTCGCCGCATAGCAAGCACCTTAATACAGGCATAACACAACGTTGCCACATTGGTCTAAATGAAAGAGACCAAGTCATGTTCAGGTCTCTAAGCAGAGATAGTCCAAGGATTTTAGTTACCCGGTCCCGGTAGCCAATGGCTAGGATCATTTCTTCCCTTGTCGCAGGTGTTTTGTCTGTGACATGGTTTGCCATAGCGAAATAACAGGATCAAAAATAGAATACCCGCTACTAGTCCCAAAAGGAGTGGAAGTCCGCCAAAAATGGAATGGACAAAGTCTGGAAAAATACCCAGGATGGCTTTGAATGGAGTTAAAGCACCCGAAAACACTGCTTTAAATACACTTGAGACACCAGTGGTATCAGAAATATTTAAGATTTCGTTCAGTATTTCTGCGAAATGTATGGGGGAATTAGTTGATAATAATGAATGAATCTCTTCTGTTGTCCTTGCAACTTGGAGATCATACGTTTCTTTTGATGACGTGAGCCTGGTCGGCATCTGTAGGAGCACAGTCTTCATTCTGCTTAAAGTATCTATTCGAATAGAAGCAATTTTCAAATCGGGCCATAACCTTGCCTCCCTGTCTGGAGAATCGTTCGGGAACAAAACTCGTTCACAGCACATGACCTTCCTAGTCACGGTTATGAGATAAGGTTTTCCGGGCAGCAAACTACAACATCTGCGATCTACTATTAGAATGTAACTCCCGTTCGAGAGTCTCCTAAAGAATGGTTCTATTCGTGTTGCAGGTGTGCCTAGCTGATAACATGAAAGGTTATTTGAAGTCCCTTCACAGGCTCCATGCAAGCTAATACCCTGACACAGAAGTGTACCACTTAGTGATCTTGCACAATTATTGCCACTGAGAAACACTTTCTGGCCTTTATTACTGACACATTCGTGTGTATAGGGCAAGTTCCATATTGACTTAATGTATCCTTTACCCAACCTTTCATACTGGCCTGCCTGTATATATTTTTGGCAGAATTGAAACTGGAAAGTAGTTATCGGAATATTTATTATTCCATGTATTATCCATTCAATGACAGGTCGTTCTGACATTGTCAATGGTAATCTCTCAAGTTTTTCAATGCTCAGAATTGTATAGTCAGCACCCTTCTGTGCCAAACTGATTTGTTTATCAGTAAGGTTAGATATTAAATGACGTTGTGTTGATTAAACGCCAAGGCACATAGCCAGAACGCAGATTTTGTAACGTCCAGCCAAGCTGTACAATAGAACGCAATTGGGACTGACCGTGTTGTAACATCAGTAAGTCTTGCGATATTATATCGATTGCTGAAGACACAATGCTGTCCAGAGAATATATTCTGGAGGACAGAGTCATTAACCCATTGTCCACCACAGAAAGTGATTTTTCCAAATTAATACGGTCAATTTCCCGTATTTTTTCTGCGGTCTCAATTTTAGTTACTTTCCAAACTTCGTTATAAGCTGCATATATAGAGGCCGCTATGAAACGTTTTTGACGCTGTTTGCGTGGTCCCAATATGAAATCACGCAAGTCAGCACCTTCTGTAAGTAAAGTTAGGTGTTGCTTAATTTCAGCCAGTGTTGACGTTTGTAGCCATTGAAGGCAGAGCTTGCCCACGCTGTAGGTGGTTACTATCCCTGGATGTTGTCTTTGAGAATCTCTAGGGTCTGGCCTAGTCAATGTGAACCCCTGTTTTTTGTTCAGGAATCTGTCTTGACAGTTATTTGTATCTGTGGGCCAGATCAACCATTTTTTCCATTCAGGATGTGTTCTGTTTTGGTTTAATATATGGTTTACGTCTATCTCATCATCTATAGAGCTATTACTGTTCACTGTTGGCTTTGGAATAGACTGTTTGTTCAAATCTTTGATTTTTGCTAAGCCAAGACAGGTAGTTTGTTGAATAGTGTCATTCAAGAATATAATTTGTTCTGGGATCATGCAGGCTCTAAACAATGATTCTATACCTTGTACTTGCCAATCTCTTGTACCCCAAACAGTTTTTGCTTCAATATTATTGTTCCAGAAATCAAACCCAAATGTATTCATTTGTTCAAAGAATGAATCGGAATATATCAATTTTGTGTTTGTAAGCATGGTCTTCATACCTGTCTTATTTGTCAATTTGAAATAAAATGTTTCTGGATTACTTGTGTTAAACCCTGAAAAGTATGAATATTTATCATAAAATGTTTTTGAGCTGTCTTTTGGAGGAGTAGCACAATGATCCCATTGGTTATAATTTAAAACATTTCTAGGTTGAGCAGATTTATGTAGATAATGGTTACCATAGTGGTTATAGCAGAACATCTGATCATAATTAGACGAACCCTGCAAATAATCATGTTCTGTAAATTTAGCAGACATCACAAGATCAGACATCATATCATTAATACTTTCAAAGTCCCAATCATCAGCAAATGAGCTCGGTTTTACAAAGTCACTCAATGAGATCTTGAATTGGTGTGGATACTTCAGGATTTCAACCGGACCATAGATTTCATAATCAGTTTTGTCCCATGCTACACCGCCTGGTATAGGATTGGCTGTGAAGTTCACTGAAGAAAGTTATCTTTTCTCGATGTGTGAAGATGTGTGTGGTTTAAGGACCAAGTTGATTTTCTGGCTTGCTGTGTCCATTTTAGCATATTTTCCTTCAATGAAATGTACCAAGCATAGTACCATGATGAGCCAAAGAATGAGGATAAATGCACCGAAGGCTACCCAAAACTCAATCCATGGAGAAATAAGATAGGTTTCTTTCAGCTCTTGAAAAAGTTCCTTAGCTTTGTCTTTAAAAGTTTTTGTTGATGGCTGTTTCTTTGCTTCACTCAGGTCTTCAGATGAATCATCGAAGTTGATGAAGGAGCCGGATGATGTTCTGTCAATTGTTCCAATTGTTTTTGGATTTTGCTTTGTTTCATTAGCAAAGTCTGCAGTTACATCATCATAGGTTGTTGTTTCTTGATGAAAAGTTTTAATTTGGGTTTTAAGAGGTTCAAGTTCCATTGCTTTGTTGCATAGTCCTTGTTGATTCACTGTAGTTTTTCCAAATGTGATCAGTCTTCCAGTTTGAGCCTCTGTATTCGTAGCAAACATTGGTGTTCTGCTACTTCTTGGGAGTCCACTTGGCCTACTGTTTGTTATCGGCCACACGATTGTGGTTTAACCAGGTCGATCGATACAACGCGGTTCTCCTTTTTACCAGCAAGGGGCGGTAGTACTACTGATCTTGTCCCGTTGATAGACAAGACAGGAACTGCTTTTCTGTAAGAAGGCCCAAATTCCTTCTTTACCACGATCTTCTCTCTGACTAGATCCCCGACTTTTGGAATCCAGACAGGCCTTGCTGGGACAGGTGGTTTCTCTTCAGTGGTTGTTGGCTGTTGTTTCAACTTTATGTTGCTCAGGTCTTTTCTTGTTTCATTTAAGTCCTGTAAAATAGCCAAACGATCTTTGATATCAAAGCTTTTGTCTTTAACCACTGAAGTCTGACTATCAAGATCTTGGATCATCATTCTAGTCCCGAACAATAGTTCGTACGGACTGAACCCTTTCAGAGAATTCCTTGGCAGGTTATTTAGACTACGTTGGACACTTAAATGTTTGACCCACCCAGCACCCGAACCTAATACCTTTTCCGTTATAGATTGCTTTATGTCTTGGTTTTTTCTTTACACCATCCCGTATCCCTCAGGAAGGAAGTGAGAAGAGTCCCGCTATGCTATGCTCATTTGGTCATGCTTCTCTTTAAGCCTGAGGGCTAAAGGGAACACATTATTCAAAACGTAGCATGCTCCTAGCGTATATGCCATTATAGACTTGCAAATCCTTGTATAACAGTCCAGGCGTCAGCCGAGCGCTGGGTTCTACATCATAAGTGAAAATTAGTCTTCTTATGTTAATATAACGCTTTTTCGTGATGGGTACATTCTTATTGTTGTTGTTTTTCTGGAGCGAAGTGCCATGGCAATAGTTCTCCTCGCTCGCCACTGCGATCTCTATTGCAGTCTGGGCAGTTTTTTACAAAAATGTGATGATGCAGGCTCATGCCTGGCCACCAGTACACTGATTGTAATTCTTCCAGAGAATCTTTTTGCTTAAGGTGTCTGAGACCCTCACCCATATGTGCGTCTGCTATTAACAAGCCTCTCCTGTCCGTGTTTGGAATTACTCTATCCCCCACTCCAGGGATTCGAGCAAAAGGGACTGAGTTTGCATCGATTATGTATGTATAATTGAGTGGATAATTGATCGGTAGCGCCGAGCAGTCGCCTTTTGATGACGTTTTCACCGCCAGCACAGTTTCACCGTCAATGTGTTTTACTGTACGCTTTTTTTGTAGCTACGGAAGCCGGTTTAGTTGCTCCCGCTGTGGCTGTCTCAGCCAATGAATTCCCTGCAACGTGAACGCCATCACGCTGATGACTCAGTGAATGTATCACGTGAGTTTTTGGTAGTTCTTTCTTTAAAAGAACTAATTGTTCCCAAAGTGCTTTCTGCTTTATTGTGGCACCTGTGTCATCTTTGTAACCGTTTTGAATCCATTTCTGCAAATCGTTATTGTATGATTTGACGCAGTAATACGAATCGCACACAATAAGTGTCGGGAATTCGCGATCGGCATTATCTAGCGCCATTTTTAATGAAATTATTTCAGTTTGTTGTTCTGAATTATTTTCCACTGAGTGTGTTTTTGTGAGTAGAGGTCTTAATTTACCTCCGCGCCACACTTCTTTTACAATTTCGCATGTGGCGTTGTAAGCCAGCTCCCCCCAAACTGAGGGTTGAGCATGCCCGTCTGTATATATTACACAGGCGTACTGTCGTAAAGGCAGAATGTCGATTGGCAGAGGGTATTCTCTCTCATATTCTAGATATTTTAATTCTTTCATTTCTGGGTCAAAATAGTATTTTACTTTGTCTGTAGCAACAGAATTTACCCATTGTATCCATTCTGGATTTAGTGCAGTTTGTCGGTAAATTACATGGTGTTGTTAATGCCTCAAAAGCTGATTCTGCTGTTCTGACTGTAACCTGTCTACCGTCTGCTTGGTATTTTTCTTTTGCTACAGCTGTTTGAACCGCTTGAACAATATTTTCTTTAATGCTGAACCTTTTTTCAGCTTCTGTGTACAAATGTGATTTGTATGCTGTTGGTACCTTCTCTCCCTCATTAGAGGTCAGGTATGTGAATCCGCATCTTCCTGGGATGACTCGAATCACAAGGTTGCGTGTGTTGTCACGTATTTGTAGTTTTGTTTTAACTAACATATCTGTTTGTAAAGATCTCAAAATTTCTGTGTGTTTTGGAGTCCAATTGATTCTTTTAAAATCTGGTTTTATTAGATCATAGAGAGGTTTAATTCTCTCTGCATAATTTATAATGTAAGTTCTTCAGAAGTTTAGGAAGCCTAGAATTGATTGTAAGTTTTTCAGTGTTCTAGGTGCTTGGATTACAGCACATTTCTCTAGGAAATTGTCGGCCAGGCTTTTGCCTTCACTTGATAGTTCATATCCTAAAAACAGGACTGTTAGATGGGCAATTCTTGACTTTTTAAAGTTGAATTTGTAACCCTCTGCTGCGAACCCAAGTATTATGGTGTTCACTCTCTTCAAGTGAGTATCCAAGTCATCGTCTGTTAGATAGATGTCGTCGACATAAGATAATGCCTCGTCATCATATGTTTGTAGTAATTCTGTTACTCTCGCTGAGAATAATCCTGGGCTGTTTTTGAACCCCTGGGGCAAACGACAGAAATTTTTTTGCGTGCCATTTATTGAGAACGCCGTCAAATATCTGCTCTCTGGTGCTATATTTTGACAAAAGAATCCATTAGAAATGTCTAAGGTTGTTTTGTATTTTTTGCGCACTATGTTATTCATTAGTGCAGCACTATGCGAGTTTTGTACCGCAAATGTTTTGCAACATGAGTTAAGGTGTCTGTAGTCCACAACAAGACGATATGAATTGTCTGGCTTGGAGACAGGAAACAAAGGGTTGTTCATTTGTGAGGTGCAAGTTACAATCACCCCCTGGTATTCAAGTTGATCTAGGATCTCTTTTACCTGTTTTTTAGCTTCTTGCTTAATCGGGTACTGCCTCTGTGCAGTAGGTTGTGATTTTAACTGGATTTTGTGAGGAGAGTCCTCATCCCATCCCACATGATTTTTATATAAGGCAGGGGCTTGAGCTACTGCCCACTTTCTTGCAAGTGTATATTTTTTATGAATTGGAATATGGTTTGAGAAGGCAGGCATAATTATTTCTTCGCCATGTGGGCACTCCCTGACAAACTCTGGAGGCCAGTCTCGTTCAGCTAGAAGGATGTCATAGCCCTTGGAGAGATTATCCCAAAATAGACCCCTTATTTTTCTAGTCTTATCCCCTTCTATACGCAATGTTATTTCATATATTTTATGAGGTTTGCTAACTCTGGTATCTGCAGTTTCCACCTGAATGTATTAATTCGTGTCCACTGTCTCCAGATGATTCATAAGGACTTTGCGAGCTATGCTCACTTCTGCTGCGCTGTCTAGCATTGTCTGAGCCCATTCTCCGTTTTTCAGCTGTGTCCTCAGTATTCTCGGCATTGTTGATTACTTTAATACTGGCTACCTTCTTTTTTGGAAATTGTAATTTTTTATTCTGATGAGCAGGTTCTTTGTCTTTGGACTTGACGTGCTCTTCCCTGTGTTCTGATCGTCCTCTTCTTTCCGATTTCTGCGAGGAAGTCTGAAAAGATTGAGAGGGACGTGTATCAATATCTTGATATCTATCAGGTTTTTTTATATTTTCCCTATTTCTAAGGTTGTATTTTTTCACAGAGGTCTCCCTTTGGGGAGACTTGCATCCTTGATCTGGAGATCTTTCTCTCCGCCGAGGAGACCTTCCTCTGGACTGGAATCTTTTTTCTTTAGGATTGGATTGTTTATTTCCATCCCTGCTCTTTTTTTGATTGGTTAAATTATTTTTTATAAATACCTTTTCAGGACTTTCAACTAGTTGGGGTTTCACTGGTATTCCACCCAAACTATCTCTTCCTAGTTCTTCATAGGATTTTTCTATGATTCTGGCAATTTCAGATGGTTGGTCTGCTATATTTCTCTCTTTTAACCTCTGGCGAATCGCCACATTTGCTGCTTCTCCCTTTATGTTGGCTAATAATATTGCAGAGACCTGCTTGAAATCTTTCAGTAGTTTCATACCGAGAGTTAAAGCGGTTTCTGGACCGTATTCATCTTGAATCTGTTTTAGCACATCTGGTATTACTGACATGGATGGTACACCATGTGTTTTTGTGTAAATGGAGGCAAAGACTGTTCCCCAAGTGTCACAGTCCTCCACATGTGGTGCGATTCCCATTGGGAGACAGATAGTCAGAATCCTATGTTTCTCAACAGGGGTGGTATCTGGAAACACCGCCTCTATTTGAGTGATTTTTTGTGCTAGCCAGAAAGGAATTTGTTCCCGTTTTGCGGGTACTTTACCTAGACAGGACTGTATGTTCTGAGGTGTAATTTTATTTGTGTTCCCCTGATGATTGGTCAGCTGTGGAATTTTAATAGCTGGTTGGATTGTTGAAGTCCGCATTACATATTGGACTAATTGTCTATGTATTTTTATTAATTGTTTTAGCTGTGCTAAAAGCTCTGGTGCAGGCATTTCTTCAATGTCTGGATGTGGTGTATATCCGGCTAGGACCGGCCACGTTGCTCCTGGTCTACCTAGTGGACCGAGCCTGGTGATGTGATTATTATGTTTTAGGGCGCCATGAAACAAGAGCAGGTGCTCTTGGAATTTGAGTGGTATTTCCACTTCCTCGAAAGGAGTGTACTCACTAGGAGGTTCCTCTATTTTGTAATAGTGGAAGTCCTTTGTTACAGCGTTTGCTGCTGGAAAGTTTATCCATGAATAGAATACCTTTGTCTACCGATATTCGTGTGCCTCAATTACGAATATGACTGTACCACCTCTTGGTGTCAGTCCATTTTCTATAAGTTTTAGGGTTATAGATTTCCTTATGTTGACCGGGATGAGTATTGCATCTGGGTCATTTTCCAGCAGAGTATTGTCTGCTACTAGGAGTTCAGCTACTAGTCTAACTGTCTCCCTTTCTTCTTCACTTTCTGTCATTTTACTGACAGGAAGGTTATTCTGTTTGTTTGCAGATCAGGTTTCTATGGAAACAAAGATTAGATGCACAATATTTTGGAACAGTGTATCCTTCAACGTTGAATTAACCAAGAACCATACATAGGAGTCTCCTCCTGCGAGGTTTGGCAGATATGACCTTTCACCCACTCCAGACGTCTTTGGAGTATTATGGGAAAAAAAGGGGTTCTGTGTGAAAAAGCACGACTGAGTTACTCTAATGTCTTGCGTTAGTTTTATCGCCTATCCAAACGTTTGGGCGCCATGTAGTGTAGTTCCTATTATCCCAATAGGCTCTGCGCATTGGAATAATATCTTCAATAGTATAGACCTAGGGCAGAGGTTAACTAGGTCTTCTACCGACGATATTAGACTTAAAGTTTTGTGTTTGTGCCAGCTAGCTCAGAGTTCACTAGAAACTTTCTCGAATAGGCAAGGAGGATTTTAACCTCCCTGGATAGACAAGAAGGGATTTAGTTTCTGACAACCATAGAACATGACAACTTTGCTCTCCCCTAATCAAGAGTGTATCTCTAGAGTCGTGTGAAAACAAAAGACAACTTATTTTACTCAGTCAGTTCAGTGCATTCTTAGTTTCACCAGATTGTAGAGAAAAGCAAGAGACGGGCGTGTTCAATAAAAGATGTTATTTATTGATCAGTCTCTTTTCTCATACAAGAGAAATGAATCGCTATTATTGCAATACTTGTAGTTAAGTAAAGTGCATACAGTAAAGACAGAATTATAAAATAATACTGTAAAAGCATTGATATGGTTTCTGAGCCATATGATACTTTAAAATGGATAAAATATATACATACATATATACATTTGACTAATCGTACTCAACTGGTGCTTCTAACCACGCCTACCCCAGTGTACCTGACCTAAGCCTAATACGTGGGCGGGAGTAGATAAGTAGCAGTTTAAGTTAAGTTTGTTTGCCAAGGGACTGATTCGAGAATTCTCTGCAAGGGGTTATTCAGTTCTGTACCTGAGATCTAGAATGATGGAGGGCTGGTATCTCTTATCCCGGGTCTTGATATTCCAGCTGCCTGCGAGGGCTGCTTGGAAGCGCCGGAGCTGGATTTCTCAGCAGGAGAAAGGCAGTGTCTCGTTCTCAGCGCGTCAGGAAGGCGGGGCAGCGCCTGTGGGCTTCGCTCTCTGCTGGGCTCCTCAGCACGTCTCGCTGCTCCGATCTCGTCACCACCGCATGTGTTTGCTTAAGGCAATGTCGGTAATATTTATACCTGAAAGGTGCCGAGATTGACGTAAGGATGGACATATATACGTCAATAAGGATGTCATATGAACGGGCTCGTTCGCACATTCTTTTGCTGAAGTTCTCTGTGAAATCAAAACAATGGTTATGGGAATTTCCCAGGTCGCTGTAGGTTTGATTTGTTTTGAGAACTCCGTATGCCTTATCAGGGGCTGGAGGAATATCGCTTGTCTAATTAGATGGCATGCGTTATGACCTAATCAGATAACGCGCTTCTGTGCCGTGGTGTGGCTTAATCAGATAACGGTTTTTGCACCGTTAGATGGCTGCTAGTTAATTATTAACCAGACCAGGGTCAGGAATAGGGGAATCGATACAGTACCTATAGGAATACATCACAACGGGATGGTGAACCTTTTCATCCACTCGTCGGATTCCTTTTTCCTTTGGAGGATACTATCCATTTTGGCCTCAAGCCTTCTCTTTTTCCTCTCCATCTCGGCAGCTTGTTCGGCTTTGAGGGTTTCGGCGGACCTCTTCGATGTCGAAGTCTACGTCGACTTCGGGTCCTTTTCCTTCGGTGTCGAGCGCGCCTTTTCGGGGAAGTGCTTAGACGACCTATGCTTGTCTTGTCTTTTCACCGACTGGGAGTCCTTTTCGAAGGATCCGCTGGGCTATTTGTCCCTGGATGCAGCTGCGTCTGTCGAATGTTTCTGCGCCAGTGCTCCTTTCGAGAACTTTGACTGTTTTGAGATAGTCTGACTCTGATTTTTGAGAGTCTGTCGGGGTTTTAGGGGGGGTCGACGTATCTTACCTCCTTTGTGGATTTGGAATCGGTCTCTACGACCGTGTAGTCATCAGGTCCCTCGACGATGTAGTCCTCTTCCCCACTGGAGAGGCCCAAGCCCCGGAGCGACAGAGGTTGACCATGGCCTTGCATGTTGCAGTTGGCTCTCCTCTGTCTTTCTCTTATCCCGAGTGTCTTCAGGGTAAAAGCCGAGTAGTTGTTGCAATCCTTAATCTCTTGGTCGACTGGCAGACAGAGATTGCAAACCAGATGCTGGTCCTTCTGCACGTATTTGTGGTGGCAATTACGGCAAAATTTAAAAGGTGTTTTGTCCATTCCTGCACTCAGGGGGCCCCCTGTGTGTGCATTCTCCGTTGGACGTCGAAGTTTTCAATATTCTCCTCTTTCTTCATCGTCATGGCTCAGTGGTGTTGATTGCAAGATGTATTCTCCAACTTTTTCGGTGTTCTTCTGTCTTTATTTTTTTCTTTTCTCCAAAAACTCTGGAACCTCTCGGTGACGATCCAGGCCCAATGGCGGAAAAAATAATCTGCAGATGGTGCCCAAGGGCAACGTCAACGTCACAGGAAGGACACCAAATGGTGGGACGTCGACGCCCACCTGGGCAACGAAAAAAAAATAAAAAATACTACGATCCCGGACCCAACTAGTAGACCGCAGAATAATGCACAGCATAGTGAATCCAGAAAGATTCACGCTGCAAAACTAGTCGCCCTCAGCAAGGCGTAGCATCGAAGGGCTACCGCCCTTGAAATCGTCCAGTCCACATTGTATGGTAAACTTGGCTGAATCTCTCCCCTCGGTAAACTGCATAGGAGAGCACAACCTGGGCCTCCTCCGGGCACTGTGGCAGCACCTGAGCTACCGTAGCCCACATAGAGTGGGTGTAACGGCTCAACAGACATGCAGTGTTTACCGACTGCAGTCCCAAGCTGGAGTAAGAAAACATCTTCTTCCCAAGATGGTCCAGCTTTATGGATTCCCTATTAGGTGGAGCGGCAGGGAATGAGTCTTTGAACGTTGAGGCTTGGACCACCAAGCTCTCAGGGGTGGGTGTTGGGAGAGGAAAGTGGGGTCGCCCGGAGTCGGGCGGTGGCGTCAGGCAATCATCCTATCCACAGGAGCCCCTGTGTTGGGCCTGGACCAGGTGCCCAAAAGGATGTCAGTTAGGGCTTCATTAAAACGGCAGCAGGGGCTCCAAAGTCCTGACTGCCACCGTAGGTAGCTCGAGGTGGAGAGCCTCGGCCGCCCTATGCAACTCCACTGCGTAAGAAGCTCCCTCCTCCGTAGCCAAGGTGGGAGGCGACAACATGCCAAGGTCTGGGGAGGTATCCAGACCACTGGCTTTCCCAAACTCCTCTCTCCTGTTCGGATCACACTCCAACTGGTCAGTCAAAGGGTCTCCAGGTCCCTCCCAGGCCTCCTCACCCTCCTCTGGTTGCCAATCTGGCCTGAAAGAACAAGGATAGAACAGGAGTACAAAAGAACCTGTCGGCACCGGATCCGGCTTCGGTCCGGTGCCGACGGGTTGGCACCGGACCGAAGGGTGGAGGCCGGGGTCGACGCTGGGTGGGGACACAACCGGCGTCGTCTATGGACGTGGTGCCAGTGGAAACTGCGCTGGGGGAGGTGTTATGAGGTCGACTGGCGCCGATCCGGATCCAGGCCTGGATCCAAGGGGACCCTGCGACACTGGAGTTGGAGCTGTCAGCATCGAAGGCCCAGGGCCTCCAGCCGAGTACGCGGGGCCCGAAGGCGTGCAGGCACAGTCGGGCTGCCCAAAGATGGCATACATCGCTTCGTAAAAGCTTCGAAGCTGGACAGGGACTGTTCCGGGCCCGAAAAAGGAGGGAAACTCAGCAGTGGCGCTGGCGAAACCGAGAGCAGAGCGGACTGCCAGGCCTTGAGAAGCTTTTGGGACCGCTCCTGAAAAGACCGGATTCATGGCCTGGCAGTCGGAACAAGACTTTGGATCGTGGTCGCATTCGAGGCACCAGAGTCACACGCGGTGCAGATCTGCAGGAACCGCAAGCCTTGAAACCGGGCATCCCTAACGTGCACCAGGAGTCGATAGACTCAAAAACAGTGTTGACAAAACTCGCAAAAAAGTTGGAGGTACCGCTCTCTCCGGATCTAGGCTGGCTGGCGCGGAAAAATAAAGAACTGACGTCAACGCACGAGGACGGCACCTAAGCAGCTGGCGCGACGTCACACCAGCGGCAGTAACGCCAACGATGAACGCAGAGCCGACCGACGCCATCTTTCGATGGGCAGGGGTACTGCTGACGAAAAATTCTCTGGATCCAGTCTGATGCCTGGGGGTAATGGAATCTATAACTAATTGTCTCTTTCAGATAAGCATTTCCATTCCTGACACAAGCCTGCTAAGAAGTACAGCTTTAGAATCCTTCAATTTATAAATCTTGCAAAGATGTGTGGAGAAAAAAAAGCAGCATTTCTAGGTTTTATAACTTTAGAAAGCAGATTGTTAACGTTAGGCCCATTGATGACATCGCATGAATCCCATGACTTGGGCCCAGAGATCCAAGGAAACACTGAGGATTCATACATGCCCCAATTTTAAGCACCTAGGAGGGAAAACAGGGTGATTTAATGTTCTCATTTAGTTGCATTATAATTAAAATAACTAATTTTAGCTTACAAAATGGGTGTAGGAGGAGCTAACATTCCAGCCTTAAGTAGCAGCTTGGAAGAGGACTTTAGACCCAGATGACAGCAAGAGAAATACATGATATAATAGAATGGCATTTGAGCACTACGTCCAACATTTACCTTAGTGATGCCAGTTAGAAGCAAGACATATTTCAAAGTACTATGCAGCTTTCTGACAATTATTATTAATTCTCTTCCTTTTCAGGGAGATATTTATTTTTTCTTTGTTTCTTTGTGAATACAATTTTCAGGTACATATATTGCTCTGAACTACTCTAGTTAGAGAGAAAAAATGTCCCAATACTTGTTCCTCTTATCCTGGAGAGTGCAGCTCCCCCCAAGCAACTACACCCAAGTAACCCCTTGTGCGATGGTATCTTAGAATGGTCTATACATCCTTCCTTCCTGTTTCATTAAGAAAGGATGACAAGGGGGGAGGAGCCTAGCTCGAGAGCGTAATGGCCGCCTTTTAGCTCGGCTCCGTCGGACCTCCGGCCAACCTCGAATATCCTGCAATATATCCTGTACTGCGACGATACTTCACTACAGATTTTGGAATTTAACGACCCACTCTTACTCACCGTCTGGTCCGGAGGCTCCTGCGTGCTGTGGGTCCGCAGCTGTGCCCTCGGTGGGATTGGGGCCTCCGGGCGCTCGAGACCGGGACCTCGCCTGTGGGACCCGACCGGCGGTGCTGAGATTGCCGGCCCCGGCCGCGAGAGTGAGCCACTGGTGGGAGCCGTTGTGTGTATGCCCCGGCGATCCTGAACCGGCCCCGATTTGTGGACCGTGCGGCTGGAGGGGGACGAGATGTGTCGGGGGCTGACTGTGTGAAGGGGTCCCTTCGCCTTTGTTCTGTCCGGCTGCCCTGGACCCCGCGCCTGGCTCTCGCTTGTGGGGCCCGCCACTGTTCGGAGGGGCCCCCCCCCATTGAGCGCCTGCCCGTTCTGTGCCGGTGAGGCCATTGTTGGGAACCTCCGGAAGTCTGTAAAGTCCTACATTTGGGAACTGTTTGGGGGCCCACGGTGGAGTGCAGGGCGGCGAAACTCACAAAATGGCTACCAACAACGTGGGGGGTGATCCGCTCTGCACAGACGAACCTTGCTGGCCGGATTGCGCGGAGGCCTGGGCGTGTGCTCGAGCGCCCACGCTCGGAGATGTCCTGGACGCCTTGATGTCCTTGTACGCTGTTTTGGCCCCCGGTGCTTCTCCCGACCCCATGCGGCCCGCCGCCATTTTGGGTCCTCGCTCTTTCATGCACCCCTATCGTCCTGATGCCTCCATTGCTTTGCCCCCTTCGGCTGCGCCAGGAGTGGCTGTCGCTGTTCTTCGGCCGCTTGATGGGCCGGTGGCTTTTGAACCTCCGCTTTCTCACCGCCCGGACTTCGAGGACTTGCACACGACGCGGAGATCTGCTCCTTCCCGGACAATTGGGAACTACGGTGGACCGCTGTTTGCTCCCGCTTCGATGGCTTCGAGCTTTTGTCCTGGTGGGGTACCTTTGCATTGTCGAACTACGAAACTGGACTCCGGCTTGCTTTTGCTTGCCCTGTCGTTGCTGCTACAATTGACTTGCTTCATTGACTTTTTGTATTCCATTAGTATGGTGGCTCTCCCTACTCTACATCACTGCCGTAACCCTGGTCAACATTACGATTATTCTGTGCTGGGTGGTCCGCTTCATGTTATCCTTTATTGGGTTGGTTTCGTGATTAGGAAGGGCTGGGGGTAAGTTGCAAGACACTGATAGACTGCTGGTTTACCTGTCTGTTGCACTGATGCTTGTACTCTCGACATTGTGAAACGTTAAAATTTCCCCCCCTTCCCCCCCTGCGGGTTTTTGCTGTATGTGAAGGTGTAGCACTGATTTGATAATTATTCATTTGCTGGTCGGGGGAGGGTCGTAGCCGAGTGTGTTTGTTCATATCCTCTGGCTCCTCCCTCACATCTTATTTTTGTTTCATATTCCCTTTCCTCCTTCTTTTTGTCTCCTTATTCTACTTTCTTTCTTTACTATATTTCGGGTTTCGGATTAGGGCGACAGGCACGCTGTTTGGAGGGTAGGCCGTAGCCTTCTGCAGGGGTGCGGGGTGGGACGGGTGGGCGGGGTCTTTCAGATGTTTCTTTTTCGGTTCTATGGCCCTTTTCTATCCCTTTATAACGGTGCCGCTTCTGTCCTCGCTTCTCTGGCATGAGTGGGTTGGGGTCTGTCACTATGCCACTTTTATCTGTTTCGATGCTCCTTCGCGACTGCCATACCCTTCTTCTCGCCAGCTCTCTACTTTCTTCTGTATTATTAGCCGCGGGATGCCTGGCCCGGGGTGGCGCCCATCTTGCATGATTGTGTTTCTCCTTTTCTATTTCTTTTTCTCTGTTCCTCCTTCTTCCCCTTTCCCTGTTCTTGCCCTTATTGGTTTCCTCCCCTCTGTTTCCCCCCTATTTTTCCCCTTTCCCACCCCCTTCCCCCTTCCCTCCCCCCCCCCCTTTTTCCCCAGGCTCGTATGGCGAGTAGGTTTCGATTGTGCAGTTTATCTGCTCCCCTTACCTTCGTTAGCGTGTTATTGGGTGGGGGGCGTGAGATGCTGGTAGTACTTGTATGCTTATCTACTATATTTTGCGTTTGTTTTGTGCTACGACCGACTCGTGTCTTCACTTCCCCCCTCCCTTCCCCCTCCTCTTCCCATTTTGGCGAGGGTGTATTTTTGTTTATTGTTTTTCCGTATTTTATGAATCTGCCATGAGCCTTGTCCCCTATTATAAAATGGACCTCATTGATCCTGATATTGGGCCGGTAATGTCGCTTGTCCTTTCCTTAGCATTGTTTTAAATATGTTTGCCTGCCTGCCAGCTGGCCTTGTGTTGCTTATTTTGACTTTTGATAATTTTAATTGTGGCCGGCCGGATTGGTTGTGGGCCCACGCATGTCTATCCTGTTGATGCAAATAAAGGTTTTAAAAAAAAAAAAAAAGAAAGGATGACAAGGCAGGAAACAACGAAATAATAAGATTGAAAGAAGGGGCTATAGCCAGCAGGCTTTGCTTTTATTTACATCTTTGATGCCTATATATCTTCAAGCCTTTTCAACTTTTATAGATTCTGGTTGATCACTGAAGGGGCTTATGGGCTCCATTGTTGACCTCCACTTATGCAGTAGACTGCCTTCAACACATAATTAAAAATGCCATAGTCTTGTTGTCTTAACTCGGTCTAATTTGGCAAACGACTCAAGTCACATTATGTGTGACTTAAGCTCATAACCCTTGAGCCGGGACTATGGTCCTTTTTCTGGGGATCATCTGAAGAGCAGTGCAGACATATGAGAGGATTGCCTGTAGAGGCATGCAGCCATATGTTGTTGATGTCTTCTACAAAATCAAATGAGCACATATCCAGTCAGCTCTTTAATTTCCACTTCCTAGACCTCTCCTCCATTATCAGCATGTCATCATTTTGCTGGTGAACTTCTCCTGATCACTCTCTGCAGGTTGTTTTCCTCCACTGTCCTTCACCCCTTGACTCCAACACTGCATGTGGATAAGCATGTATCAGCTTACACGTCACTGCAACTTCAAACCTCCAAGCTGTGCTGTAAGGAGTGTGTGTATACCCAGAGAACTTGGTTGGAAGCCTGCTGGACTGAGATGTGGTGATCTTCAGCTTGCTTTATGTTCTTCTTTAAGATTAACAATCATTCGGTTTGCTAGAGGCCAAAACGGGATGATCTTTCGATGTCAGAAGTTCATTAAGGGTGCACATTTCCTAACTCTTGTCCATGCCCTAACCATCAGTCAGGAAAAATGTATTAATGTATAGAATAAGAGTCCTCATAACCATTAGAACTACATACAAACACGTTGTCATATAAAACACATTTTAATGTTTAAAAAGAAGACCAACATAAAATATAAAAGCAAAATATTGTTTTACAACATTCCTTTAAAAGGCACTCATATCTATGGAGATTAAAGGTGGCTCCGATGCAAATATCTTGTACAAAACCAGCAGACCTAAATCCACAGAGAGCCAAAACTGGTTGAAGGTAAAGTTCACTTGCCTTCTGATACAGTGGAAATAAGCAGGAAATGGGGGAGATCATTTACCTTCAACTTACAACAGCAATGATACAAACCAGCACTCTCTACCTCTGCCCCCCAAAATCAACATATCTCATGTAAAGCAGTAATCCTCATTCCCCATCCCTTGAGGTTGAGGACTGATGAGGATGAGCAGAATTGAGGACTTCCTGACCAGTGGGAGAGACGAAATGAGGCTGCATTCACACTGCAAGCCATAACACGAAGGCCTGCGTCATCAAAATGAGGCAGGAGGATTCAGTATTGTAGGGGTCCAATCAGATTGAATTAATCTCTGCATAGGCTATAATCCTGGGCTCAGGTCGGTCCCATTCACAGGATGAACTATGCCAGACCTTTTCTAATCATGATCGATGGTTACTTTTCTTTTGTTATATTTTGTGGGTACTCTTGTTTAGTGTTGGCCAAGGTTTCTATTATAGTACAAAAGGTTAGTCAAGACTGCTTTTTGTATACTTGACTGTCAAATGATAACTTGCTTGAGCAGTTAGGACTAAATCTACTAGTTCAGGTCTAAGTACAGAGAGGTACACCAATGAGAAAAAGGTAATGAGTCCTAGAGTCATGTGGAGAGCGTGGAAGTTGATGGAGGCGAAATTCCTAGGGAGGTTGAGATGTTCATGCCATGACCTTTATTTCATCAAGTGTTCATGAGGGGATCACTGAATGGATTCACTTTCTGGCTATTTTTCTGTGCATGGGTTCTTCTGCGGCAGTTTGCTATCAGCAATAACACCGGAGAGCGGAGAATAGAGCTTAAGAGAAGCAGAGTCCTAAATTTCAGTAATTCTTAAGTGTCACCCATTGGTACCAAACTGGTAGATATTTTAGAAATGAAGGAATCAGGATTTGGGTAGACAAGTAAACACACGATTAACTTGAGAGTAGCTGTACATATGTAGAAATAGGTAATGGTCAGATGGCTTTCGCCAGAAGCATGTCATGGAAAAAGGCACAGCCTAGTCAGTTCAAGGGCCAATATCAGGTATGAGAAGTTGAAATGTGTCAAGAATAATGTGGTTGAAGTGAGACTGTCTAAAATGGTGAATGAAGTGTTGCTGAAGTTTGGGTTTAAAAAAAAAAAAAGTACAAAATGAAAGAGGAAATATGGAACTTCTGAAGGAGAAGTGAAATCTTGAGTAGGTTACTAATACTGTTGGATTTAAGGGGGTGACAACAACGAAAATGTGGTAGTTGATAACATAGGTGATGTTTAGTTTCTGTTCAGACTTAGGAAAGTGATGCTGTTGTGGTGACCTGCCAAATAAATTGCAGGAAATTGTGACAGTTATAACTATTTAGAGTTTCTTTGGTTGCCCTCTTTAGATATTTGTGAGTTATACAATCTGTTTTCTGATTTATGTTGGTTTGTGTATCCTTTGAACTCTGTTCTACTTGTTATTTTATGTCTTGTTCTGTTGTCCCCGTGGCGAATGGTATAATTGGGCTGGTTTTGTTACAGAATTAGTTATTCTTGCTATGTGGGAAACTGAACATTCAAACTGTGGGGAAGGCACTGGCTGGCTGTTCACTCATCGAACGAACTCGTGTGCGTCCTAATAAAGGAACCGTGTCTGCATTTATTAAGTCTCCATCAGTCTACATCTAGCCTACTGTCTGTAATACTTACGTTTCTCTTAATGTGGCTCTAATTTTCAGCCAACTCAGTCAAACAGAGGGGGATAGTATATTAGAAATGTGAACAAAATAACTATGTGGACGGAAATCAAAGTCATGAGTTCTCAAGCAAACCATCTTCGAGGAAACAAATGGACTTTGCACAGTATGAAATCAAAAATTTATTAAAATGCACAACTACTTGCACCAACATCTTAGAACAGTGTGTTTAGTTATATTTTCATGTAGTAAATACATTTTGATCCTCAAAGGTCTGCTCGAACTCCAAATCCAGGACCCTTTGGTGGTTCAGTCAAAGAAGTTAGGCCGCCTAAAGGTTCACAAGAGAAGCGTCCATTTCTGAAAGAGAGAAGTTCGTTATTAGGTAAAACTCCTATGAATAAATTCACAGCCTATTTAATTGGGACCACTTTCTTCAAAGCCAAACGCAAGTTGCATTACTTTGAACTGTATCGGATTTTCGTTTACCAGGAGTCATCGATAAGTTTCATCCTCAAATCTGCTTAAGCAATTTTCAAACGTATGAATAATGTGTTCATTTCTGTGAAATCTGGAACATGTCATAGTACAGCTACATGTGTCAAATACATCACTGGGTACAATAAAGTATGTCATTATTGAACAAATTGAACTCAAAACAGACACTCCAGTTAACTCTTCCTATCACACACCAGTGTGGTTATCATTTACTCTGTACGTTTTACGTAGTCTTGGTGGGGGATAGATTACACATTCTCGATGTTGCTCTTACAATCATCTATGTTACTGAATGGCTAGAATGTTACAGCTATCTTGAAACATCTTGTGCAGAGAATTAAAATTGCATTTGGATCAGATTCAACATTTAAGACGGATGGCTGAAGTCTGCAGAGGCTCCTAAGGACAGTACACTTTCCAGTCCTGTGTCCTAGCACCAAACAAAGCAATCTAGATTGAGAAATCCTACGGTCAGCCAGAACATAGAACGTCCATGAAAAGAGACAATGCAGTGAATGAGTGCACCTAGTTACCCAATCTAGTCTTCTTTGAGTGTAATAACTACATCAGAGAGCTTACCTTATTATGAAATATGGGTGGAAAGTGGAACATACAAAAGCCTTCCAGACAGTAAGTGAATGAGGCATTATTCCAAAAGCAGAGTATTGCTTTCGCGGAGGTTCAGATCCTAATTCTAAGGCTGACCTGGAAAATGTGGCTAACTGATAACTTTGATAGCTTCTTTGTGTTAACTCCTATTTGGCTGTAGTGGAAAGTTCAAATCTGAAAAACCACCTGCAGCATGGATGCAGAGATGATTCCAGGATGTGGAGAAAGGCTACAGGCACATTTGTGCCGGATGAGGGTATAGGAATCAACACTGCCATCTACTATGATTATGTTTTGCGGTACATTTGAGCCAGTGCTATCCCTCAGAAAGGAAGCAGAGGCTCCAGATGAGGGCTGCAGTTGCAGGTTTATATGCCAAAAGACCATCTAAAATTGCAAAATCTTTCTCCTACAACAATTTAGGACAGTCGACTGCAGAAGAATTGCATATGAAGTCTAATGATTGAATGGCCTAATGGGTGTATAAAAAATTCAAGGACAGGAACAGACCAATTTTTGACCCACAAATTCAATTAGGATCTGCCACGCAATTGATTGCAAAGTCTACCATGTACTAGGAGGACCGGGTAATATTGTGGTGAGATCAGCTTGCTTAATATGAATCGAGAATACAAGTCCCGTAGTCCTGTCCATGAGTGAGCAGGCAGGGAGGTGTAAGGTGTGCTGTGGCTCAGAGTTATTCTGCTTCCATTTAAACTTCAGCTGCCCGATCAGTGCTACATTCCTGAGAAACTGTCCTCGGGGTATGAGTTTGGTCTGGCAGAGTTCGTCAAATGGCAACCACACTTGTTTCTCGAACAGATCACCCAAGACAAGTAGGTCAGGTTTAGACCAATGATCCCTACTACTTCTAGTACCTACACTCAGAAATCCAGGAACCGCCATAGTGGGAGCACTGGAGAGTATGCCGCCACTGTTCTGGTGCAGGCCAGACACTTTCTCTAGCTGTAGTAGAGGATTTATAGAAATACATAGATAAATAAAGCAGTGGAAGGATTCCCGATGAGTTCAGTGAGCATGAGAGTTACAGAAATACAGAATGGATGTGTGCAACTGTAATGCTGGTTGATTACACAAATGTTTTCAGTAATTAAGTATTTACTGATCCTAGCTTCCCACATACAGCAGAAGTTTAGACCTTATGACTTAGTACACCCCATAACATCAGACTGGCCATCCTCTCCTCAAAAGGCAGCATACATTTGATTGTGGCTTTGCAGGATAATCGAAATGTAAGTTATTCACCACCCTTCTTCCAGTGTAAGAGAACTAGGATTACAGATAAGTAACCTTTGCTTCTCTTCCAGGGGCTCCTCGTGAATAGTTATCAGGGCTTTTTAGAGCAGCAAGTCCATCCAAGTCGAAGAGGAAGACAGGGAAGAAACCGCATTAACTTTAATCCAAACAAATTCCTAAAAGAGGCCTGACCTAGCGTTGGAATCTAAACAATAGTGTCTAGAGAAGATCTGCGTACACCTCAAGGTAGCAGCTTTAAATGCACCTGAAACAGGGATATTTAAGAGCCATGTTATCAGCCTTTCCCCTAGTTGAATAAGCCCTAGATCATCATAAAACTATCGCAATTGCCTTTTCCTGGGCAAGTCAGTTCTTTCAGGACCATAATTTAGAAATATGCGATTGGCTTGGTTTCATTATTTTGCCCTGTCAACATACGTTTCCAGTACTCTTTTCAGCCTAATGTGTGAAGTTATTTCTGTTGTACAAGGCTTCCGAAAGAAGGTTGGTAAAGATGGTGACTGACTTGCAAGCAAGTCAGAAAGTTCTTTAGGGAAAAAAAAATAAGGAGTTCTCATCACCACCCTGTTTTTATGGGAAACTGTACAAGGTTGCGGTGAACAGAGCATGAATTTCACTGACTGGGAATGAAGGGGATGGCTATTATGACTTCCAGATTTAATGCGGCACTGTAGCATTATCTACCAACTCAACAGATGGACCCATTAGTCTGGACAGAACAATGTTCGACTCCCAAGTTGGGTATGGGCCTCTAGTAAGAAGGAATTTTTTTTAATGACCGCCCGGAAATTTTACCACAGTTATTTTAAAGAAAGAAGTTTGTGAAGTTGATTTCCTGTATGCAAGGATTGCTGCAAGGTGTACCTTTACTGGTACAAATAAAAGATTACACCTCGCTAGATGAAGTAGGGAACGTATGACCACATCTTCTTGACATCATAGTTCCTGTGATTGCACCAGATGCAGAATTGCTTTCACTTAAATTTGTATGATGTTCTGATGGAAGTATGCTTTGCATCACAAAATATTTTCAGTGTACATAAACAAGTTTATTTGCCGATCGCCACAATCTTTCAAGACACTTGGAAGCACCTCGTTGCTAAATGTTTTTTTTTTATGTGGTTTTCCTGTAACGACTGACTGAGTCATCCTCTGCTTTTTTTTTTTAACTCATCTCAATACTGTTGCAGTTGTCTCAATGCATGCTGTGTGAGAGTAGGAGGATGCATCATTCTATTGATCCTAGAAGAAAAAAAAAATCTTCTGAGTTTGGAGGAGGTGTTCGTAATCGAATGCAACATAAAGTCACAACTAAGTAGTGAATCCTTTGAACCAGCGTAGAAGTCGTGTTTTGCTGATGATGCGGTGACATAGATGATGAAGGAGGTCTGCAGCCTAAAGGAAACGATCAGGACTTTTTCTTGTGATAGTACTTTTGTTAGCCACACATCTAAGAATGGTTTGACAAAAAGAGGTTTGTCTTCTCAAATGGGCAGCCACCACTAACAGGTACTTTGATTAAGTGTGAAAGGCTGGCTTCAAGCAGAAAGGGAGGTCATTGAAATGGAAGAGGTCTTTGCCTACAACAAATCTCAGGAATTTATGATTTTTTTTGGAATGTGGAATAAGGCATCTTGTGTCTGTGGTACACATCCAGTCCCCTTGACGTATTTGGGGGTAAATCTGCTAAGATTGTCAGACAAGGAGTTTGTTATTCCTGGAAAGTCCTCTTCTGTTATCTGAACATATCGCTGTATTACCCAATTCCATATTTTGTGTGTTTTTTTGGATAGTGAGTGTGAACGAGTTTCTCCTTGTTTGTTACTATAATACATACTTGAGGTGTTGTCTGTGCCTATCAACATGGATGAATTGCTTATTCTTGGTAGGAAAGAGCGATTGCTCTCAGTTCGAGAACATGTATGTGAAGATTCATTTTGTTCAAGGACCACTGACTGTTGCACTTGTAACTCCTGCAAGTGTGCACCCGGGAGCGTAGCTTTAGGGGGTGGGGGTGCGTTGTGAACTCCCCCAAATAAATGCAATATTTTGGCAGTTTGGCCGCTATTTCGGTGTTGGTTGTTCTTGTTGTAATCCAAGAATGAAAGACAAAACAGTGACCTTTTATATGAGAGAGAGAGAGAGAAGGAGAGAGAGAGAGAGAGAGAAGGAGAGAGAGAGAAAGAGAGGGAGAAAAGGAGAGAAAGAGAGAGAGAGAGAGAGAGAGAGAGAGAGAGAGAGAGAGAGAGAGAGAGAGAGAGAGAGAGAGAGAGAGAGAGAGAGAGAGAGAGAGAGAGAGAGAGAGAGAGAGAGAGAGAGAGAGAGAGAGAGAGAGAGAGAGAGAGAGAGAGAGAGAGAGAGAGAGAGAGAGAGAGAGACCCATCCATCTGGTGGTTGAGTTTCAAATTGTGAAAAGAGTTCATGGTTTACATGATAACTGATTTTCCTCTTCCTTCACTAATGGCATAGACATTTGGGAGTTAGCCATGAATGTTTCTAAAAACGACCACCTTTCATAAGTGTCTGTCTCTGCCATGATGTAATCTGATGTACCAAGGTGAAACTTTTCCACCTGTTAAAGATATATACTAGTTTGAATGTTGAAGAGATTGTATCATAGTTATACATTATATTTGTTGCACGATATACATGCCAAACGTTTTAATTGCTTGGCTTGGTCATGGACTTTTGGAGCCAAGCCAGACCCATGGCTCTGCTCGGATTTAGCCTGCCGTATTAATTTGCCTGTGCGCCTTCCTCTATTTGAGACTTGAGCTTAGTACATGGGGATATGAGACACTTGATGAAATGATTTGCAGAAGATGAGGACTAGACACATGAAGCCCTACCCACATGCACCAATTTGACAACTCTACCATTAAGCTTTCATGAAGCAGGGATAAATATGAGTGCATGCAGTAAACAAATATATTCAAAATAAGTGATCCCAGTGCACGAACTTCAGGCTGCTGTGTTAAATCCAACTGTGTTATCAGTTCCAGGAAAACTGCCAAGCCCAGGGGTTACAGGGCAGGGACTTCGCTTCAGCTGAAGTGTTTGGGTAGGACACCCCTCAAGTGCATTCTTGTATTTTTAGTTGGATCTGGGGCCCCCAAGTTAGGTCTACTATGTCTGTCGTTTTCTTCCGTTGTACTTATTTCACTAAGAGGTTTTAACTCGTTTATTTTTGTATCGGGATCTTTGATAAATATAGTAACTGGATTAACAAAAACGTGCTAAATCTGCACCTATATAAGTACTCCTTGAAAGGGTGCAAATATAATACGTTTTGGAATTCACCAACATTGGCAGTATCAGTATTGGAAAACCTTGGCCAGTCTCAACTTTCCAGGCATAACACTGGCAACCAATCGCCCAAAAGCTGACGGGGATGAATGCTTGCAAATAATCTAACCAGTGGCAATCGCTCAGGGTAGCATTCCACCACATAGTTTTTAGCCCAGTGTTCCACTCAAGACAGAGGCTCACCCAATGCAAATCAGTACCGACCCTGTTCCTCCTGGAAACAGTTAATCCCAAACATCTGTCTTCTCACCCTTTCACCTAGCTGCTCACTGCTTTTTTAGTTCGGGAATATGAGATTCTCTCCACCCCTCCCCAAGTTAGTGGCTGTTTCATTTAGCTTGTTGTTTGTATTAGCTTATCGAATGAACCCTCCTTTTGTGGCCATTCTTTGTCTGGTCCTTCTTGAAATGGCCTCATGTGAAAGCGGTAATGTGTAATGAAAGGAACGAAAGATGACATCATGCCTAAAAGGGACTTTGACTAGACAAATGGTGATTGATTTTCTTTTTTGCAACTGCTTGGCTAAGAGGTGAGCCAGAATGCTTTGTTCTTATTTGCATCCAGCATGGCTCCCAAAATTGGATATTTCTGAGAGGACAGAGGGTTTGTCCTTGTTTAGCTGTAGTCCTAGCTTGTTGAAGAGCTGCAAACAATTCTTGGTGGATTCTGCAGCTGACTAATACCTTAGTTGGTATGAGTAGGGGAGATGAACTCTTGCATATCATCCTCATCCATTTACATGTATAGCACACCGTTAGTCAATTAAACATAACAGGAGCTTTGATAGAGCTTGGGGTTCTTATTCCCTTTCTAGTGCAGCAATACTAATTTCAAGTCTTCATAGTTCTGCAATATCAGGGAACAGAAGTTAAGGGTGAGGTGGACGTTGGCCTAAAAAGAGATACTCCATTAGTTCTAAGTCCGCCTAGGTAATTGTTAAAGAATCATCGCTGCATTCTAGAGTGCAGACAGACTCGGACCCTCAATGCACTTAGTGTCAGGGGAAGCAGAAGAGCCCTAGCACTTAAACAGTTAGATTTGCTGACCAGGTCTACCCCAAATTCAGTATTTTTCTGTCAAATCCATATAAACAGCTTTAGGAACCTGTATATTATTGGTAATCTCATCTCAAACGTTTCACAAATTATAATAAAGTTATTAAAAAGTCCCAGATGCTCTTTCCTAAGGCCATAAATGTTTGACTAGTGACGTTTTAAAAGATTCCTAGATCTGAATTCCAAGCATTCCTTAATTAAGTAAAACCCATATTCTTTAATATTATTTTATTTACTGTAAGATGTATTACTGCTTGGGAAGAACAAGTATTTACAGCAAATAAAACAACATTAGAGCTTCTGAGAAGAAACATTTAAAAGAAACCATTAAAACAATATTGAAATAAAACATTTCTCAACATTGGGTGTAATGAAAGAATATTCCATGACGAAAATAATTCAAGTATGACAAAATACCTAAAATGTGCATTCAATGTAGATACAGCTGGTCCTCTGAGATTTAGACTTTTTTTTTTTTACAAAATTAAGTATCTTTCTGCACAGACGTTAACTTAAGAAACGTAAGCGATGCAAGCACTTGCACCCAAATCCAAACTCAACAGTTTGTGATGAGATTAAAATGACAATAATTTGCTAGCAGTTGAATTTTAAACAAATTGGCCCCTAACAAATTCTGCAAAGTATCTGAAATGAAGGTTTACTACAATACAGATGACACACTATGAGAGCTTGACACTTCTAGCCACTTCAGAAAATATCCAGCGAGATTTAAATTCAGGCATACGCGGCACTGCTGGAAAATGCAGATTCCCATTAATAGTGAGAAAATTCAAGCATGTTACACACCGTACAGATGTTCAAGACAAAATGTATGCTACAGTCTGTTTTGCTCATACATTAAAAATAAAAAATTAGCTTGAGTGGTTACCTTGGACCAGGTTCTGGTACTTTGTCAGCTTTCAGATCATCAATTATATTTTCAATATCACTTGGTGTTAAATCCTCCTGCAAAGCAGAATAGGGTTAATATGATAATTATACACAAGTTGTAATATATATGTAAAACGCAGTAGGAAGAAATTGTCAGTTTCTCATTAGTCCACATTTTCAAGGATAATGACATTTTTATCAAAGACCAAGAACCCGGTCTGCTCTCAGGCAGTCTAACACCATTAGTGTTTTTGACAGACATTTTAACACCTTTCATAATATTAGGCAAATTGGTTACTAATACTCATATGATCTGAAATGCACTTTTGGTAGCCCATAACTCCAAATTTAAATATGCCATTCTATTTACCCATTTGGTGTGCCTAACCTTAAACTGGGACAAACTGAAGACACATAGGCTTATCCAAGAAGTTCATCTTCTAGTTTCATGATGTTGGGTGCTGTTATTGAGTGATTAGATCAGATATTTTTGCTAAGAATCTCGAAAGTCCTCATCAGGCCCTTAATTTCATTCACCTACAGTTCAACAAATATGAATTAGCAGGTTAATATTGATCGATTATCCCTCTAATCTATCTAAATGATAAAAATGGAGTGCAGAATTTCTAGCATCCTAGCAGGGGATTTAGTTTGAACAGTATTTGGATGTCATCAAGTTAATGGGGAAGGAAGGTAGGCGTTGAAGTTACCCAAATAGGGAGAATCTTTGTTAAACGATTAGGAAGCGCTTGCACAGATGGCAGTACTGCAGATTAGAAACAGTTTAAGTGCATATGATAGTTGAATATGCTCAAATTTATGGTCCCGCCCCAAACTCCAAGGATACAGGGTTTTCATGCCTGATAGAAGTTATGTTTGTTGAGTGAAAGAGACATTTACTTAAACAGAGGAAAGTGATTTATAAAGCAGAAAGTGATCACAAGCCCTTATGCCATCATTTAAGACATTCTTTGCTCCTTTAATGCCATCAGTGACATTTTAAATGGGAATGTTGTGATCTCTAACGACTGCATCAGTCTTCAAAGGGAATCCACTGGCTTCCCCACAGTGAAATCTACAAGGTTATTTTACTAACACTCAAAATCTTTTTGCTGAAACATGTAAATGTCTCTGAAAATGGCGTGCTTAGGATGTGCAAATTGGTGGTATCCTACATAACAAATCTCCCCAAATCCACAGTGTACATTAACGGTCATGCAGGGTCATGATTCGTTAAGCATTGTAGACCGCAGAAAGGGTAGCCCCTTAATGAAGTTCAGAATAAACAGATGTTGAATTCTGAGGGGCAGGGGCAGTTGCACCAATTAGAAGATAGAGTCTGATCACGAGGGAAAAGGAAGAAGGATAGACCTCCCAACAGTCCACACTAGTAGGGGGCTACTGGAACTAAAAAACAACTACTCTTCAATTTGAATGTTAGTAGTTCCACTTGAGCTGTGTCCGGTAAATCAGAAGTTCAGACAACGAAAGATCAATGTGTAAATTTTTTCAGCATTCTAAGAGAATTCAGTCATTCCTACGTGTAGCACATCAACTGTATTTAACCTGGAGAAAACCAAATAAGCCATCATGAGCCACAAAGCGGGTAAAGCCCCAGAGGTCTAGACACATTACCCACTGAGACATAAATAAAAACCCCATATCCAGTGCTGCAGCAAACGGTCTCTCTGACCAGCTTCGATGGCCGGGTGCACAGGAAGTGTCCATCTACGGAGAAGGGTTTCTCAACACTCCTGAAAATTACAGTTTTATCAGCCTTCTTGATTTTGCACAAATAGTATTTGTGAAAGTGGTCCTTGTTGGCATAAATGCTGAAATGAGGAAAAACAGTCTTTTTCACACTGATAAGGTTACTATCTCAAACAAGCATTGGCAAAGCCAGTAGGCCTCACATTTGGGACCCATTCACTTTGACACTGGTTTTTAGGTAATCTGTACAGAAAGGCTAAAAAGCAAACCCTAAAGAATAGAGGCATTTACGGGATTGTGGCTGCTGCATCATGTCGTAGTTTCGTACACATTCCAACGAAATGACGAAGGTGGTTTTTTTTTTCATTTACCAATCAGTATTGGATAGGCAAACAAACAAAATGAGTAGCACAAAAGTGTTTTTTTCCCAAATAGCAAGTGGGGGAAGCAACACAGAGGGAGCGGGTGGGGGCATGGAGGACAGAGGGTAAGCAACATGGAGCGCGAGGGGATGCAACAAAGGACTGGAGGATAAGTATACAACAGGAGCGAGAGCGCAAATTGGAGCATGGGATCAGATGCGCAAGAAAGGAACATAGGGGGAGAAGCACACTGAGGGGTTGGAGAAGAAGCACACAAGAGAGAACATGGAGGGAAGTTGAGGGGCGTGGAAAGGAGTACATGAGGGAGACAATGGGAAAACATGCACTTCATGAAGTACTTGAACATAAAAGAAAAATGTAGTGCCTGAAATGAAGCAATGGAAGGACAAATGGAGAGGCCAGGTGACAAATGCAAGAAGAGGACGGAAAGCCCACATAAGCTAACAAATAAAAATCGAGCAAATTAGAGTGATAAAGTCAACCAATGGTAAGTGATGGGTACGCTCCAAGTTGGCAATAAATATTTTTGCAAATAAACTGCTTGCGTGGGCTCGTAGCTGAGACCTAAAAATAGGTACCATTTAATAATCTTCAAATTTGTGTTTCAAGAGGGTGCCTCTGTATGCGGACTTCGGGGACTTCAAGGCATTTGGGACCCACATCACTTACTTTCTGTTGCATCAGGGTCCATACACCCAAATGAACATAGGTTAAATGGGGTACTTGGGGAGCGGTAAGTGAGGTTGAGATCTCTTGTTAAAAATGTCATACGCCAGGGCTACATCCTTGTCCCCCCCCCCCCCCAACATCTTCCCTTTTATAAATGGGCTAGTCTCTCCTGACTGGATAATCAACGATTGGTAGGAGAAAAGATTACAACACTGCTTTTAGCTGATGGCACCATTTTATTGTTTAAGACTACAAAGTTTTAAAATAGAACATGCCACCTAGATAAAACATTAAAATCAAACACTATATTCTATAGCACCCCTCTTGAGTGGGTACAGCACTTTGTGTCAGGTTGAGAATGAGCGACAATGCAATATGAGCAAGACATGTAAAGTGAAACACCATTTTATTGAATTTTGCAATTATGTGTTTTAGGATCAAGCATAGAGTAAAAGTAATCTCAACTATTGTAGAGCATTATAAAGGTGCAGTTAGACTTTGGGTCCCAAATCTGGGATTCACCAATTGCTCAAAACAACTGCAGAGAATTATTTTCTTTAAAAAAAATTCAAAAAACTCCTTCGAATAATTTTTACTGCACCTAGCACTTGCATACTTTGGAAGCTAGGATTCAAGTGCATAGTCTCTCCAGTTTACTTCAAACCCCTTCAACAATGGGCACTTTCTTCCGTCATATAGAAATGCTTTAAAAGGGGAGCTCATGTAGGCAGCTGCAAGATTGACTGGTTTAAGTATTTAACTATTTTACATAACCTGGGATGAGACACAGTAAATCACACAAGGGTGATAGTTAATTGTAAGCAAGCATAGTCAGCCTGGTGGTGGAAAGAGAAGCTGGAGAAACTACCTTGGAGTTCACTGAATTAATGGCACTTGAAAATGAAAACTACACCCAAATTGAAGGGTATATTTGAACAATTTCAGATATGGTACTTTTATATGAAGCAGTTTTACTTTTATCATTAAAATACTTATTTTAAAACAAATGACCATTCAAGCAGTATACATATTTTTTCAATGTACAGTAGTCTTGTCTTTTCCTGAAAAACAACACCTCAGAGTATACAGTATAATACTATACAGATTTCCTATACAGGTGTAACATAATATGCATTTTCATAGACAAACAACATGTTTATTAGAACGAGATAGGGTAAGCTAGGGTAAAATATTCCAGATCTTATAAGGACCTGCTTTTTGAATACCTTGATTCTTTTTGTCTACATAAGGAAGGGACCCCAGACCCTATACAGATTTCCTATACAGGTGTAACATAATATGCATTTCCATAGACAAAAAACATGTTTAGTTGAACGCGATAGGGTAAGCTAGGGTAAAATATTCCAGATCTTATAAGGACCTGATTTTTGAATACCTTGATTCTTTTTGTCTACATAAGGAAGGGACCCCAGACCCTTACATCTGGGTTCATTCTGGCATGAATAATTTTAATTTCTCCTTGGTATAAACTGCCCATACGTTTGACCTCCATTCGATCACTGTGTAGCGGGTGTGGGGAACAATTTCCAGCAGAGTGCAATGATAAGTCTTGCTGCTATGAGCATAGGAATTAAAGGTTTGCCTATGGTGGTAGGTAGGGTATACTCCAAATCCTCACCAGTGTCATATAATACCAGCGTGAGGGTATTAAGCTACAGTTTGTTGTCAGTTATTAATTGTATTTGCCTCATCACATCTTTCTAAAATGCTTGTGCTTCTTTACAAGTCCACCACATTTGTGCCATTATCCCCATCAATCCACATACCCGCCAACACGTATCAGAAAGCATGTAAACAAACAGGATTCCCTGACAACATATGGATGATGAGGCACAAGTCATGATTCAGCGTTAGGTGGGTTTAGGTGTCCCTTGTAGGCGAACCAAATGTCGATAAAGCATGGCTATTCCTTTTTGTGGCATGCTCTTTCAATAAATATTCAAAAGCTGTTACATTTGTGGTTGCAGCTTTTTTCCTGTGCCTTTTGCTCAATATAATTATATTTTTATGACTCAGGTTGTTTTATTCCCCATTTTTGCTAACATGAAGAAAAGACCTTGGGTGACATTTTATTTTCATTAAGATTTCCCAAGTTGCTTCAGTACAATCGGATTATAAAACCTTTATCTTGGGACCTCAGCTGGAAGTCGGAATTTTGGTATATGGGACACAATGCTGATGGGTAAAATGTCACTTTGCCACATGAATACTTTTTTCCGCGTGGCAATTTAATTCAGGTGGTATTTAGCAAATTATTTTCTTCCCTCATTCTGGACCAAGGTAAAAAGGAGAAGTGGCTTAATTGAGTATGCTACTTTCACTCAAACACAATGTTTTTGATTATGTGCTGTGGCAAAGTCCATTAAGGGTCTGAGGTGGGTGGCTTGTATGTATTCTTCTACATAGGGGAAAGCCAGACCACCCTCATTTTGTTTTATTTATTTATTTATTTATTCAGAGTTTTATATAGCGCGAACAAGATCCTTACAGATATCAGAGCGCTTCACAAAGACAGGGTAGTGGCAGTAGGAGTGAACAGAGACAATGGGAGCAATATAGTAGTCACTAACATGGTGGGGTACTAATAACATACATGAAACATATCAAAATACAGTCAGGTAAACAAATAATATCGGACGGCACAAGTCATTGAACCCACTACAGGGGTGTTCATGTGGACCTTGGGTGTGTGGATGGCTTATATCAAAGACTTAGTGCAGCGAGAACACTGAGTGGGAGCATCTGAAGAGTGAGTCAACGTGTAACATATATTGGTAGTGACAGCATCATGTTAGGAGCATAGTGCCAGAGGACAAGGTGAGCGGTGATACAAGCAATGCAGAGTCTCTGATCCAGCACCAATCATGTTCAGGATATCTTGGCCAGAAGGATGTTTTTCACCTCTTTCTTGAAGAGTGCAGTGGAGGAGATCAGCCTAGTTTCAGGCGGGAGCGCGTTCCAGATCCTGGGTGCCATTCCAGAGAAGGAGCGCTTGTATGTTTTCTCTTTCCGGAACCTACGAGGTTTCAGGAGTAGCTTTTTTGTGCTTCTATTGGACCTCGAACCTCCTGAGATAGACAACTTTTGAGCGAGGTAGTTGGGTGCATTGTGGTGCACGGCCGCGTGTGTCATAACTGCAATTTTTAGCTGTATTCTGGCTTCAAAAGGCAGCCATTTTAGAGACTTTAAGTCTGGGGAAATATGCGAATGTTTTCTTGAGCCAGTAATGAGTCTCGCGGCAGCGTTCAGGGAGGCTCTTAAGGGTGCTGTTGTGGATAGCGGGAGTCCGCTGAGGGCCACAATTCCGTAGTCAATTCGAGGGATGACTAGAGCTTGTACAGCAGTTTGGAAGTCTTCGGCAGGGAGGAAAGGTTTAATTTTCCTTAATGTGTTGATTTGGAAATTCGCTGCTTTTGTGGCTTTGTTAACGTGCTGCTGCATGTTGAGCTTGGCGTCGAGTGTGATGCCTAGGGATTTCGCCGAGTCCACGATGGTAGGTTGGACATTGAGTGCTGTTAGATTATTGAGCCATGTTTGGGTGGTGGAAGTTTTCGTTGGTGGTGAGATGAGTAGGAACTCTGTTTTCAGAGCATTTAGTTTGAGGTGATTATCTGCCAGCCACGATTGAGTGTTAATAAGCGTGGAGTTCAGATGTTTGATATCTTCAGGAGATTGTAGCTTTAGGTAGAGTTGTGTGTCGTCGGCGTACATATGGAATTGGACGTTGGAAGCTTGGAGCAAGGTGGCGAGCGGTTCCATGACGAGGTTGAACAGTGTGGGGGAGAGGGAGGATCCTTGTGGGACACCTAGATCTGCAGGCACAGGAGTGGATAGCACATTGTCGATCTTGAACTTCTGTGACCGATTGTGAAGGAAGGACGAAAACCACTTGAGAACAGTTCCCGAAAGACCCATTCTAGTGCTTAGCAGCTCCAGCAGGTTCTCATGTTTGACCGTGTCAAATGCAGACGAGAGGTCAAGAAGGATGAGGAGGCAGGACTCATTGCGATCAAGAATTTGGAGGGCGTCATCAATTATGTGTGTCATAGCTGTTTCCGTGCTATGTTTTGCTCGGAAGCCTGATTGATGAAGGTTGAGGAGGTCAAATTGGTCAATGTGTTTAGTTAGTTGTAGTTGGACACATTTTTCCAGTAGTTTGGCCAGGGTGGGGATATTGGTGATGGGCCGGTAGTTGTTTAGGTCAGACGGATCAGCTGTAGGTTTCTTGAGTATAGGCGTGACTTGCCCCACCTTGAGGGAGTCCGGAATGAGGCCTTGTTGCAGGGAGCTGTTGATGATTTTGGTCCAGAGAGGGAGGAGCAAGGGGATGAAGTCTTTTACCGCATTAGCAGGTAGAGGGTCTGTGAGGTGATTAGAGGGCTTCAAGGTGCAGAGCAGTTTGCGGATTGCTTCTTCCGAGTAGGTATCGAAGTACAGCCAAGATGCCTTGTTTTTAGGTTGAGTGTAAGACATTCTGGTGTTGTTGGGGAATCGACTTACATCCAAGATGAGGTCATTTCTTATGCTGTCAGTCTTTAGCTTAAAGAAAGCAGAGAAGGCTTCACAGTGTGGGGTGTCGCTTGTTGTGCTGTTTGATTGTAGGGGTTGAGTCTTTGTTTGGGTCTTGATTAGTTTGAACAGCTTTCTTGGCCTGTTTTTTGCTTGGTCCAACTGACGGCTAAAAAAGTCCGCCTTTGTGCGCTTTATTTTCCTGAAGTAGGCGTTTCTTTTGTTCTTAAGCCTTTTGAGGTGCAGTGCTGAAGGGTCCGATCTCCAGGTGCGCTCTGCCATTCGCATAGTACGCCTGTCGTCATTGAGTCTATCATCATACCAGGGGTTAGAAGTTTTGGTGGAGACTCTCTTCAGTTGAAGTGGGGCGACTTCATTGACTACTGTGTTCATAGAGTCAAGGTAGTGGTCTATCAGTGTTTGAACATCCGAGGCACCTGAAGGGGGAAGGAGGAGATTGCCGATGTGGGGAGGCAGGGTAGAGGGGTTAAGGTTCTTCATGTCCCTTTTCCATGTTTTGGATTTGATTGGTTGAGCTGGGATAGGCTTCACTTTTTCATTGATAAAGAAGGTGATAATGTGGTGGTCAGACCAGTCGCAGGGTTGAATCGCCTCCAGTTGTGTTGAGTTCTCTTTGGCAATGATGAGATCGAGTATCGAGCCTTTGTCATGTGTTGGTCTATCGCATATTTGGGTGAGGTCAAGCGCATTAAGGAAAGTTTTGAGACTATTCACCACTGTGTCTTTCTGATCGTTCCAGTGAAGATTGAAGTCACCCAGGTAGACTTGGGTTGTCTGCCGCCCGGCATTGGAGGTGATCATGTCCATGAGTTGTTGGGTGAATATGAGGTTGTCACCAGGCGGGTGATAGATGAGATGTAAAGCACACGCTTGTTTGCCCTCGCTGGTGATGTCTAGGCAGAGGAGTTCACTGGAGGGGAAGGCGGGAGGGGTGATTTTAGTAACGGAGAGGTTGCTCCTAAACAAGCATGCAATTCCCCCACCCGTCTTGCCAGGAGACCTGTCCAGCCTGATGATGTGATAATTGGGGGGGACTAGTATGTCCATAATCGGGGTAGAGGCTTCAGTAAGCCACGTTTCCGTTAGAATGGCTAGGTCCAGTTCCCTAGCTAAGACGAGATCAGCGATGTCGGATGAGTGTCTCTGGGCCGATCTGCAATTGAGTAGGATGCATTTGAGTTTGGGAGAGAGAAGGGTGGTCGAGCTTTCTAGTGTGAGGGGGACTTTTCTGAGGTTGTTAGGGACGGAACCTCTATTATTGAGTGTTGGGAGCCTCAGGGGGTTTGTAAGAATTGTGGGTATGGGGATGTGTACGTTGGATATGTGTTTTTCCGGACCAGGGCCATAAGAGCGTAGTAGAGAGCATAATTCACGGTCCGACAATGGGTTGAGGACACGCCGGGGGCGGTGGGCGTTAGTGCGAACGGGGATAGTCGGCCAGCGCGGGTGTCGTTGGAGGCGAGGGTATGTAGGGAGGGTGCGTCGTTTGTAGGGTAGGGGGATGGTGGGAGGTAGACTGAGCTGTGAGGAGAGAAGCTCTTTGATTGCGTGGACATCTTTTTTGATTTGTAGAATATCCTCTTTGACTTGCTGGAGGGTGGATAAAGTCTGGTCAGGGGGTGGATTGGGGATGGGGTTAGTGATGAGAGCCATTGGAGAATCGTTGAGTAGTGAGTTGGAGAGCAGGCAGGGTATCGAGGGGGTGGATATGCTAGCGTTGTTGGAGGGTTCTGCAGTGCTAAAGAGTGGGATGGCATTCAAAGTGGGGGCCTTTTTGTGGGCGAGGGGGGTGGGTGAAGTAGGAGAAATGGGCGGTAGGTGGGAGGCATAGGTAGTGACGTCAGTGGGAGACGGTGTCGGTGGGTAAAAGAGTGAGTGAAGGCTGAAGACAGTGGGGGAGACAGGAGTGTAGTGGGGGCTGAGGATAGGAGGTGGGAGAGAGGGGGATGCTAAGGTAAAGGAGGCGGTATGTTCTGTATCTTTTGTTGGGAGGGTGAGAGTGTCTTTGGTGGGTGTGGGGAGGGAGCTGGGGAGGGAGAGGTGTCCGCCGTGGGGGGGATGGGAGTGGGGGGTGGATAAACTCCAAATGGTGGTGTGTTCAGATGGTGGCGTGTGGGTGAGAGTTATTGTGTCAGGTGTAAGAGGCTCGTGGGTGGGAGTGGGGAGGGAGCTGGGGAGGGGGCTGGGGAGGGAGAGGGGTCTGCCGTGGGAGGGAAGGGAGGAGGGGGTGGATAAGCCCCGGGCGTTGGTGTGTTCAGATGGTGGCGTGTTGAGAGTGGGAGTTGTTAAGTCAAGTGGGAGAGGTATGGAGGGGGTGTAGGAGGGGGTACGAGGGGTCCTGTTAGAGGGGCGGCTAGTATATGAGGTGGAGACGTTTGTGACTGTTCTTGGGGAGTGTGGGGCGTTAACCGCAGGTGGGTCGTTTACTGGGGTGCTAGGGGTATAGGTGTTTGAATGTTGTCTTCAACATTCTGGTGGCCTTCCCTCCCCATGTATATGCGATCAATTTCACTGGGATACCTCTTAGCATTTTGGTAGTTAATATCATTGGTAAGGTTTGAGAGTAATAGAATAGTCGAGGTATAAGGTTCATACTATGCAGTCAAACCATGACATTTTTAACTTCCCAGTGATAAAGGTCCTTAAACAAGGTATCTAATAATGCAGGGCTATTGATATTGTACATTTTCTTTAACGTTGCTGGTATTTCATTCCCAGGTATTGCAGACTGCTTGGTCAAGGCAAATCCACAAGATCGCAATATGTAATTTAGGGTTAGTTTTGATTCTGAGACCCCGCCCCAGGCCAATAGACTTGGAATAATTTACTTTTAACCGTGAGAGGATTTTCCAAGTTCTTAGGTACTAACGGTTAAAGATACTTTGGACATTGCAATGAAGAATAAAATATCATCCACCTATAAAGTGCCTTTATAGGTTTCGGCCTCAATCTCAAACCTGGAAATTTCAGAATTCACAATTATATTTTGTACCAATGGATTCAGACTATCAGCCCCACAAACATTTTCGGTTTCTTTTTAAAAGGAAAACTACCTCACGATTTCAATCTGCCAGATGCTGAATTGAAAATTGCATCTACGTCTGAAACTGTAGAGTGAACATTCAAGGTGGCTTATAGAAGTGCCCAGAAGCAGTTTGTAACATATTAAATCTGCATCAAGGGTTTCACAAACTAGAAAAATCTCAGCTGGTGGACATGGACATGGACATTCCTGTGGTCTCAGCACATAGCAAAGAATATGCAAAACTCTTAAGAAAGTTAATTTTGTAAACGTGAGATTTTACAACAAAGGACCTTGGAAGGAGCAGAAAGTGGTAATGAGGATGCATGGACAAGTAGGCGTACCTATTTAAAAATGATAAAAGATATAAATGGTTAATTTCCTAAAGTAACTCGAAAAAAGGATTTCTATAATCAGTCTGATTTATGATCTTGAACCACAAGAACTTTTCATTCAAATTATTTTCTAAAAAAAGTTTAAAGAAAAGCCAGTGCAAGCATTGCTTTGACTTGATCATCTCCTTGAAACATCCCCCGTTCTTTTGGTTCATGTTTTTACCCAGTCTTTTTCATTTCTGTTTAATGTATAAAAAAAAGAAACTAACTTACCTGCAACTATCGTTCTGTAGCTTGCTTCAGTTATAGATTTACATGCTATACACATTTCTGCCACCTACGTGTGTGTCTGGGAAATTACACATTTATTGTGACATTTTTAGTTCGGTTTCAGGAATGACTCAAATGACTCATTCCTGCGTGTCCCTAAAACCTACAATGCATTAGGACACAGACGCCACATCTAATTGCTCCCTCCCCAGCATGTTGCAAGTTACCATTACATAAAGTATATGTGGGAGGGCAACTGACATTCTACAGTGAAAAAGCTGCAAAACAGTTATAGCCAAGTAATATTTTAACCTGCAGCATGTATTCTACTGTATGTTCACATGCTTTGCATTTACTATAAAGCAGTACCCTCAATTTCCTGAAACTAGAGTGAGGAAGTGGGGAAATCACAGGGCGAATGTGTTTTTTGACGGTACTGACAGAATTTCATCTTACCCAGCAGAGCCTCTCTTCCAGATTGAATTTCATACCGTCTCATGTGAATGTGCGTGGAGGACCAAACATCCTCTTGGCCAATGTGGGTAAGGGATACATTACCCATAAAATCCCTGGTGGAGAATTTTTGAGCATCGAGGATGTGGTCTTGGGTGATGACGGGAGTGGGTAATTGGCAGGTTTACCAAATTACAATTAATCTCGCTAGGAATAACTTGGCTATGAGTTTCTAATGATATCGCAGGGCAAAACTATTAGCTAGAGTATCAGATCACGAGGGAAAAGGAAGAAAGGGGTTTGCATGATCATTTGACAGCTCTTTTTGCATCCCGTCATTCGCGATTGCTCTGTTGTGGATACAGCATTTTTTTATATGAAAAGATGATACAATAATCTGATATATATGGGTGTGCCTACTACCACTCTAGATGGTATTTATTTACTTAATTGGAGATAAGTGTAATCTATGAGAAGGGTTAGTAACTAAGTGACCCATCATGACAAGATGATGGTGTAAAGGAAAGACTAGCTTGCAAGTAAACTCCATGAAACAAGAATATATGGACTACATGGGATGATCTAAAAGTCCTGTAAGGAGCAAAACTAGATCCAGGGCTGGAATTGTTGCTGAACGGGCGACATATTCAGATCTTTCCAGAAGGGTTTTACCGACTGCAAGTTTAATATGGGCATGTGTTTCCCCCTATTTTGCCACAGATACCTAATGACTAAGGATACATGTGTGAACTAACCTTATGTTTTAGTGCTAATGGAAACTGAATACTACATTGAATAGTGGTTCATAATGGGTTTTTGTGGAGTGAAGTGGTAAGCATAATATTCTGCTGCGTACAGTATGTCTACTATAGGGCTTTGTGCCTTTTCTAGGATCATCATACATTGTGGATTCAAGATAAACCTCCGGTGCCATATAACAAAGCTCAGGGGCTGTGTATCAGGGTTATACCCTTGATTCGTCTTGGTTGAATGAATTACGATGAAGAGGCTCCATGACAGTGGAAAACATGACTGCTGACAACATGGGAGAAGAGTACATCAGTGCTAGATAGATTACTTTCATTCCCATGCCATCTATGTGGTAGAATTGTTGTTTCTTCAACCACACTCCTTGAAAATATAGATCTTGTAGGCGGGCTGCCCATTCTGTTAGGGATGCATCCTTAACAATGGCCTCGGTTGGTAAGTCCTAACAAAGAGGCCTACTCTTCATTAGATTTAGCACTTTGCACCCCCATTTCAGTGGTTCCTTGTCTTGGGAAGATAGGGCAAGCTTGTCTTTACAAACGTCTTTCTACTGAGACAACTGATCTTCCATATAAATCTGCAGGGGTCTCAAGTGAAGCGGAGCATTGGGTATACGGAATATGCACACCATCATTGATCCTAGAGGGAACAAGACCTGACATGCGGTTAGAAACTGGGTTTGCATCAGCCGGTGATATTTCTTTAAAATGGTAGATATTCTGTCCACGGAAACATACAGTTCTCACTTTATTGTGTTATAAGTGTTGCACGTATGTAGTTGAGAACTGGCACAGGGATCCAGGTTGACTTGATGTGCAGACCTAAACAGCCTTAAAAAAAGTATTTAAAAAAGGAAACGGGCAAAGAGGGTTGAAGCCTTGCTTTGCTTGTTCCACTTTATCAACAAGCCATCTAGGTAATAGTAAACATACACCGTTTTGCTGTGCAAATGAGTGCAACAGCCATACACTTTTTAAGAATGTCCTAGGAGCAGATTTCTCATCATAGGACCTTGTATTGATAAAAGTGCGTTGCCTACAATGAACCAGAGCAACTTCCTGTGTTTCACAGCTATCAGAATGTGAAAATAAGCACCATGAAGAGTCTCGCACAACACATCAAGTTTCTTTATGAGCTGTGGATATATCTGGTGCAAAGCCAGCATTCTGAAGTTTTGTCTCTTGATCCATTTGTTGGCCTACCTCAAGACCAAAATGAGGCTGAATTCTTGCTTTGGGCCCCACACAATAGTTTGAGTAGATGCTTTTTCCTCGCCGATATTGAGGAATAGGCTCTATTGCTAACCGTAGTTTGTATTACAGCGCTGGTTTCAGAGGGAATAATGGAGGAGGTTTGAATTGAAGAGCGTAGTTTTTCTCTATTATTTGCAAGACCCATTTGTCAGTAGTTATTGATATCTGGTCTCAGGCTGCCTCTGCAGTCTCTGCACTTGTACTGAGACCAGTAGGACCATTTATTTTCCTCCAATCCTTCAGCATTTTTTTTTTTTTTTTTTAACAATCTTTTATTTTGTTTCGAGGAAGGAATATTGGTTAATCAGTTACATACATCCAATCGGTATACAGTACAGTTCGTACAAGTTAGCAACGTAGTAAATTACGGGCTACAATCTTCCAACTAAGACAGTAATTCTTTTCCGGCAGTAGGTCTTTTTGAGCCCCTGATATGGAACATCGCTCCCTTTTAAAGTGTATTCCCCTGATGACCCTTCCTCCCAACCCCAGGATGGCTGCATTTCTTACCATTTAACCCCTTAACAATAAACTCCCCAACAATCCCTCCCATCCCCGTGTCATCATCACCCTTTGCTCTCCCTCGCAATGTGACATAACCTGTGTCGTCATTTGCATTGCAGTAGAAAGGCCAGTGTAGTGTCTCCCAAGTTGCCTTGCCATGTCCCCGAGGCCTTCGCCCCGCAGCCGTTCAGTCACTCCTCCTCCCCCTCTGAGTCTGAGTCCTCTTCCTCTGGTAAGGGCTCACAGAGTTCCCCTCTGTATTTGTTCCACGCCGCCCACACCTTATTCCATTTTCGGGGCGCTGCTCGAATCACATAGACCGCTCTTTCCGTCACCATTAGGATGTCCATGTTTTTAGCCCATCTATTAGCGGTGGGCACTTCCGGCGCCCCCCATTTCTGCGCTATGTCTCGTTTTGCTACTGTCATTGCCAGTGACGCCCATATCAGCTGATATCTACCCAGATCGTTTGGGTCCCAGATGTTTAGAAGGCACTTACGTGGTTCGGGCAGAATGGAAAGGTTGAGGGCCTGGGAGATGGAACGGAGCACTTGTCTCCAAAATTCGCGTATCTGCGGGCATTCCCATAGTGTGTGGAACAGTGTTCCTTCCTCCCCGCATCCTCGCAAACAGAAGGGGTGTGGTGCTCTGTGTATTTTGTGTAGCAGTGTCCTGGTGTAATATATGCGGTGCAGTATTTTAAGTTGTACCAGTCTGAACTTACTAGAGATTCCCACCTCTTTTGGGGAGGCCAGGGCCTCGTTCCATTCAGATTCGTCCGTCTCACCTAGTTCCCCCTCCCATTTACCCCTAAGTTTTAGCGTCGGGTCCTTAAGATTGTTGATTAGCTTTTTGTATGTAAAGGAGGTGGCGCTGTGGAGCATGTATTCCGTTAGCAGTCTGTCTTCCAAAGGAGAGGATTCCGGCAGTGTGGTGCCGGCAGGGATTGCCTGCAGCAATGCATGCCTGATTTGGACATACCTAAATGTTTCTGTGGGTCCAAGGTGATATTGTCGCTGCAGTTGAGGAAACGATATTACCGTGTCGGTATCCCAGAGGTCTCCTATTGTAGAGATACCTATTGAATCCCACCGTTCAAACCCTTTACAGCCCCTCAGGTTCCCCAATACCTTCGTATCCCACAAGGGCGTCATTTTAGTGAGGCGGCCTGCCCATCCCAGACGGGCCTGTGCAACATGCCATAGCGCTGCCGTATGTTTGGTCGGGCCGGTCAGGACCTTCAGTTTCGATTTATTGTAAAGCACGGACAGCATACAGTCCGTCCCAAGTTGTGACCAGTCTGCCCGAAAGGCCGGGTCGTCCTTCGGGGCATGGATCCAACTGTTTACAATCTTAAGTTGTGCCGCCCAGTAGTATAGCTGAATGTTGGGGAGCGCTATACCTCCCTCGTACCAGCTCTTTACCAGCTTGTCGTACGCTATACGCGCCGGGCCTGTGTTCCAGAGAAGGACAGTGACCAGCGCCACAATCTGTTGGAAGTAACGTTGTGGTACCCTATATGGAGTATTTTCCAGGACGTAGAGGAGTCTTGGGAGGGCCATCATCTTGTATAACGCGGCCCTGCCCAATAAGGTCAGGGGAAGGGTCGCCCAATGTTGAACATCTGCTCGCAGACGATCAATGGGTGGTTTTAGGTTATTAACAAAAAAGTTCGCTTCTCCACTCGCGACAACAATGCCTAGGTACTTGAAAGAGTCCGACGACGTAAGCGTAGGATAGTTCCCCCGCAGCCGCGGCTCCGGGCCTTTTAACGTGTAAATGGTGGATTTCGACCAGTTGAGAGTGTATCCCGACGCCCGCCCATGCGCGTCACAGAGGTCTAGTAGGGCCGGGATGCCGGTCTCGGGTGCGGTCATATATATGAGCATATCATCCGCGTACAGCGAGACCTTGTCTTCCCATCCCTCCTCCCATTTAATGCCCGTGAAGAGCGTTGTTGACCTGATTTGAATGGCCAATGGTTCAAGCACCAGCGCGAAGAGCAGGGGGGATAGAGGGCAGCCCTGCCTGGTTCCTCTGCCCAGGGGGAATCTCCGTGACGTGTGACCATTTGCCACCACTTGTGCAACGGGCTTCGTATATAGTAAGCGTATCCATGATATGTACTTCGGCCCAAAGCCCATGCGTTCCAGTACCGCGAAGAGGTATTCCCACTCTACTAAGTCGAATGCCATTTTGGCGTCGAGAGAGAGAATCACCGCCTGCTCCGTAAGAAGGTGCGAACGGGCCAGCACACCATGGACCCTTCTGAGATTCAGTGCAGTGCTCCGGTGGGGCATAAAGCCCGATTGATCAGGGTGGATTAGGGCACTGAGATGGGGTAGCAGGCGGGTGGCTAGGAGTTTAGCCAGAATTTTGGCCTCTACGTTCAGTAACGATATCGGGCGGTACGATGTGCACGCCGTCGGCGGTTTCCCGGGCTTGGGTATTGCTACAATCGTGGCCGTGCGCTGGTCTAGCGGCAGCTCCAGTTTGTCCCTACTCTCTAAATACATGTCCAGTAGTGGGGCACCGAGGTCAGCAGCCATGGTCTTGTACCACTCTATCGGTATCCCATTAGGGCCCAGAGCCTTACCCGATTGTAGCGCCTGGATTGCCAGTTGGATTTCTTCCTCCGTTGGGTCCAGCTCCAGGATGTCACTATCCTCTTGTGTGATGCTGGGGATGGCAATGTCTGTGAGTGTCGCTTCCGCAAGTTGTCGTGTGACCCTCCCTTTTGGTGTATAGATCGCCTGATAGTGTCTTGCTAATTCGCCCACTATTTCTTCAGGATGTACCAATATCCGCCCATCTTCTGTGGTGATCTTATGAATGCCTCGTATCCCATTCCCTCTCTTGTCCAGCCATGCCAACATACGACCCGCTTTGTCACCCACATCGTAGATTCTATGTCTGGTGTTGGCGATGTTACCCTTTTCTGTTGTTGTGAGGTGAGTTAGGTATTGTCGCTGCCGAAGCATGAGGGTATGTGTTGCTGACGGGGAGGGGTCTGCCATATGAGCGTTATTGGCTGAGGCAAGTGCAAGTTCCAGGTCTATGAGTTCCTTCCGTGAGTCCCTTTTGTGTCCCGTAATTGCCGCAATGGCCGCCCCCCTGAGGACAGTCTTGTATGCCTCCCACAAGGTGGAGGGCGATTCTACTGTGCCCGTGTTTTCAGCAAAATACAATGACGTCACCAGTTTGAGTTTTTTCCGAATCTTGGGGATTTTCAAGAAATTGGGATAGATCGGGTAGAGCCGAGCATTCCGATTCTCTCCAGTGGTCAGCGATAGGACAACGGGAGAGTGATCTGAGACCCCCCTGGGAAGTGTGTCCACTGCCTCGAACATGTCAAGTCCCAACCCCAGTGTCATGAAGTAGTCTATGCGAGATAAGCTATTGTGTACCGCTGAGTAGTAAGTGTAATGGGTGTTCTCAGCGTGAAGCTGCCGCCCGAGGTCCACTAGGCCTAGGGCTTCTGCGAATTCGCACAGTGGCGTAGCACCACGCAGTCGGGTTCTGGAGGGAAAAGTGTCCTTAAGGGGATCCATGACTGCGTTAAAGTCCCCCCCCACAATCGCGCCACCACCAGGGAGATCAAGAAGGAACTTACCCAGCGCCGGCAGGGCCACAGAGTGCAGGGCTGGTGGAACATATACTGAAATCACGTTTAGGGCCCTGCCCTCCCACTGCCCATGGATCGCGGCAAAGCGGCCCTGATCGTCCGTCACACGGCGGGACACCATAAAGGGGGAAGAACGTCTAACCAGTATGCCTGTCCCCCTGGATCCAGTAGTAAATTCGGCGTGGACCGCCATCGTGTATCCACGTCTGTCTAGTGCTTTGCATGTGGATCCCGTGAGGTGGGTTTCTTGCAGGAGGACTACATCCGGGTTCTGCCGCTTTATAGCCTGGAGTACCAAGCCTCTCTTGATTTTGTCACCCAGACCCCGGACATTCCATGTCATTATGCGTAGCGGGGGAGCCCTCCCAGCTATGGAGTGGCCCTCGGGGGGCTTGTGATTAAGCGGCCTGGTCATTAGATTGGTAAGGGAGTCTAACACATAGTGCGTGTTGTGACCCAACCCCTGCATCGATTAGTGTCGTACTGCGTAGGAGACATGCAGGTGTCAGGGTGATATCAGAATGTAGGTGGTGAATGATGACTACAAACAAGAGCAAACATTTCAACATATAAACTTCAATCCCATCCCCCCTCCCTGCTACCCTGCTCCACGGACAAAACCCCGCCCGCTTCCCCAACTGTGCAGAGTGCTTCATCCCTCCCTCAAACATCTTACTTGCTCGTAGGGTTGGTGAGTCCCCTCTGGGCATTGCCTGTGCCCACCCTACTCAGCCACGTCCGAGCCACAGTCCCGCGGCCCACACAACTCCAATAATGCGTACAGTTCAATGCTACACCGGAGTCAATCGCCCAGAGGCCAGCGGATCCCTCTCGAGGTCCGATTCTAATTCCGCCCCTTCTTCTCGGCTTGGCGAGTGGGAGGATTGATGTGGTGGTGTTCGCGTCGTTTGATGTCCCTGGCGGTCTCGTTGTGAGCGGTGCCGTTGCCCCGCCGGTCTCCAGCCCTCCAGCCATTCCTGAGCCACCTCCGGGGTATCAAAAAACCAGGTCTTCCCCTCGGCCACTATCCGTATTTTTAGCTGGGAATATCATGGAGTATGGCAGTTCTCTGTCGCGCAGTGCCTTCTTGACCTCCGTGAAGGACTTACGTCGCCTGGCCACCTCTGCTGTGTAGTCTGGGAAGAATGCTAATGTTGCGTTATGAACGCGCACTGGTGGTGAATTCCTCGCAGCCTGTAATATAGCATCCCTGTCTCTGAAATTGAAGAGCCGGGCTAACACTGGCCTCGGGGCCGCCCCCGTCTTTGGTGGGCCTCCCGAACCTCTATGTGCTCTCTCCACCGAGAAAAAATGCGACAGGCCTTTGGGCTGGAGTTTGCTCTTGATGAGGTCTTCCACATAGAGGTCCATGGCCCCCTTCCCCTCTGTCTCCGGAAGCCCAAGGATGCGCACATTGTTACGGCGTGATCGCCCTTCCTGGTCGTCCAGCTTGTCATGCAGGAGCTTGGTGACTTTCTGCATCTTTTCCATGGCCAATTGGAGCTCCGAGGTGTCCTCCACGAGTGATTTTGTGACCACCTCCACCTGTGTCACTCTCTCCGCCATTTTGCGAAAGTCTGCTCGCAGCAGAGACACCTCTGAGGAGATGGCACCCACTGTAGTTTTCACTTCCGTGAGAGTTTTCATGACGTCTTCCAGCGTTATTTTCGTCGGTTTGTCTGCTTCCTGGGTATGGCCCGCAGAGGGTCGCCCTGTAGCTTGCTGTTGCCCCTGATGTCCGTAGGCGAATTTATCCAGCTTGGCCTGCGTGGATCCGCTCCTAAGGCCTTTTCCCGCCATGGTGCTGGGATCCTCGAGTAACAGAAATATGTCTCAGGTGACCGCAGCCTGCGAGTCTATGAAGTTCCCCGGCAGGTGGTGGCAGCCGGATAATGATTGGCCTTCCCGGTTGTGCGCGTGGGGGCCTAGGAGCCACCGACGCGGTCCGAGTCTTCGTCTCCAGTAGTCCTTCTGCGGGACGGGGCGGTCACTGTGGTCCCCCCCTTGCTCGCCTGCACTGCACTGGCCCGGGCCGGTGGCCCCTCTCGCTTACCGGTTAGGCCGCTGTACGTTGGGATATTGCCGTTGTGGCGACTTCGCCGACTCCGCTGATGTCGTCTAGTCGGTCGCAGGCCTGGGGGGGGGGGTTTTCCACGCTCCCGCGGATATGCCCGGCAGTTCGCCGTCCCCCCGGGGCACCGTCGAGCCGGCGTCAGTGCTGGGACAGTATTCGAGTCCACTGTTCCCCGTCTCCCCGGCGATGACTGGTGTTGCCCCCCGCAGTGTTGTGCTGCCAGGTGAGTACTCGCGGGGAGGGGGAAAGCGGGGGACAGAGGTGCTTCAGGCGACTTAGTACGCCGCTTCTATGCCGCGTGGGCTAGGCTGTGTCTGGTCCGAGCTCCGCGCTGTCCAGGTCCCACCAGGAGATCGTGGTAATACTGGAGGAGTCAGCCAGGGGTATCAGGCTTATTTGTATTGGCATGGGAGGCGCCGGGGCGCGTCCCCTTCTGTTGACCGGCCCCGTCGCACTTCCGGCGGGGTCCGGGTGTCACGCAAGGCCGGTGCTTCTTCTCCGGTTGTAGGCCCCAACACGTCACACGGTGCAGCTCCGGCTCCGGTGCCTCGATCTTCTCGAAACTTGGACCGGAGGCGCCGCTCGGGCCCCGGACTCGAACGCCGCCGCTTCAGGCGTGCGTGGTGACGGATATCTGCGACGGATAGTTGAAAAGGCTGCAATGCCCTCGGGAGCTCTCACACTAGGCGGCCGCCATGCTTGGCTGCTAGCCACGCCCCCCAATCCTTCAGCATTTAAGGTCTCTGCGTCTTTTGTCATATGCTCCATTTCATCATCTGTGTCAAGTGTCTGAAGTGGTGAAGGAGGGGTCTGCCTCTTTCTCTCCCTAGATCACCCTCTATGGGAGCCCTCACCACGAGAGTGCTCAGACAAGTAAAGGGATTTCCCTTCCTCGCTTGCTTTCTTTGCTTCTTCTGCTTTTGCGCCATTCGGTCTTCTAATTTTATCTGAGGCCAATGACATCAAGATCTTTTAGAGCTTTTTGGCATTTTAGAACAGGACTTCCATTCTTTGAAAGAATGGGTTGCTGGTAGATAGATTTAATTTACTGCATCAATAAGCACAAAGTGTCTTTATCCTATTGAAAGTTTTGTTTCCTGGAGGAGGCTGGGGCAGCTGTGGCTAGAGTCTAATGAATCATTGGCAGCTATCCTCCTAGGGTTAAAAGAGGAGATTAAAACCCAGTGGCTTTAAAAAACACAACAAAAAAAACAGTTTGTTTTTGGGTGGCGCTCCTCTGCCTCAGTTAAAAGCAAGTTCGAGGTATCTGATACTAATCAGTTGGGAATTCAAGCTTCCTATTCTGCTTTGGCCCAGAAACTAGATGAAGTGGCTGCTTGGACCAGAGCATTAGAGGAGGAGGTTGTCCTGATTAAACAGGATGTCAGGAAAAACACTACCGGGATACGTATGCGGACTAAACAAAATCAAGGTCTGAGGGAGGACCGCTAAAGGGTTGAGAGTCACTCCTGGAGGAACAACCTCCGATTCTTAAATATACCAGAGGCGAAGGTGCCGACAAATTATTTCCTAATTGCCCTACTACGAGATACCGTTTTTAAGGACAGGCCAGACATCAACCTTAAGCAGGAAATATAGAGAGCACACAGGGATCCTTTTAAAAGGAATTTGCAATGTCAGAAACCAAGGAAGATCTTGGTAAATTTCCTCATCTGCAGTGAAAGAGGCCATTTTGGGTATTGTCTGAAGTGTGGGCCCTTCACCACTAAAGGTTTCCCCTTAGTCATCAGGTCTGTAGTGCAAGGCAACAGACCAGCATCCGTGGGAGCTTGATAGGAGAATAGAAGAGTTCCATAAGCTGGGAGCGAAAGTACAACTAAAATTACCGGCAATGCTGTGCATAATGTGGAAACAATCAGAAGTTCAACTACCATGCCTTAGAGGACGTAGATACGTTGATTGGTTCGATCAAAAGGGAGAGAAATTTTGGAATCTCAAAAGTCTGTGCTTCCGGTGGCCCGGGTTGGCATAGGAAAAAAATAAAAAGGAAAAATGGAGAACATGTTACAGGACCTGGGGTTGGTTAACATGTGGAGACACTTAAAGGGCCAGACGAGAGGGTATACATTCCACATAAAAGTATTTTCATTTTTCAAAGCTTGACTAACTGTCAATAGAGCCCTAGCTAGAAAAAAAAACAGGTCAAACATCCATCTATCGGGGCACATCTCTGATCCTCAGCCGTTACCATGCCCGACTCTGACATATTGTTTGGGGTCAAGGACAACCATTTTTCATGGGTATTTTGTCCCTGGAACAAGTAGGCCCACCCCGTGCAGCACATACCCTTTGGCTGTCAGTTTACAGAACCATATTATGGATCAGGGAAGGGCATTGTCTGCAGTTCAGGTAAAATTTGTGTGCATATGTCAATGTTGTTCGAACTTGTATTTATGGTTCATTAATAGAAAGCCTTTCTTATTAGGGTACAGGCTCCAAGGAAACGGGTTAGCCCGGACAACACTACTGACAGGCGTTACAGTGTAAAAATGTTGCACAGGTTTGCAAAGTTTAACAATATGAGTCTACATACAAAGCGTGCCAGAATGCTCTCTAATTAGGTGCAAATCTCTGCCGAAGCTTGAAAGCAAGACTGATGATCCTTCGCTTTCAAAATAAAAGGTTCACAAAAAAATGCAACTACCAAAAAAATACAGTGAAATTGTTGATAACATTTCTTTGAAGCATCATTTAATAAAATGTGTTGATGCATGCTAGTATTTCCGAAAAATATTCATAATGAACATTAGTGCAACCAGTTTCTACAAGATAATGGGAAACATGAAAATAAACAAGCATTGGCAAAGCCAATAGATCCGATATTGGTAGCCTTTTGGTTTTGTCAATGCATGTCTTATTTTGATATGGTTTTTGTAAAACTTTATGGGAGCTGCCAAGCCCTCACCATTATAAAAAACACTGGCAATAAGCAATAATATTTCTTTGTCTCAAAAAGCACACATTGCCACCGTAGTTCCTAGCACTGAACAAAACTACTTTGTATGCCGATATGCTCCTTGTGAAAGAGCAGAAGCCAGTCGATGGATAGATAGATAAAGAGATAGAATGTTTATAAAAAATGAAATGTGTTGGTTAACTCCACACCTAATCGGGGCCTAATTCTTAAAGAAAGTCACAAAATTGTACCCTTTGTATATGTCCTTGCAAGAGTGCAGATTTACTGGTGCCATGAATCCACAAATGTATACAGAAGTTAGCCAGGAAATCGTACTCCTAGAAAATATTTGTTTACTGCTTTTTAGCACGCACAAATATGCATGTGTAGATTTGATCATGTGAAAATCTGTTGAGCTTTTACAAGTTTACTTTCCCTCCAACCACTTTTTCCCCCAACCCTGGAAGAAGTTTAACTTCTGCAGTTATCAGGAGTAAATTCCAACCTTTTTCAGTGCAGGAAAAGATTAGAGAAGAGCGGTTGAAAACCCCAAAAACATGCTAGTGGTTTGGTTGGTTTGCACAGACTCAAAAGGGCATTCCAACCCTGGAAATATTGCTGAACGCTACCTCCAGCCACAGTATGTAGATCAGTGGAAAGGAGGCAAAATAAGGAAACTGCTAGAATTCAACCCCTACAATAGTATGAGCCCTGGCATAATCAGAAAGGCTAATACCAGGGCCTTTATATAATGAGATTGCTGCCATAGGCACCAAAGGGACAAGTGGATTTTTTTTACGAGGATAAGTAGATTTATGAAGCTACCTGTCCCATGGACAAGTAGATATTTTAATAAATTTCACACCCCTGTACTTTGATGTTCAGGATGCAGCCTGAACTCAAGATGGACATTAAATCGTATTTGGATGTTGGAGTGGCATTTGTCTTGAAAAAAGACAGTGCTGATATTTTTCTTGACAACACCGGTTCATCTCCGATGCTATAATTTGGCACACTTTTAAAAAGCTTTTATACAGGGGATTCTGCAGAGTCAAGCACCTTTTAAAAGCAAGTCGGAGAGGGCGGAAGTGGCTAGATTGGAGCAAGAAGTCAGGGCATTAGAGGCTGTCTTGCAGACACAAAGTTTCCCGCTGGGCAGGGAACGAGCATTGAAGAAGCTGGAAGAGGCACAGCTAAACTTCAAAATCAAGCTTGATATTAAATGCAGGAAAAGGTGGCAGACCAGGTGTATGAATAATTTTGAGTATGGGGAACAATCGGAGCACTTCTGGCATGGAAGGCAGAGAGGTCCAGGAATACCATTAAGGAGCTGGTTATCAACTACCAGGGAGACATTTCCAATAAGGCAGGGAAAATGCGGGAGCACCTCGTCACTCCGCTTTTGGATACTGTATACAGAAGAGGTATATTAGGGCTTGGAGAGGGACGTTCTCCAGCTTGTAGTGCCAGGCAAGGAATGCCTGGAGGCGCAGATTACAGAGGAGGAAATCTTGGAGCACTGATCACATATCAAGAATGAGAAGGCGGCAGGCACAAACGCCATTTCCTCAGAGGTTTACAAGCTCCTGAAAGTAGAGATCTCACCAGTGTGGGTGAAATTGTTTAATTCAATCTATCTGGGGAATGCTCAGATTCCCGACTTGTGGAAAGAAGCCACATTAGTTTTGATCTTAAAGCCAGTCAGAGACCCCGGGAAGGATGACTCCTATCAGCCAATTTCGTTATTGAATGCAGATTACAGAAGGCTGTCTAAGATGCCCCTCAGTTAATTGTTTTTACCAAAGCAATAGATTCAGGAGCTCACTCAGCAGCTGATCGATCTATTGACCTGGCCACCACCTGTTCGATAGCCTTGGTCACAATAGACGCTGCCAAGACCTTCAGCGGAGTATGCTGGGCCTACTTATGGGAGGTTTTGGCAGTATTGGGGTTCAGTTCTTGTTTCGACTCTTCTGAAAGTCTGTATGAGAATTCATCGGCCTGAAATGTGTTCCATGGTTCACTGACCAAGAGTTTTGGAATTTGCAGGGGCATGAGATAGTGTTGGACCGGGAATCCTCTGCTCTGATGTATACATTGAACCATTTGCTCAGCTACATAGAAGGGATGCACAGGTAATCCCTTTCCATTCCCTCCGTATAACAGCAACAAGCTAGAACTTTATGCTGATGATCTCAGTTTATACATCAGTCACGGTTCGGACTGTTCCCAGGGTAAAAAGACTGGCGGAGATGTTTGGGGCCCTATCGGACTATTTAGTGAACAGCTTCAAGTCAGAGTACATGTGTTGGAATGGCACTAATTGGGTAGGGGAGACTAAGACTGTGAATAGATACTAGGGTGTCTCAATAGCCCATCCCTTGGAGGCTGCCCAGTTGTATAACAGAAAGGGTGGCGAAGGAGGGGAGTGTGTTACTTGCCAGATGGAGAAGCTTGCCACTGACGATCTATGGGCAAGTGAATTTGATTAAAATGTTGATACTCCAAGCTGAAGTACCTTTTTAATTGTATCCCACTTACATTCCCAAGAAAAATAATTAGTTTTATATGGGCCTCACATGGGGCTATGCTAACTTGGAAAAACAATGAGGTGTTGGTTGTTGAAAGGGGGCCTAGCTATTCAGGACCTGATATCGTACTGGGTGGCTTTTCAATAAAAACATTTTAGGACTTTGTTATGAATCCGGGGCAGTTCAACTTAGGGGAGTAAACTTAGCATGGATTCACAGGTTTCCTATACAAGTTTGGGGCCCCGAAATTCTTTTAAAAAGTCAGGTTAAAAGTCTTAAAAGGCTGCATTATAATTATGATTCAGAGGCAGAAAGACCTTGGGGCATCAGGTATTTTTCAAGCTTCTCACCAATTTGAGACTCTCCGGGTACCCTAAAATGCCCTCTGGATAGGCTGAGGCTCCCCTGAGGAAGACTGGGATAGTTACTCGGTGGGAGAGACTACTACCGTGGCAAGTCCTAAAGGTCATAACTGGGGGCTCGCTGCCGAGATTTAAATACCTGCGACTCTCTTGGTTTGCAAGTGCCAACATGGAGATGGGGGCAGAGGGGCTGGGAAGATGATACTAATGCAGGATGTGAGGCCCACGAGTAAAGAGGATGCCATCTGGTATTGGAAATTCCAGGATGCCAAGAATAGAACAATTGTGGCACTGCAGATGGTATTGGAGTAGACAATCCCATGGCCCGAGTTCCAACCTTTATGGCATTCATCTTTGAAGCTGTTGTTCACCATGGTTGAACCAGCTAATCTGAAGCAAAACTACTACTTCACCCTCAACAGAATATTTTGGACCTCCAAAAGATTGCAAGATTTGTGCAAAATCCGTCAATGTGGTCATTTTTAAGCAAATGGTGAACATATGCTTTCTTCCTGCCTTACGATCAGCAGGTATTGGGAGTCTGTAGGTGATATCATTGCAGAAATCTTGGATGTCAAAATTAAATTGAGTTCTGCGCTGGTTCTATTGGGGGTTGATATGGCATCACGCAGCCTGTAGGGGAAATCACAGTGGGGCTTGTTTTAGCTCCTACTTCTCGCTAGAAGGGAGATCTCCAAACTGTGGACAAACCCTTCACCTCTGCCTCCAACAGACTGGTTAAAAGGTACACTGGACTTGGCATCTAGATGTGGAAAGCAATCCTGGTGGGACGAAAAGGTTATGGGCTGAGTTCTCCAGGTAGAGTGGTATGTAGGAACCGGTAAATCGAGTGGCCTCATGATTACACCTACGCACTGTTATGGAGAAGGGTGTTTCTGCCCAGGTCAGTGCAGTGGGTCCATCGCAAATGCAGTAGGCTGGGGGTCAGATACCAATGGTAAGACAGCCTGAGTTTGCAGAAACCAAGGTAATACGAGCACCAAAGTAAAGTTTCCATCACACTTCAGAAGTCCAAAAACAATGTGCTTCATTTTGCTTCCTGAAGTGCTGAATGTGTTCAGTTCACATTTTCAAGTATCTACATTTTACTTTGTTACACAAAACATGACATCCCACAGCTTTTCCTTCTCCCTGTACTGCAGAACTCTACTTTTCTATCTCTGGCAGCAGATTTTGTCAACCCTAATGCCCGTGTTAAACAAGCATTGGCAAATCCAATAAGTTTCGGCAACCCGAGAGCTACAGGTGTTGGCAATGTTAATGTAATTGTGTACGGAGCTGGGGCTAGTTTTATTGATATACAGATTCTCAGCTGAAAAACGGTCCCGTAGGTGGTGTGGACGGTTATGTCACCACTGTGCATCGCATTGCACTCATCAGTGTTATTGTTATAAAGCCAGCACTTTAGTTGTTTCACAACCCTGCTTTGGAGTCTTTCTTCCATGTGCATGTCCCAGCTAATTTTATGGCAGACATGGAGCGGTTCACTTTTGCTTTGCAGGATTTGTTCTAGTGCACCTACTGCAGGAACATCCTTAGCACTGGAAGAGTTTGTTGTAAAGCGTGCATAGAAAATGTCACTTAAGTTGTACATTAGTGGCTGAGTGCTACTCCTGCATGCATCCCGCCATCCATAATCTATTAGCATTCTCTTCGTTTACAGTTTTGCATAATTCAAAAGGCTTCGAAAAGTGGTCATTCCACACGTTCCAGGATCTTAGTGTTTTTGATGCACAGCTTCCTGTATCTAGGCACGCTTCCTTCACAGACGCCATTTCTGCAAATTATTAAATTAAATTGTGCGCAGGGAGTATGTCAGTCATTGAGTTAAGTGAGCCGCGTTCATTAAACAATTTGTTAAATAATGTATTCCAATCAACTAGCTTTTCTATCGCCTGTTGTGTGTTCTAGTAAATGAAAGCTGGGGAACATTTGCCACGAGTGCTCATGCACAAGGCAGGCAGGGACGGGCAGGTGGAAAGGTCAACCAGCGTAAAAGGGGGTGGGAGATAGGCGAGCAACACTGGAATGCAAAAACAATTTGATGAGATCAGGACAAGATTTACAGGCCTGTTTAGAGAATCACCTGGACTAAATGGAAACACGTGTTTGTGATAAGCATAATTTACAGGCCTGTTTCGAAAAAAGCTTGGAGTAAATGTAAACATGAGTGCTTGTGAAAAGCGCTATTATCAAAGAAAAAGAAGTCCTGATAACATGTCCTAAAATGGCCACTGTATATGGATATTAGCACTTGGTCCCTGCTCACAGGAAGGGCTAAACACAGGAAGAGGTATGACGCACGCATGCCATGGACAAATGGGGAGAAAGAACAGAAGAGACTATGAAGCCAGAAAATGGGAAGCCTATGCGCGGGCTGAAGCCCACAAAGTAGATACACATCTCTTTCGAGACAGTGCATGCACGGTCTAGAGCCGAGACCTAAAAATATGAGCAGCAATCTGTCAGAGGACATAGCCTGACATTGGCCTGAGGCTCAGCTGATGTGACAAGATGAATACATAATTTAAAGGCTTCTTTATTTATTGCTTGGACATTTGAAACCCGAACATTGGCTTTAGAACCCACCAGTGGGACGTGACCCACAGTTTGGGATACACTGATCTAAGGGACTTTTCTCACCGATGTGCAAAAGGTCGAAAGAAGTTAAAAATAAAAAAAAGTGTTTCCTGACGATTAATCCTCATAAAATGTGGATCACAAAGCCCTCCGATCCAGTCAGAATGATCAAGGAAAAAAACTGGACTGGGGGTTACACTGCCAGTACATGATGGGGGGATAGAACCTACTGGCTTCTTGAAAGAACAGTGTGCATTATTTAGACTGGTACACTTTTAACATTACATATGCCTTTTGTTTGTTTTTACTCTTTGATGGAGGAAGGTTGAAAGGTCATGTTCTAAGGGTGTATTCTTTTTTTATTACAGCTAGGTGCCCCACTGTAAACTTTTTATTTTGTTTTTACAGTTTAAATGTATTCTTTTGAGAGTTAATATTTTCACGAAAATCAGTCAAGTTTTAAATCGTAGAGGAGACCTAATTTCTACGAAAACACCAAGTGTGCACTTCTAATTGAAGATTTTACAATACTACATTCTTGGAAGAAGTGTTCAGGGTCCCCACACCCAGGCTGGAATATCATACGTTCATGACTGAGGATCCTAAAAAGCTCTGAAAAGATAGTTTCTTTTCTAGCAGATTCAAGCAACATAGCTTAAACTCAGCGTGATGCAAGTGCCCCAGACAAAGGCTGCTAAAAAGCTATAACAATTGTTGGAAACAATAATTTACATCCAAAAGAGACTGGGATGTGAGGAGAACCCCAACGGACTCCCTTCACACGCCATGTGCAGCAGATGTTTTTGGGACAGTTGCCTCGGGGGGGGGGGGGGGGGGGGAGGTCTGGCTTTCAGTGTCCTTTCACCTCACTGGTAGAAGTCTGGTTCTTTTTCAATGAGGTGGGCAGGATAATTAGATGCCAAAGTTGACTGCCTCTTGGGCTTGAACAATAGAATGCTATTGTAATGTTATAGTGGGATTCCCAGTTTGAGTACTAGGGTGATTCATGTAAGCAAATCTATAAAGTACTCACAGCTGGAGAACCCAGAAACCCTGGTCTCGTCCTTTTCAATCTAGCGCTATTCTCTAATGAAAGGGAAGAGTTTAGCATCAGGGAACTAATGTTTAAACTGAACCGTCTCTGGAGCCAGACCGTTTCTCAGAGGAAGAAGAATCTCTCCTTTCCATGCCGCTTTTTGGGGAAAAGTTTTAGCAGATTGTTCTCTTAGATGAGTTGACTGTGGGAGAAGGAACTCGCTTAGGTGTCTCCATGTATGCCTTAATCAGAAACTTGACTTCGCTCCCTGATGGTCTTTGCGTGCAGAGGCACCAGAATCACAGACTAATGCATTGAACTTGGTCAGAAATACTACCTGCAGTTGTCATGGGGACCTGAAAAGTAATCTTCTTGCAGCATCTCAGACAAGGCTTGAAACCAGAAAGCTTGGGAGAAGACATTTCACTTCGTTGCTGTGAGGAGTATAGTCTAGGAGACACAAACAAGGTCTCTGGAAACCCATGCTGAGAAGCCATGTCATGTATGGAAATGGAGCTGCGGCAGAAGCCGCACAGAGCTAGCTGGCAGTGCTGGTATACTTTTTTTTGGAGCACTTTGAAGCTTGGAACGGATAAACCTGTAAACTTTTTATTTATGTTTTGGAACTCATGACAGAGGTCCACATAAAATCATCAAACAATAATATTTATACAATTTTCAACAACTTACAAAGAACAAATCTAATATATATCCCAAAAACTTTTTAAAAAGTTAAAAATTGTACAACAAAACCTCTCATTTGGCGGATTACAGATAGCATCTAAGAAAGCAGAGGAGGAGAAGATATTTAATCTTAGGCAAGTAGGTCTCAACCATTTAAGACGGTGTTGTTTTAAGGCCGGACATACAAATAACACATGTTTAACATCCTGTTTAAAATTGTTACAAAAATTGCACATCGCTGATGAGCCATACCATTTTGACAATAGGTTATTTAAAGGGAGTAAGTCCTGCCTCAGGAGAAACAAAAAACGACATACCCCATGGGGGAGATTCCAGGAAACATAAGGTTCAGAAATCCTAATTTGATAGGAATTAATGACTGGTAGGGGACCTCTTTTTACAGTGAGGGCCTCCTTATCTATTTCAAAGCATAGGTTCCATGAGGCCAATTTTAGAGTCAGTTTTAACTGATAAGCAGATAAAGAAAAAAGTGTCAATTCATCCAATTTCAAAAGTTTAACTGCTAATCTAAAATTCTTTACAATCGAGGAGTACTCTTTTAGGGTTCCGAGAAGTTCTTTTTGGATCAAATATGTTAAGGTGCCAGGTTCACCCTTCGCCAAGCTGGAAACCCACCGTACTACCCATGGCAAGGCCCTGGACCCAAGCACTTCGTATGCCAAATTCCAGCCTAAGAGCCGCTATATTACAAGCGGTATTAACCATACACAATTTCCATAGAATTTTTCCTTCTGTGGTGTTCAGAAAACCCCATTTCCCCACTTCGAGTAATTCTATGCCATATAGTAAGGAGGCCGGGACTTTAGCTCTAAAAACCTCCAGTAGATAAGCAAAATGTCTCTGGCCAGTAGATCTATAGACGGTATTCAGACCCCTCCCATGAGCCATTGCCTTCCGAATATTATTAGCTATGTGGGCCTTATCACTTAGTGTGCTACAAATTATTTTCCCCAGAAAAATATAGGATTGAACAACTTCCAGTCCAAGGCCCCCTATATTCCAGAAAAAACTTCCGTATTTTGGCTTTTTCCTTCCTATAATGCACATGACTTTACTCTTGGATACATTTATCCTTAGATGGTGTGTCTCTGCAAATCTGTGAAGAGCTTGCAGCCGATTATTCAATCCAGTGGGGGTCAGGTCCAAAATTAGTATATCATCTGCATATAGCAGACATACTATCGGTTTGCCCCCCAAGACTGGGGCAATACTCACACTTAATGATAAAGTTTGAGGAAGATCTGATAGGTATAAGGAAAACAGTAATGGTGCCAACAGGCAACCTTGTTTTAACCCATTGGCAGACGGGATAGCTTGAGAGAGGCCTCTTTCCCCTCCCAGAAGCACTCGGCACCATGTATCGGAGTGGAGCTCCCGGACCAAGTCCAAGAGCTCAGTAGGCATATCCAGATCCAATAGTTTTCTCCACAGCAATGGACGATCTACCTTGTCAAAGGCTGTGGAGAAATCTATAAATGCTGCATATATTCTCCCTCCCCGGAGCTTGATATATTTCTCCGATAAAACTTGTAAAGCGGTCAAATTATCCATGGTGCCATGATTTTGTCGAAATCCCGTCTGCTCAAAAGGCAATACATTATTCTCCACTACCCAATCATTAATTAATTGCAAAAGGCATTTAGCAAAAACGTTGCCAATAGCATCGAGAAGGGCAATTTGTCGGTAATTTTGGGGAGCATTTCTGTCTCCCTTCTTATACAGGGGGACCAGTATGCTGCCCTTCCAGGAGGGAGGAATCATGTTATGAAAAAAAAAAATTTAAACACCGGGAAGAGAATCTTACTCCAGGTGATACTATTCTGTTTTAATACAGAAATGGGAAGCTCATCCGGGCCCATTGCTCCCGACGAACGCATGCCCTTGATGGCTAATTCAATAGTCCTTTCAGAGGGTGGGACAAGGCCGGAATTGTTCTCTTTTGTTCTATTATGAACAACTACTATTCCATTTCCGGCATACAAGTTCAAGATGTATTCTACCCATTTTTGTTCTTCAATCGGGACTGGTAAGGATCTAGATCTAAGACCTCAACCTTCCCCAATGAGTGACCAGAATAGTCTAGGTTGGCCGCTAATAACAGCCTCCCGCAGTTTAATCCATACCGAATCCTCGCTTTCCTTTTTTAACTTAATTTTTAGCCTTTTCCTCCTTTTTAATAGAGCCAATCTATGATGTCTTAAGGGGCAGTGACTCAGATATTGTTCTCTTACAAGTTTATTTATTTCTAAGTTGAGCAACTTCAGAGAGATAGGGAGTTTTTTAGCTTGTTCTTTTTTTTTTTTAAATATATTTTTATTGCAAAGTCATATAGCAGTATCATCACAGCACAAAGAAGCACCCACAACCTTAAGGCCGATTTACAGTATTAAAGAAGGATATGCAAAACAGAGATCACGTAACCTTGTCAGGTTGCAGAGACGGCTTCCATCAACATAATGATCGATCTCATCAATCGAATGTGCTTTACAATGTGCTTTACAGGGAAAATACAATTTGCTTTTTATATTTTCTGCGTCTGTTTCCATTTTGAACTTGAACCAATAAAAATTAAACAGAACAAAACTGCACACATGAATCAGTACGGTAATGGGTTAATCTTGGCCTGTCATCCAGTATCAAAGGCGCCCTGTATGGGACCAATTAGGCGAACCTCTCAAAGACACATCCCGCCCGCGCCTCCCCCCTCTATCAAGTCTCACTGCTCTGTGGTCTACCCCTCCCTGCGCATGCGTATCGCCCTCCCCTGAACTCACCCCCTAATCAGTATCTTCCTCGTCGTCAGAACCTTCAAGGTCCTCACCTGCCAATGGCTCCCCTGTATGAGTTCCAAGGCTGCCAAACTCCATTCCATTTGCGCGGGTTATGTCTCATTTTATAGACTGCCCTTTCCGTCAACATCAGCATATCCATATTCTTAACCCACTGTGTCAGCGTGGGGAGTTCCGCCGTCCCCCATTTCTGTTCGATATCCCTTTTGGCCGTGATAAGTCCAATTGTGGTCCATACCCTCCCATAGAAAGTAAGATCTGTAGGCCCCCATATATTCAGTAAACATAGCCTCGGGTCCAGTGTAAGTGAGGTGCGGAGCGTTTGTGCGATAGTGCGTAGTATTCGCTGCCAAAAACAAACAATGCGTGGGCAAGCCCAAAGCGTGTGTAGGAACGTGCCCTCCTCCCCGCAGCCCCTGAGACAATACGGATGTTCTGCTCTCAGCAGTTTGTGTAGTGTTGTGCTGGTATAATAAATCCTATGCAAAACTTTAAGTTGCACTAAGCGGAATTTAGATGATATACCCGCCTCACGTGGGGACGCCATGGCCGCACTCCAGTCGGACTCGTCAAGGTCTCCGACGTCGGTTTGCCAGTTTTCTTTTAGCTTCCGCAGCGGGTCAGGTACATTATTGAGTATTTTGCGGTATGTTAATGATGTTGCCCCGTCCTGTATGAAATCTGTGAGTAGACGGTCCTCTAGTGGGGAGGATGCAGGTGGAGACGTATCAGGTGGGATCGCCGCCTGCAGGGCATGCCTTATCTGTATGTATCTATATAATTTGCTGTCCCTCATGTCGTACTGTTCCTGAAGGGTCGCGAACGAGATCACTCCCTCTCCAGTCCACATATCTCCCACGGTCGATAACCCGATGTTGTCCCACTGAGTGAATCCCTTAGTGCGTCGTAAATGACCCAGCGCTTTGGTGTCCCACAGAGGCGTGAGCTTTGTGATGATCCCTCCCCATTGTAACTTCGCTTGTGCCCTATACCACAGCTGAACGGTATGTTTAGTGGGCCCTATGAGTTTCGCCGCAATGCCTCGGTGATACAGAGGTGCCAATAAGCTATTTGTACCCAGTTGGACCCTGTCTGCTTTATATGCCGGGTCGTCTTGTGGGGCGTGCAGCCACTGGTTTAAGATTTTGAGTTGGGCCGCCCAGTA